>NC_022020.1:41388927-41404574 GCF_000317375.1 Microtus ochrogaster | reverse complement strand
TGCCTCCCGAGTGCTGGGATTAAAGGCGTGCGCCACCACCGCCCGGCCCAGAAATATAATTTAAACAGAATAACTGTAGTGGCATTTCATTTGTATTTTAATAAATAAGACTTGCCTGAAGAAGAGAGTGTAAAAC
The DNA here is from genome assembly GCF_000317375.1 of Microtus ochrogaster. Lineage (NCBI taxonomy): Eukaryota > Metazoa > Chordata > Mammalia > Rodentia > Cricetidae > Microtus > Microtus ochrogaster. Next base: position 41,404,438 of record NC_022020.1, on the reverse strand, counting down.
AACCTCACTGGTCAGCCTTATAGACTAGGCAGTAGTAACACATAGCTTTAATACCAGTAGTCCACTAGTTGTCATAGAAACCAGGCAGTGCATGCCTTTAATCCTGGTGGTACATGCCTTTACTCCCAGCCCTAGAAAGGAATGGGAGGAGACATCTCACATCTTAGTCTCATTCTGAGATTCCTGGAGGCAGGATCACCATTTCAGACTGAGGAAGAGGTAAAAGCCAGTGTCTGGGTGTCTTGCTTTTCTGATCTTCAGGTTGAACCCCAGTTTATGTCTCTGAGTTTTTATTAATCATGCTCCAAATAACCTCAAACAAGATTAGAAGACATACATTAAACATATATGTCCATTATGCTTACATATACATATATGTCCACATGCATACATATGGGAAAGGGAGATTCTTCAATTCTTATCTAAATGTGGTTTTGGCGATTATGGTCATGTTTGTTGCCAAATGCAGCTAAATTAGTTTGGGTTGTCATATGGAAAGCCAAAGTAGAAATATACATTTTCAATATGTGTAAAAGTAAATACCGAAGAATAACCTGTCATGACACATGTGGTTCTCACAGTGTGTAACAGAGAAGGAAAAAGAAACGATCCCTGGCTGATGTGCATTTTAATATTTGATAATCATAAATAAGGGAATTAGAGGCTGTCTTCATCATCGCCATTTTCACCTCACAGTTCATCATCAAAGGAAGTCAGGATGGGAACTGAAGGAGGACAGGAACCTGGAGGCAGGAGTGAAGGCCATGGAGGGGTGCTGCTTACTGGCTTACTCCACATGGCTTGTTCAACCTGCTTTCTTATAGAACCCAGGACCACCAGCCCAGGGGTGCACCACTCACAATGGGCTGGGCCTTCTCCCATCAATCACTAAATAAGGAAATGTCCTACAGCTGATCTTCTCAGTTGAGGCTCCCTCCTTTCAGATTGCTCTAATTTGTATAATGTTGACATAAAACTATCTAACCCAGAGGCCATTTTACAAATAACAGAACCAAGACTCAGAGTTCTTTGGAAATGTTTGTAGTTGTGATTTACAAGAACAAAAGACAGAGTCCAGGATGAGGGAGAAGATGACTCAGGAGGGGGATGCCAGGGGCTAATAAGAATAGTTCACGTAGGCATTTTCATCTGGGGCTTGTTAATTTCATTTATAGACAGTGCCATTTTTTTTTCTCTTTTTCCCATAGATATTTTTTGGGAGTTAGATATTGGCTAACAAAATAGGGTAGTGCCTCATGAGTTAAACTTCATCTTTGACTGTAGAATAACACCAGCTTTGATGGCATGACCAGTGCTTTGCTGTCTCCCCACCTAAGAGGAGTGCTCAAGAGTTCTAAGTAAAGACCCCTGTTGGTGGAGGCCACTCAATCGTTTCTGGCCGCTCAGACTCAAAATAACCACACAGAAACTATATTAATTGCAATACTGTTTGGCCAATAGCTTAAGGGTATTTCTAGCTAGCTCCTATATCCCAAAACAACCCATCTCCATTAATCTGCGTATCACCATGAGGTCTTGGCCTACGGGCAAAGTTTCAGAGGGCTTCTGGTAAAGGTGTCTATCTCCTGTGGTGCTACAGGCTTCTCTTCAACTCTGCCTACTCTCTCTCTATATCTTTTTCAGCCTGGCTATATTCTGTTAAGTCATTGACTGAAAGCAGCTTCTTTATTAACCAGTGGTATACAGAGGGGAACCCCACATTGAACCCCTGTGTGATGGAGCCAAGGGGCATACCTCTAGTGGCTCATTGCTTGGTTCAAATTGTCTGTACGAAGTTGCTGTCCAAGCTGGACCGTGGTGTTAGCTTTCCAGACGGAACAAAATCTCAAAATAGAAACCAAAACAGTAGACTGTAAAGTAAGGCTCATTAGTTCAACCCCTCAGAAAAAAGGGCTCTGTCACAGAATCTGGTCTTCGTTTTCAACCATCTTAAGGAGAGCACTCCCTTTTCAGATTTAGGAGGCAAGCCACACACACCTGCATTTCATTTGCCCTGAAGATCAAGCTGTGCAGGTCATTCAGGAGACATGTGAAGTGAGTCAAGAGGGCATAGTGCTTTGCTTTTTTTTTTCTTTGTTTTGGTTTTTTTGAGACAGTGTTTCTCTGTAGCTTTGGAGCCTGTCCTGAAACTAGCTCTTGTAGACCAGGCTGGCCTTGAACTCACAGAGATCCACCTGCCTCTGCCTCCCAAGTGCTGGGATTAAAGGTATAGGACAACAGACAACTTGGAGGTGCAGCTGTTGATCACTGATCTTAGAAAACAGGGGCCTTGATGGGGTGGTGGTGGTGCATGCCTTATATCTGAGTACTTGGGAGGCAGAGGCAGGTGGATCTCTGTGAGTTCAAGGCCAGCCTGGTCTACAGAACGAGTTCCAAAACAGACTCCAAAGCTATAGAGAAACCCTGTCTCGAAAACAGGGGCCTCATGTAATGCACTGGAACTTTCTATTCAGATCAGCCTCCTCTCCATCTGCTTAGTACCTCTTGACATCCTTATTATGCTGAACACTTACAACCGCCCTTTGGGACAGGTGACTGCTCAGGCATAAAGTGTCTTGCATTTGGATCTTGGCCATGACTTTAAAAAGGAACGGTTGGTTGTTTGGTGTTCTCAATGCCCAGCTCTGGTTTTCCCCTCACGTATTCCTGCCTTCCCCCTTCTCATTCTGCTCTATTCCATGTATCAGCCCCAGGGAGCATTTCTACTTAACAGCATACTGTATTCCAGCAAATGTTTATCCAGAGTTAATTCAGTCATTTTCCACAGGTTAGGATGATTGCCCTTTTCAGGTCTGGGGATGGGGGTCAAAATCTAAAGTTCATTCATGTAGTCAATGGCTATCTTGCATGTGTCTGACACTGTACCAAGGCGGACATTTAAAAGCTTACACATTCAGCCCCCTTAGGAATTTCACAGTTCTGCCTGGGGGAACTTAGGTGAGTGTATTAACAGTTACTCAAGGTTATAGTAAGCATCACAATGAGCTATGGAGGTGGCCCAGCAGCTAAGAGCAAGATCATGTGATATTCTGCCATAGGACTGAAGTTCCAGCATCCAGGTCTCATACCTACCTCTGACACCAGCTCCAGGGAATCCAGTGCACTCTCTTCTTCTCTCTTTGGGCCCTGCACACACACACACACACACACACACACACACACACACACACACACACACACACAATAAATAAAAAAAAATCTTGGAAAATAAAACTATGGTAGATGGTGGTAAAGGTATCCATCCTATAGCGGTGGTACAATAAGATAATAGTTTATGATTGTTTAATGTGATTTCTTTTGTTTTTCTAAGGACTTCACCATAGGCAATTCCTTAATGAAAGGGCCAGACAGGAGGGTATGGGCCCTCTTCCAACTCCAGGTGTTTGGAGAGAGAAGTGGGAAGGGGGATTATGAAGGAGCTAGAAGATACTTGACCTGAGGGAATTAGTAAGAGGAGGGTAAGGACAGAGGTCTGGTTAACCCACCCCTTCTGATGTTTATCTGTGGGGGCTGTGGGGAGGCTGTGATACTGGCTGCCTCTAGCCATCTGACGTGAACCAGGAAGGCAAGCATGCGGTCTAATGTGTTCGCACAAAGTCCTGCAGTCTGTCTCTACAGCTTTCCTTCTTTCTAGTGAGGATCCTAATTCTGAAAGACGCAGTCTGGGGCCTGGGAAGATGCTCACTTGGGACACTACTTGCTGTACATCCATGGGTACCCATCCATCTTCAGACCCCAGTGCTCTCGCATAAGAACCGAATGCTTGCTGTCCTAGCACTAAAGAAGCAGAGACAGGAGGATCCTGGGGCGCTGGTTGGCCAGTTTAACCAACCCTCTAAGCTCCAAGTTAGTGAGAAATTCTGCCCTACACAAAACAAGGGGTCGGGCAATTGAGAAGGATACAGACATTGACCCCTAGCTTCCAAGGGGGTGTTATGGTTTTGGTCCCTTTAAGAGACAAGCCACACCCATTCTCCTCCCCATCCGCTGAGGCAGGCTGATCTTCAGCTTCCAGCCTGAGCTCGCTCTCTTTTCCATCTTCCTCTTGGAGAGGCAGCTTCGCTTTTGCCTCTCTCCCCACTTCTCTTCTTCCCCCCTTCTCTGTCTCTTTCTCCTCTTCTCTCTCTCTCTCCCTCTCTCTCTGTCCCCCCTTCACCCTTCCTCCTCCATAACTCCCTAAATAAACATTCAACCTCACCCTGCATGTCATGTCTATCCATGTTTCTGTCTTCTGCCCGCCAGCCATGTGTCTCCCTGCCTGGAACCAGCCATTGCTCGGGGACCAGCATCCGTCTCTGCCTGGGGCCCACTGCCTGCTGCCACATGGCCTGCCACCACTGCTCTGGGACCAGCAGCTGTCTCTGCCTGGGACTGGCTGCTCCCAGGGCCCTCTGCCTGCCACCACATGGCCCGGTACCACCATTTGGGACCTACAGCATTTCTGCTGCCTACTGCTGCGGGGATGTTGCAGCATTTTTAAAAAAGAACAACAGAGGGTCTCTACAAATCATTCACTATATTTTGAAGTTTCACGTTGTAATGAGTAACCGCTCTTTCAGGTCAGCCTTTCTCCTTGTTCTAGGTACTTGGCATCTTCCTTACACCTACACACAGACAGGATGTGCTGAAGCAAATGCTAGGGGTGGGATGTAACTTCACTGGACCATGCCTGGAAGTAAGGGCTTTTTTTAGCACTGTGACTCACTTATGCGTTTTTCTTGGTAAGGTTTCTCTTTGAAAGCGCATTAGCACCGCGGACTCTGTGTTTAAGCGTTGGGTGATTATGTGTGATTATGACATTCTTAGTCAAATGCTCTTTTACTAAGGGAAGAGATTGCCTTCCTTTTTCTCCAGCTGCAGTGATGACAGAGAAAACCTCTCCAGGTCTTAGCTCTTCAGGCAGCCGCATGAGGGGTGTTATTCCAGCTCTGACTGGTCAATGAGAGGTGCTCCCACAGACGACTGTAGTCCTAAAGCTGAAACACACCGTATCCAGTTGTGAGAGTTTGGATCTTAAATGTCTTCCGAAGCGCATGTTCTGGCAGCGTGAGCCCTAGTGTGCTGAAAGCAGAGGGGTAGCGGTGGGAAGTGACGTCATTGGAAGCAGGCGTTGGAAATGGGGACAGGGGGCCTTTCTTGTTTTTCTGTTTTGCTTCCTGGCTGCCATGAACTGAGGTGCCTTGCTCCGTCACACAAACTTTGCTGTGATATGTGGAGCTGCCATAGCCCCAAGCTGCTGAGATACACTATCACCAGCCGAAATCGGGAACCAAACGATTAACTTCCTCTTCCTCTGTCTTCTCCTTCCTCCTCTTTCCTCCTCCTTCCTCTCTTCTGAGTTTAAACTAACTTTAATTTTAGACAATATAAATGACATAAACCCCACACACATACTGCCTAGAGGGCTGGGGGTATGGATCAGTGATTAGAGTGCTTGTTGTTACAAGCATTGGGATCAGAGTTGGGATCCCCAGAACCCATATAAAAAGCTCTACCTATACCCTGTTTTTATGGATCTGGGGACAGTAAGATGGCTGGCTGCCAACCTAGCTCCAGCTTCAGGGGGAGACCCTGTATCGCGGGAATAAGGTAGACAGTGGTAGCTAGTGTAGGCCAGCCTTTGGCCTTTCAGTGAACAGGCACACACCCATGCGCGTATATATTACACTCCCACTCCTACATAAACACACAAGGAGGTCTCTGCTTCAAATGAAGCACAAATAAGAAAGCTCACTGCGGCTTCGGTATCACGTATGTTGTGTGAATGCTGTATGAATGACAAGCAGCAGCCAGTTATGGTGGCAGGTGACAGGTGCAAAGCAATCGCTCAGTTTGTTAACACGTTTCCACTTCTTCACCACCCTTAAAGAAACTCAAACTTTGAGTCAGACAGTCATCACAGTAGTCCAGGAGAGAGGCCGGCCCATCTGGATTCGTGTTCTGACCGGCAGTTACTGAAATCAGCAAGAATGCGCTCGATTTGCTCTGCAGCCCCCGTCACAAAGGGCTTTCCTCCTCCTGGCCTCACTTGGCATTTCCTTTGAGTGACTTCATGTAATCATGGGTGCACGTTCTATGCGCCTTTCAGTGAAACTGGTTTGCTGGAAGTGGTGACTGTGGACGGTATCAGCCCAGGCGCTCACTTTGCCTTGGTCCCGTCTCCTTTGGCCTTCAGCAGAAGCATTTCCCTCAGTGACCGACTCACTGACATTACCCTCTGTCCCAATGACCCTCTCACCCTCCACCTCCAGGCACAACTCTCCGTGATCTGGATCTTGGAGATAAGGGGGAGCAACTCATTGAGTTCCTGCTGCTGCCCCTGCTGCTGCTGCTGTTGAAGGCCGGAGAGATAATCATGACGGCAGCTGGAAGGAGCCAAAATTGGCTCTGGCCTGGGGCCTCAGAGCAAGTCTGGGCAGCTGGAGCAGCCCTCAAAAGTGGGGAGTAGATGAGAAAAGAAGACCCCTTCCTTGTTTTTGTTTATCTTGGTTATTTTTCCTCGTCCACAGAAAGCTGGTAAGCATGCCGACCACAGAGCTTTGTTGTTCCCTTCATGCTTTCAGCTTTTTGACTTGTTCCTTTAAAAATGTCATTTGCCTCCTCTTCACCGTGGATACCAGTGGGACTTGAATATCTGAGCGTTTGTGCTTGGGAAAATACTTATGTTCTCATTGCTTACTTTATTGCTGAAATTATCTTATAAAGCATATTGTCGTGTTTTTATATAAACTATTTGAAAAAACAAACACAAAATTTCAAGAATGTTATTTTTAATTTACAATAAAGTTTATAATAAAGTTTACAATAAAATTTAAAACCATTTTCAGCATAATATTATTACTATTTTTAGGTTTAAACTTTGGGGACTTTGATTGTATTTTAACATCAAGGATGTGTATTTTGCCATGACGGCCCAAGCTTTCTTGATTCCTACAGGACCTAGAAGTAGCTTAGCATGCTTGTGGGGGTGCTGGAGCAGAATCAGGATATGCCTCTGTGCTCAAGCTGAGGCTCACTAAGGAGTGTAATACCTAAGAGAGTATGAGAACGTTAGGTCTGTCTGAGCTAGAGGCCCAGTGGCCAGTGTTACCAGTTGCACATAAATGCCACTGGGAACAAGTAGCACCCAAATGGTGAGGTTCTTTTGCACCAGGGTCAAGTGAGTCCCGAGTCTCTAAGGGTCTGGCTCCTTCGTCTCCATGTCTTCAACCAGCAGCGTGTTCCACAGAGAAGTGGAGTGAAGCTGTCTGACTGGTGTACATCCAGCCGATCTCAAAGGACCATCTTTGTTTACAGAGTCAGATTCAATGCTGTATCCAGCAGGACTTATAGAGGGGACACACCATTCAAAGACAGAATAAAATTCATGTTTTGCTCTCAATTACAAATTGTCTTATAAAAAAAACAAAAAAACAAATTGTCTTATATACACACACACATACACAAATGTGCACATGCACATACGCACACACACACACACACACACTCACATACACCCACCCACCCACCCACCCAGAGTTCTTATTCGTGTCGTGTAGTTGTTTATGCCAAAGTTCTCTTGTCATCAAAGTTCAGAAATTCCCCAAGGCTGACCCAGGGAAAGGGATAGTTAAGGATCCCAGAAGGCAATCTCATGGATATACATAAACCCAAGGAAAGAAGAGCCACACTCAAGGGAAACAGGATGGAAAATTGAGGACCCAAATATGCACTTCCAGCTTTTCTGTGGTCACAGTTCCTCTCATGCCGAGTTCTCTTTCCTTACGAAGCCCATAAGACACAGAGCTGTCAGGGCCATTCATTCAGTCTTCCATCGGGTAGGAACTTTGTTCCAGCTTTTTTAAAAAAAATTCAAATTACATAACCCCTGTAAAAAAAAAAATAATAAATCCAAGTGGAGAATATGAAACTTCTAGAGCAAACAGTGGAAGACAGCTTTGTGACTTTGCATAAGGCAAAGCATTCTTAGATATGGACACCACAAATACAACATACAAAGAAAAAGTGATAATCTGGGGCTTCATAAATATAATTTCTTCTCCTCAAAATACACTATTGAGAAAAAGAAAACACAAGTCACACACCGAAACATCTGCATCATATACCCCTGGAAAGAGGACAGAGGACAACAATTGGTCATGGTCCTTGTCTTGCTCCTGGTTTGCTGCTGTACCAGGTTAGCTGGCCCGTTAGCTTCTCCTGGCGCCACCTCCCACCTTCCCACAGAAGCACTGGGACTGCAGATGTGTGCTGCTGTGCTCAAATTTATGTGCTTTCTGGAGATTCGAACTCAGGTCCTCACACTTCTGCGGCAAGCTCTTTTCGTCATCTCCTCTCCTCTCCTCTGGGTTTAGACTTGTGTAGTGACAATGGGCTGGAAAGCCATCTGGTTTACAAACAAAAAGCCCTATCCACGAAATCATTTTATAACACAGCATCATTGAATGTTACTTGATGGTTATTTTCCCCCAAACAATTAAGTTATTCTGTTTGTATGCTTTGGAAATGTTCTACCCCGGATGTATCCATAAAGTTCCCCAAGTTTGGAGAATACCTCCATAAGGAAGGCAGGCCAAGCATCAGGACAAGATTCAAAGATGTGTAGCCTCAACAATATCAGAACTCGCTTCTACTCAACTGGGACCTTATGGAGAAGTTAGGTTGGGTGTAACACTGGAACAAATAATCTGAGTGACATCCAGGAACAGACCAGGGCTCCAGCTCCAATATACCAAGGGCTCTCTAATCAAAGATCACAACTAACACACAGGGAAAGACAGAGGCATTCCTGGTTCCCATTTAATGTTTCCCACAGTCCCGTTCAAAGGATAGGAAAGTCATAGACTTTTAGTATTCTAAAAAATGCCCCACTGAAAAGAACAAATCTTTGAAGCATCAGAATCTGCATTATCTCTATTGAAATGTACAAACACATCTCAGTGGAGAGATGTTATTATTATTTATGGTTTGGAATAGCGTTTTTTTTATAGCCAAGTATTTTTACACAATTGCTGAGCATCTTCAAGGCACTTCAAAATCAGCCTAACTCTCTATACAGTGCAAGCATCAAAGCACAGCAATTAAGCTGGGAGCTGCTGCTTAGAGTTAGAAAGGCCCTTTCCCATCATGTGAGAGCTGGTCCAGGCTTTTGTTTATCGTGTTCAAATGGGTGAATTGGTGTTAGATCAGCAAGCACAGCTGTCATGCTCCCTGCTGCCCCTCCAGACATAACTGATGGCATTTGACTTGAATCTCTCCAGAAATATTGTTTTGAAGTCGGGACTGAGGTTAGCTGCCTGAATATTCTCTCTCTCTCTCTCTCTCTCTCTCTCTCTCTCTCTCTCTCTCTCTGTGTCTGTGTGTATGTGGTGTGTGTGTGTGTTTGTGTGTGTGTGTGTGTGTGTGTGTCCATGTGTATGCTTTAGTGGCAATGACTGGGGAAGGGGTGTAGAAAGTCAAGGAAGAGGCTAATCTCTTTCTGAGGGTGGATATAAGAACATCCTAGTACTTCTTCTGGTGGGCAACTGCCGCAATTATCCTGTAGAAGAAAATAAGGAGATTTCAGTAACCCACTCTCATCGGATCTTGCACAATGTAAACGGAGCAGGGGAAGATGAAGGGCCAATTCAGGAAGATAAAACAGAGTTAAGGTGATTCAGGAGACAGGAAACTCTGTGATTGTTCGTAAATAATAGCTAAAGATATTTTTTTCATGAGTTGTGATTTTGTAACATGGGTGTCATGATGAATTACACCAAAGCGCTATTATAATCTGTGACCTATACAGAAAAGCATCAAAGTGAGGTGGTTATTTGTATTTCATTGTCAACTAAAGGTTTACCCCACATCAGAGACCCCCCACTAGTCTGTCTCTCTGTAATAGTTCCGCTGAAGATTATGATTACGTTGACCAACTACAAAATGATTAAAAAGCAAGAGAGAGCTGCTTCAGTGATTTACAAGGGCCTATAAGAGCTGACGGGGTAGGCTGAAAAATTTAAATTGAGATTTATTTCCTTTAAAAATTGTTGATAGGAGTTTTCCTATCTCATGTCAGAAGACCTGTACAACATCATGGCTGACAGTGGATTTACCCAGAGACGGCCTTAATGGTAACAACCATGCCGTTCCGATAGTCAGCAGAACTAAAATAAATGACCTTAGCACAATTCAAATGGATCTTTGGCATATCATCAATCAATTAAGTTCTGCCTGGTACTCTGAGGTTAGTATCTAAGTGTACAACAAGACAGCAGGCATTTTGTTTAACATAGTGTGCGTGCGGTCCCATAAAGCATTCTGTGCAGTTTTCCTGATTCCCCCCATCAAGACTTGAATGACTTTAACAGCAATAAAACAAAAGCTAAGGACCTAAGTTTGTTCCTGTAGCTTTCTTTTCCCTTAAAACAACCAAGTCCAAGTGTAAAAGCAAGAAGGAAGAGCAGGGCATGTTAAAAAAAGATGGGTAGCCATAATGAGAAAGAAACACGGGAGTGGCTCAAAGGATTCAGACTGGAGTCTGGAAGCTTCTGAAAGGATTTCTCCACTTGCCTATTTGGGTACTTTCTAAGACCTAATGGATAACTAAAGTGATGACTAATATAAACATATATCTGTACACACATATAAATATATGTACATATGTACATAAATAGAGATATAGAAAACATGTGCACATATATAAATAACCCAATATATATATAACCTAATGCTGGAATTAGACAGATGGTTCAGTGGTTATGAACATTGGCTGCTCTTCCAGAAAGTGAGGGTTTAATTCCTAGGACCTACACGATGGTTCACAACCCTTTGTAATTCTAATTCTAGGAGACCTAACACCCTCTTCTGGCATCTGCTGGGTGTTGCAGGATATTTGAGCAAACCGTGTAAGGATGTGTCACTGGTTCACCTTGCCTGCCTAAGGTATTTGATTGGTGTAATAAAGAGCTGAATGGCCAATAGTGAGGCAGGAGAGGAAAGGCGGGATTTCCGGGGAAAGGGAAAACTTCTGGAGGAATCTGACATGCGTGAGGAGACACCAGCAAGACAGAGATAGAGCAGGACATACAGAATGGAGGAGAGGTGGCAGAATGTAGATTAATAGAAGCAGATTAATTTAAGTTATAAGAGCTAGTCGGGAACAAGCCTAAGGTAAAGGCCAAGCTTTCATAATAAATAACAAGTTTTCATGTCACTATTGGGGAGCTGACGATCCAAAGAAAGTCCACCTACAGCCAAGGGCTTCCTACTGCATCCCAACACGTCAAAGGGTATCTCAAGGCAAGACAGAGCATACTGACTTGTAGTAGACAGTACTTGCTAGAACCATCTTTCTTCCCAAAAAGCCACTAACAACATCATGGGGGCCTCATCCACCTGACCACATCTAATCCGGTTCACCTCCAAATGGTTAACAGGAATCTGGGGCTGAAGTTGCCAACCTAAGAATCTTTGAAGAAGATTTTGGAAATCAACCAAAAAGTAAAGTCTTGACCAGGCTAACACAACGAACGAACAAAGCAAAGCAATGGTGTCAAGCACTTAAAACTACTTGATTCTATAACCTAAACTAAAACCTGTAGAGGCAAGATTATATTCGCTTAACCAGTTGGAAAGCATGTGGAAAAAAAAATCGCCAGAATTGAACATTGACTGGTTACCCATCTAAAGGAGGTACAGAATCTTCAGCTATTTCTCAGCTTGCGGCAGGCATGCCCTGGGGCCAGCTCCATATGGCACACGTATTTAGAGAAAACAGATCAACCATATGATTTCACTAGGAAACCAGAGCCCCCATATTGCATTTCAAGATCTGCAGAATTACTGCTGAGAAAACATGCATTATGAAAGAAAACAGGCTTTGACTCCACTGTTTGTATAAACGACGCTTAGTCAAATCCACGCTAGAGCAATGCCAATGTCATGGGCCATGGACACATTTTTTTGATGTTTTCCCTTCTGTGTATTTCATGGTTTTGCTTTTTATTCCACAAACAGGCTCCGGCATATGAGAATGCTTAAGTAACTCGGCATCGCAGTGCGTGATGGCTTGGATTTGATGGATGATGTGGGATTGCGCAGCTCATTGCAAAGTAATGCTTTTAACTTAAATCAAATCAGTTTTAAGTGAACATGTTTTACACATTTAGGCTCCAGAGTCAGGGAAAGGCTTCCCAACCCCCGCCTCCCCAACCTAGAAAAATAGCAGTTTTTGAGACTCTCCCACTGACAGAGGTAGTGTGGGGAGAGGCTTCCTGGCTCAGACAAGGAGAGCCTTCTCTTGCCTGGTCTTTAAATGTCTACAAGTTTAGGGCCCACAGGACTCCTGTCTTCCTAATGAAGCAGCTAACCATGTGTGAATTATCTACCCTGACAAACCCTTTAATAAAAACAACAGGCCGGCGTCCTCACTATAGTGGCCCCGGCTGTTGAATAAGGACAGGTTAGCTGCTTACCGTAAACACAGTGCCTCTCGGTAAAGAACCATTCTTGTGCTTACACAGCGCCTCTGAAAATTCCTGGTGAACACAGAAAAGAAAGGAACCATATAGATCTCCGGGAGACTCGGGACACTTCACTGTCACCCTGCTGGGGCTTGGTGTGCAGGGCCACCCAGGTTTTAGGACTGATTCAGAAGCCGGGACTAGGGGTTGTCGGACCCCCGCTTCCCTGAGAAGTAGTCCTAACCAGTGAGGGTTTGGGGGGCGGGGGTGGGGGATGGGCGTATTTTACTGCCTAAAACTTGTCTGTGCGGTTGGGTCTCTCCCCTCTCCGCCACTGGAGCATGAAATGCTGGCTTCTTGGAGGATTTCAAAAAACCAATTGTCTGCTCTGAATAAGGACTGATGTTTGCGAGAGGAGAATGCTGGGCCCACATTAGCCAGCAAAGCCGGCTGGAAGGGCAGCTGCGGAGGGAGTCGCTGTGGGAGGTACTTTGTGGCTGACCTGCACAGTTGGAGTGCATGAAAGCCAGGCTTGTGAGGAGCAAGAAAACAAGCCCAGGCCTAAACAAAGCCGTTTCTTCCTTTCATTTGGTGGCCACTTTTGAGGAAAAGTGCATTCCCTTTCAATCCCTCAATAGGCCCTGGATTGGGACGCACAGGCCAAGGTCCAATCTCTTTATCGTTATCCCCGGGTTGAGAAAATCCAAGCCGGCCTTGTTTGGGCAGGGCTAGTGTTCCTTTAAACAGATCAAGGAACTGTTTGTCTAACCCTCACCATCCGAGGTGACAGATAGCACAGCAAAGCAAAGAGAATGGCGTGCATTCACAAGCACACACAGACCTTACCATTGGTCCCTGGGAGGGACCAGCCGGGGCAGGACCGCTCTTTCAAACGGCTTTGACGTGCAAATTAGGTCCTGGGCACTGGGCTGGGTTTCTGAAAAGCTTCCTCCAGCAGTCTTTGCTGGGAAAGGCTGCCTTCTTTGGCTGCTGGCTGGTTTGGGAAAGCACCTGGGGAGCAGGGCCGGGTTAGCTCAGGTGAAGCTGGTTTTTTTGTTTGTTTTGTTTTGTTTTCCTGGAGTGTGGAGAGGTGAAAGTCGTGCAAATTATTACTTATAGGGTGAACAGGTATCTTGATCTGCCAGAGACTGAGGCCACATACCCATCCACCCCCCACCCCACCTCCCCCACCCCAGCGCCCAAGGTGGAGGACTAATTACCAAGTCAACTTGAGACAGTGGCCCACTGGGGCAGGCATGACCTGCGCAGCTAACCGGAGACTCTAGAATCGTCATGTTTTTAGTGCTGCATTGATCTCCTAGTCTTGTCTGTAGGTCGCTATCATCCAAAACCCACTAGGTAGGTTTTCATTCTCCAAGTTCTGGAGACGAGAAAGCGGCTAATAAATAAAGCCGGTGTCTGGAGGAGTCAGAGGATGGGGTATCCATCATAATTAGTAGACACCTACTTGGTGCCAGGTGCTACATTGCGTATTTCACATTTATTAATGCCCTGACCCCCATTGCTAGTCCTCAGAAGTCAGTGGTGTTTTGCCTGGCTTGCAGAGGGTGAATTAAGGGCTTGGTAGCCTTGATATGATTGTCTTAAGTTTCTACAAGTAGTGGATATGAGTTACACCACACTGGATTTCTCTGACCTCAAACCCCGTGCTTTCTTCTGGATCCCACACTGTCATTAAAAAATTATAGGTAATTAGAGTAAGAGAGAGGCAGTCATATTGCCTGTTACTTTATGGATTTAGAATGTCATTTACAAGAATTCCACACACCTGTGCATAATTATGATGTAATTGATGTGATTGACATAAAATCAACGATATACCAGTGAACATAAAATACAAAGAAGGCATTTCCTTATTTAATGTCCCTTCTCATTCCGCCCTTACTATAACACCCCTTAAAGGCAGTAATAACTACTGTTTTACCAGTTAGCCTTCTGCTATTTCAATATACATGGGCATCTTTCTTTCTACGTCTCTCTTTTATTTCTTAAAAAGAAATGTAGGCATGTCTCTTGTAGCCCATGTTTTTATAAAACTTTCTATGTAACTGAGGTAGGCCTTGACCTCGAAATCCCCCTCCCTCCAATACACCCAGCTATTATAAGCCTTAAACAGTTGGGCTATATCCTATTCATAAACTGGTATTCCAGGATTGACACATATCAAATTATTTAAACAGTAAAGAGATTGTGTGGGCTTTCTGCTACTGAAACAGAGTACTCTAGCCAAGCAGACTGTAACAGAGAGGTTTATGGTATTCCAGGTCTCAGAATGTCACTTGGCACATACAAGGCATTGCATGGCGGGAGAAATGTCAAGGATCTATTGGACTCACAGCTACGTTGAGAGGAGAGAGAAGGAAAGGGTGAGAGAGAGAACACAACATCCCCAAATGGCCTTCAAAGGCATGCCTCCCACTAGGATTTGCCCACTGTCCTCCAACAGCCTCAGACTGAGGCCTTCCACAACTGTTTTTGGGAGACACTCTGGATCCAAACCACAGCCCACCTAAGGAAACTTTCATTTCGCTTCTACTTCAAATAATACTCCTGTAATTAACTTTGTGCGTTTGCATTTTATTTCACTTTAAGAATGTGGGTATGTGCCCCTACAATATAAAATTGTTCTCACACAGCTGCAAACCAGCAAAGCGCTTGGGTCTTTGCTGCAGTCTTGTCCTGGAAAACAACCCTGTTTTAGAAAAATATCCTAAACTCAGGTTCCATTTCTTTTAATTTGCTTCCATTTCTGTGGGCACTTGAGTATCTTGGTAGACATTTATTTGGCAACTGCGTTCTCTTAGCACACACATACGCTTGATCCAGGACTAACAGGCAAAGCCAGTTGAGAGAGCCAGGAGAGAGAGAGAGAGAGAGAGAGAGACAGAAGGCAGAACTCCTGTGTAGCAGGAAGGGTCCCTAGGAACGCAATACTATTGAGGTGTAAACCAGGATTTAAAACAAAAAAAAAAAACAAAAAAAAAAAAAAAAAAAAACCTAAAACAGAAGATGATCTAAGGCCCAGT
>NC_022020.1:41367620-41387256 GCF_000317375.1 Microtus ochrogaster | reverse complement strand
GCCATTGCTCTGGGACCAGCAGCCATTTCTGCCTGGGACTGGCTGCTCCCAGAGCCCGCTGCCTGCCACCACATGGCCTGCCGCCACCATTTGGGACCTACAGCATTAATGCCGTTGGGGATCTTGCAGCATTTTTAAAAAAGAACAACACCTGCTCTGTGATTTGGAGGGAGGGTGTGGGTAAAGCCACGTGTGGCTCGTACATGAGAGAAGCTGGGATACCTTCATCTCCAGCAGCGGCTTGATAGTCTCCAGCAAAGACAGCGAACAAGACAACTGCTCCTACACCCTCATCAGAATATACCTGAATTGCCCAACTTTGTTGTTCTGTTTTTATTTACCTTAGAGCCTGTTTGCTAAGCTGCCTACCAATTGCCTGATGGGAAACCTCCCTGCTGGTTACACCTTGGGAAAACACTCCCAAGATACCGGTCTTCAAGAACTTCGCTTTCATGACTTTGGAAGGCAGCAGGTTCAATTCTTATTTGCAAAAATGCTGGTTTATTCTGTTTCCCTTAAGAGAGCTTGAATGACTTGAGACAGTTTCAATTGCTCTGTTACAGGAGTCTGTTTGCAGATGAGCAGTTTTCCCGCTGGGCATGCTAAGAGTGTCCCTAGAGAACACGGAGCTCATGAAACAGAGTTCCTTCATGTCCCATCATGGAAAGTCAGTTCCTTCCACCGTTCCCTGTAGAAAGGCCTGTGTCACACTGACCACATGGAGGGCAGAGCCCAACTACTCAGTGCTTTTCCCTAACTGTAACTAAGTTCCTTCTTATAATGTCCCCAAACAAACTGTAAGCAATAGTTTTAAAACAAACAGACAAAAAAAAAAAAAAACCCCGACCAAAGACAAACCTGTCACATCAGAGGTCAAGCCTGCCACATTTGGCCTGGCTACTTCCCTAATGTTTACTTTCTTCCCATAAGCACAGGAAGGGGTTCTGGCAAGGCCTGTAGAACCCCTAGAAAATGATGAGATCAGATAGTTGACTTTGTTTCCTTGTCATATGGTGAAGGTGCCTGTGTCCACAGCAGTCTACCTAGATCTTCGGTGCAGGTGACAAATTTATGGCTGTCTGCCACGGGACTTAAAAATATATCTTGAACTCCGAGCTTTTTTATAAAACACAAGCATTATAACCTTAAGCTGCAAGAGCTTCTTTTGTAGGATTTCAGCTTACTAATTGTGGGACTTCCTGCCATGCACAGGGCCTGACCCTAATTAGTTTCTGACCCCAGACACACTCAGGATAATGTGGCTCCAGCCCCGCTTGCTGATTCTGGATAAAGTAAGGCTACCATCTGCTTTCTCTCTCTCTGTGTGTGCACTTCTGAACACCCTAAACACCAGGATGGTCTATGTTCCATGCGGTGCTGTTTGAGAGGAGAATGCCTGTGTCCTCAGAGTGGCATGCTCTTTTATCCAAGACTCTTCACAGGAGAGAATTGGACCGAAACAGAAAGAAGAAAGAAACAAATCCCGGGGCGGGGGAGAGGGGTACAGGAGCTTTCAGTACACCCAAGGAGTTCTATGGTTGTGTTTTATCGGAGCTGCAGAAATTGTGAGTCTGGCTTGAAGCAATCAATAAATCAAACGTAGCATCTAAGGTAATTTCAGAGCATTCCCTGAGAAACGGAGCTCATTCAGCAGCTCCTCTCTCACTTAAAACAGAGTCCTTTGTCTTTGGGGTTGCTGAGTAGCTATGAAAGCAATTCCAGGGCATGCCGTCAGATAAAGCAAACTCAATTCCTGTCCTGTAAGGATGAGGTAGGCGCTGAACGGAACTGCTTTTCGATTGGCTTTGAGTAAACTCAGATGAAGAAGAGGTTTGTCTCAGAGAGAGAGAGAGAGAGAGAGAGAGAGAGAGAGAGAGAGAGAGAGAGAGAGAGAGAGAGACTCCTTAGTTGAGAATACACAGGAATCAAAGGGAACTGGGCTCTGGCCTGGACACTACAAACCACTTCTGTTCCCATAATGACTTCTTTACATTATTGAATACAATGGGAGTTTTAAGGGCAACTGCAATAACAGTTACTCATGAAAAATTAACAAAGAATTTATGGAAATGTAGGAAAAGTCCCAAAGCAATTAGCTTAGATTTCTCTGGAGTCTGAGGAAAGCCTGGATAATTGCATGCAGAACCTGTGCAGAGTGGCTATTTTCATTATCACTGGCTACAGAGAGTCCATTTCCATCACAATGGGTTATAATGACGTTAAAGCTAACACAGAGAGAGGTTGGGAAAGGTTACCACCGAATGGTTTGATTTATGTAACACAGGAGCGACACACTTCAGTTGACTGTTGTGGGGACTGGAGGGGTTGACCTTGAATATTCAAAGGCTCCATATGATAAGCAAATACTACACAGCATCTGAAAGCTGATTATACATGCCCACCAGAATGCACAGAGTGAGTTTAATTTGTCTCGCGATTGGAAGGAAGCTGTGCAGGATTGCAAGCTGGCATGGGAGCATCATCCTGGCTCACTTCTTTTATAAGGTAGCATTGGGTCTGTTTATAGGTGTGCATAGGAGTGGCATTGTTTTAGACACTCTGCAGTCCTGGCACCCTAAAGAACAAGAGGTGACATTCTGAGACTCTGCAGAGTCCCTCCTACACCTTAAAAAAAATGATACATTATGTTTAAATGCCACTATTTTTAGTCCAGTGAATCATAATGGAAAGCAAGGACACCTTATAGAGTTCATTCATGCATACCAGCAAAGCACAGCCCCTCCCAAGGCCAGAGGAGCCAGCTTCCTCTACGGTTGTCTGCAAAGACAGGGGAAAGGAACATCATTTATTAAGCTGTTATCAACCCTCAGGCTCCCTTGCAATGTCACACACACACACACACACACACACACACACACACACACACTCATGCACACATGCAGAGACACACACATAAACACACATGTATACACACAGACACAGAGACACAGACACACACCTAGACACAGAAACAGACACATACACACAGACATACATAGACACACATATAGGCACATTCATACACAATACACACAGAGACACTGAGACACAGACACACACAGACACGTACATACACAAACACCAACACACAATACATGCACAGATATAGAGACACACAGATACACACACAGAATCACACATACACATGCACATAAACACACACTGACACACACATACACAGACACACAGACACAGACACACACACAGACACACACACAGACACACACACACACACACACACACACACACAATGAGGGAGAATGAATCCGGGCACCCTTTCTTATCTATAAAAAGCTATAGTGAAAGCTGTGCCTTGGATTTGAATGATTTTTTTTTAAAAAACCATTAAATAGATTCGGGCTCTGAAGCCCACAGAATATTAATAACTTTGGTTAGCTGCAGTCTGATTTCATAAACATTCTCTGTTTCAGAAGAGCAAAGGAAGAAAGAGATTATTTAAGCATTTGCCATGAAAGCCTCAGCTGAGGTTCTTCTCCAAATGGGCACCAGTGCCTGGGGACAGACGTCAGCACAGTTCAAGCTTTATTCAAAGAACTGAAAGGCTGCACCAGCCTGCACAGGGGCACACTTAAGGGGAAGCATTAAAAAAAAAAAATCAATCTAAAATAACACGGCCGCATTCACATCCCAACCTGGCCAATACACTTCCAGCAGATGTGACAATCATATTTTGACAGTTCCAATAGCTGATAACGGATGGCATGGGGGGGGGTTGACTCTATTTGACGTGGGCCCTGTGTTTACACGATTACAGCTTTGTTGTTTGCCTGAGCCACATTACGGATGTAAAAAGCAAAGAGAGCAAACAGAAGCCAGTGTTTTGATATTATCAATGCAAAGTGATACAGGTGCCCAGCAGTGTGGCCCCTGTTTTACTTTTAATTTTTCTTTTTCTTCTACATTGCACTGTAAGCAAAGGCTGCAATGCAAGGAGAAGATTCCTGGCGTTTCTCTTGCTTCTGAGCTTGCCATCTTTGGCTTGCCTCATTGGCACCTCAAACACATTTTTTTTTTTCTTTTAAAGCACATTGTTCACCTGGTTAGCGAAAGCGAGGAAAGAAAGGATGAATAGAAGGGCTTTGTGGTAAGTGGAGCTGGCATTTCACTGGAGCGTAGCTTTGACATTCAACACCCTTGTACCTGAAACTCCTGACCCGCTCTACTCAAGCAGGCCAAATAAAGTTGTTTAAAACTCCCTGTAATACGTTTTGATTTACAGATCTTTCAATTCTGCTGAGCAACGGGGGAGACATATTTGGGAGTCGCATAAACAAACACATACGACTATGCTGTGGATTAACCTAAAGTGACACATTTATTTAAAAATCTGCCGGCGACTTGTCCTCATTGATTAAATGCCCTTAAGAAAGTAAGGCTGCTGAAATGAATACCATTAAGATGCAGTGAGTTTCCACCGCTGCTTTTGACGGTTGACACATTCCCCAGAGTGGGAGATCGGAGCGCTGATGAGCTAACGCTGAATTATAAGCACTTTGCAGAATGTCGCTGGTAAAGAGAAGTCTACTGTTTTGCTTGCAAAGCAACTGTCTGCCTTAACAGCACAAAAATGGACATGGTGCCCGTGAGTTCATCGCCTGTGCTCAGAATATAAACGAACACGTTTACTCTGTGTGTACATTTTCACGGCAGAAATCAGCCCGGAGCCAGGGCGGCTTGTTCCTGGCTGCCATGCCATTGATCACAAAAGTGGACGGGCCTGCCAACGACTTTGTCGATGTTGTCAGGGCTCCAGCGAGCATCGGGTGATTTTGCTGCCGCTAGCTGTTTGTTACCTGAGCTTTCATTGGCTTAGAAGGGACAGCCGGGGTTGTGTCGGTGGCGGTGTCTGAATGTGAAGAGTGGAAAAAAAGACATTTTAGTTCCTTTTGGAATTGAAGGCATAAACTGCCTTTGAGGTGTGGTGTGAAGGATACCAGAGAGTAGAAGCCATGTCTTTCCAGCCCTATGGCCTCGAGAAATCATTTCAGTTTGCTGAGTCTAGAGTTTCTCCTGCTGAAAAATAGGCCCAATGTCTGTTTCTTATTGGATCGTAGTGAAGATGCTGTAGGCTGAAGTACACAATGTGCTTTGTCAACCATACAAAGGGTCAGGGGTTGGTGTGGCTGCCTTAAACAGTCTCACTGGACAGTGGTCACTCTCAGGATGTAGATACTGGCCCCTCTCCCACAGGCGGTGGATCCCCATAC
This sequence comes from Microtus ochrogaster, assembly GCF_000317375.1. Lineage (NCBI taxonomy): Eukaryota > Metazoa > Chordata > Mammalia > Rodentia > Cricetidae > Microtus > Microtus ochrogaster. Next base: position 41,382,028 of record NC_022020.1, on the reverse strand, counting down.
TGGAGTGAGTCTCCTGTCGGGTGTTAAACAGTCAGTGACCTCCCTCCTGCCCCGCCTCACATTGAAGATACTTCCAGATCCAAACAACACTACGCAGAACATTGTTTAGATTTCCATGTGGCGGGCAGAGCAGATGCTTAAGTGATCAGCCATCAATCATGCTGCTTAAAATGAAAATATTAAAGGGAATCCCAAGCGGCAATGAAAAGTTAGACAATTTTGGAGTTACCATTTTTTCCTCTTTGTGTGTCCATGTGCATGTGCGTGTGTGTTTATGTGTGAGAGAGAGAGGGTGCACCTGCAAGGTCAGAGGTCAACGTCAACTAGTATTCCTTATAATCCATCTGCTTTCTGTTTTAAGTTAGGGTCTCACTGGAATTGGGGGCTTGGCCGCTAGGCTAGGCTGTCTTGTAGACGCTTATAATAAGTTCCCCCAGGAAGGCCGGGGTGGGGGTACATCTTTCTCATTCCCTCAGCTCTGGATTTACAAATACACACTGCATACCTGACTTTTCTTTTTTTTATTTTTTAATTTATTTATTTATTAAAGATTTCTGCCCCCTCCCCGCCCCCGCCTCCCACCTCCCTCCCCCCCCACCAATCAAGTCCCCCTCCCTCGTCAGCCCAAAGAGCAATCAGGGTTCCCTGCCCTGTGGGAAGCCCAAGGACCACCCACCTCCATCCAGGTCTAGTAAGGTGAGCATCCAAACTGCCTAGGCTCCCACACAGCCAGTACGTGCAGTAGAATCAAAACCCAGTGCCATTGTTCTTGACTTCTCAGCAGTCCTCATTGTCCGCTATGTTCAGCAAGTCCGGTTTTATTCCATGCTTTTTCAGACCCAGGCCAGCTGGCCTTGGTGAGTTCCCAATAGAACACCCCATTGTCTCAGTGTGTGGGTGCAATCCTCGCGGTCCTGAGTTCCTTGCTCGTGCTCTCTCTCCTTCTGCTCCTGATTTGGACCTTGAGATTTCAGTCCGGTGCTCCAATGTGGGTCTCTGTCTCTGTCTCCTTTCATCGCCTGATGAAGGTTAATATTCAGGAGGATGCCTATATGTTTTTCTTTTGGTCATACCTGACTTTTCACTTGCCTGGTGGGGCCTGAACTCAAAGCTTTATGCCTGAGAGGCAGGTACTTTGATGAGCCATCTCCCCAGACCCTGGAAATATTTTGACTTAAAGGATATTCAAGCTACTTGTTTGTGTTATGTGAAGAACTGTACGTATTTTTAAGTCATCAAAGAAAAGTCTCTCACGTTTATCCTCATGAACAGTAACCTTTATTCAAACCTTTCTCTTGGTCCGTGCTCACCAGGTTAAAATGTCATTTCTCCCAGATGTTTTGATGGTATTCTTTCCAACACTCCTGTTCTATGTGCTCATGGGGGCTCTGCTGCCTCTGTCTCTGTCACCCGCTTCACCTCTGACACTGGACAGTGGGTGGAATAGACCATCCTGTAAAATGAACTTGCACCTGAATTGGGATTGGCCATTTCCTAATTTCTGTGCTCTGCATTTAGCTCTTAACTTCTCTCATACTGACAGTAATGACAACAGTGGAGACATCTAATTCCTGAGAGCCTCCATATTTGCTGCAGTTTACAAGGCTCAATCTGTTGCATATAAGATTATTTTTCTAAGGATGTAACACAGAGGACACTGTTATGACTCTTGAGGTGAAGTATTTCTCAGTGTAGGGCTTTATCTTAGTTATCAATGTGATTGGGTCTGAATTAATTAAGAGACATACATCTAAGTGCGTTTTTTCTAAGTGGGTTTGTAAGGGTTATTATTTTTTTTTAAGATTTATTTTAGTTTTGTGTATGTGTGGGACTTCATACCATATGCAGGTAGGAGCTTGAGGAGGCCAGAAAAGGACATCAAATCCCGCTAGGGTTGGAGTCACAGGCAGTTGTGGAATGTCAGGTGTGGGCGCTGGGAACTGAACTCGGCTTTTCTAGAAGACCAAATAGCTCTCTTCACTGCTGAACCATCCCTTGAGTCTGCTGAAAGGCAATTTTAGAAGATTTAACTGAAGAGGAAAGACCCTTCACCCCACAGACTGGGCAGCACCTTTCAGAGTGATCTAGATACAAGGTGGGTCGAGGGGAATGCTGTTGCTCTGTGCCTGCCTGCCTTCACCCTTGCCGGTGAGTGCTTCTACTCTGTGGCTGACTTTGCTGCTTTATCTGCCTCCTCCTCCACTGATTCCCCCAAGAATCTTGCAGGCTTTCAATATCAAATGGAACCACTGAGAAATCCAGGACTTGTGGACTGCATAGCTACTGGATTCTCAGCCTCTGCCATGTCCTGTGAGTCACTCTTGGACTCCAGTGTGCAGTGTGGAAGCTAATCTTAGAAATTCCCTTTAAACATATATATTTATTCCATTGGTTCTGTTCCTCTGGAGAACCCAGACTAAGACACTTAATTCTTTTCTTCTTGAAGGAAAGAAACAAAGAAATTTAAGCAGAAGTTTGTTTAACAGAACAAAGCCATCACTTCAAAGAGAAGTGGAGTGGACCGTCCCAATGAGGGGCAGCAGCATAGTGGGCTCTTTGTTGTAGGTTTTAAAGATACTCCATGAATATTTATGAGGTGGGCAGTATATGATCCAATCACAGTGGGTCACAGCTCCGTTTTTGGGTATTCTCTACATGTTCCTCTATAAAAGCCCACAGAGGGAGGTTGGATCCAGACCCTTTGTACCAGATGTGCCTGGGAAGATACCCTTGTACCTTAGTTGGAACAACCTGTCTGTGACCTCAATGATGTTTAGCCACAGAAGGAGTGTTCTGATCATCAGGAGACAGAGCTTTGGAAACATAGGCATGGTTTCCCTGGCTACATCATCTATGACTTCTGTGATTGTTCAAAATCTCAGGACAGCGCTCATGGCTGTCCGTCAGTTAAGATATTCTGCTCTGCATGGGCTAAGACATTTTGTTATTTTTATAAGTGAGATGGGCCAACTCCGTGGTTCAGAGAACTAGGGCACTCGGTGCCAAGCCCGATGGCCTGGGTTCAACCTCTGGAACCAATGCGGTGAAAGGAGAGAGCCAACTCTAACAAACTGTCTTTTTATGTCTACAGATGCACTACGGCGTGTGTGTGTACCTCTCTCATGATTAAGACAAGATGTAGTACTTTTTTTTTTAAGCTTTATCATGAAAGGTGGAGTCAAGGCTTTGCAGCATACTGGCCACAGCAGAGCTCACTGCTCTCAGGGATTCCTATCTAACACTCTGCTCTCCTTTCCTGTCCTCCTTTCCTGTTCTAGCTCCTGGCCAGATTTTTCTCCTATCATCTTGATTTCAGTGGAAAATTTTCTGTGGGGAAGGCCATTGGTGGTGAGGAGAAGGGACAAGAAGCAGAGAGAGGGGACAAAGGCCAATGTGTTTATTGTATGTATGTATATATGTATGTATGTATGTGTGAATGTATGTATGTATGTATGTGTATGAATGTATATATGTGTGTATGAATGTATATATGTATGTGTATGTATATATGTATGTGTGTATGAATGTATATATGTGTGTATGAATGTATATATGTATGTGTATGTATATATGTATGTGTGTAATACATGTACATATGTATGCATGTGTGTATGTATGTATGTATGTATGTATTTTAGGCCACTGGGTTTAGGCATATTAATCTAGGCCTGTCCAGTTTATTCAGTGAGATTCTCATTGCTTGGTAAGCTAGAAACATGTAGGCCCAATCTTCATAAGAAGAAGGTAAAAATTCACTGGAAGGGTGTGTTAGTTCCTCTTTTCATTGTTGCGACAAAATATTTGTGCAAAGCTACTTAAGAGGTAGGTGGTGCTCACCTTGGATCGCAGTGTGTTGGTAGAGTCCATTGGAGCTGGGCTGTAAGTCACAGTGGCAGGAGTGGGAGGCACGTGGTCACATCACATCTTCAGTCAGGAAGAAGAGAGAAATGAATGCTGGCGCTGGGCTGGCTTGCTTGCTTCGTCACTGCAGCCCATAGAATGGCACCACCCCTTCCAGGTGGCTATTCCATTGTCAGCTAAACTTCTGAGGGGAAGTTCTCCCAGATATGCCCAGAATTTCGCCTTCAATGTGATTCTCAATCCCAAGTACTAGAGAGCTGCTGCTCTTCAGTCTACATTCAGATGCCCAAAAAGTAGGTTTACCTACAAGTGAATGAATGCCGCAAGAACAGGATGATGAACTTGGCAGCGAGAGCAAGGGCAAACAGGCAAAAAGCAAAAGCTTGCTTCTTCCATGCCCTTTGATGGGGCCTGTCACCAGAAGGTGTGAACCAGATTTAGGGTGAGTCTTCCCACCTCAGTGAGCCAAGAAAATCTCTCAGACATGCCCAACTGCTTGGGTTTTAGTCAATTACACATTAACAGCTAAAATTTGCCAGCATAATTTCTTTAATGATTACACTGCTTTTCTCCATATCAGCCTTGCCAAGCCTTAGAGTTGTTCATGCTCCTTTCTACCATAAACTTAGAGTAATTTTTTGCACTATTTATTTGCTTATTTATATTTGTACATGTGTGTGTGGGGGAGAGTGCATGTGTCATGACACATGTCAGAAAACAATTTAGGGAAGTCAGTTCTCTCTTACTGAAATATTGAGCTTGGGTCGACAGGTTTGGTGGTGAGTGCCCTTATTTACTGACCCACGTCAGCAATCTCAGCCGTACCTTTAGAAAATGGTTTTCTGTTCCCTCTGTTCTTGTTTCTCACAGTAGATCTGGATAAGAGCAGTGAGTAGCAACCCCGACAGAGCCCCGGTGCTCTCTTAACTTGAGATTTTCTACCCCGACCGAATTGGTCTGTTGCTTTTGAATTTGATCTCCCTCAAAGGCTGAAGAACACAGGGCAAACGCGGATTACTTTCCATAGTGTACCAGAAACGGTGTCCAGTTGCATCCTTGATAGAGCTCTTTCTCCTCTCCAAAACCTTACGAGCTAGGCATCCACTGACTGCATTTCTCTCAGCCTTCTCATTTTCCACATGGGCATCACGAAATCCACATCTGTCTGCCAACACATTCCAAACGCCTGGAAAATACACTGTCTGGTTACTGCAGATCCACGGCTCGCACCAGCTGTCTGATCAGCTACTCTTGTTGCTGAGCCCAGATACCATATAAGAAGTGATGTGAGGAAGGGAGGGGTTCCTTTTCACATGGGTGTGATCTGTCATGGCAGGATGTTCTGATGCCAGGTCTGAGAGTCCTGAAGTCATGCTTTCTCCTTTTTCTCCAGTCTAGAACACCACTGCACGGATTAGTGTCGCCTACCTTCAGGGTGGGTCGCCTTCCCCCTTCTGCTAAACAGCTTTGAAAGGTTCCTCCGGCTATACCCAGGGTGTTGTCCCCAAGGTGACCCTAAATCTCATTGAGTTGACCTTGAGGATTACTCGTTAACTCTCCCAGGCTGGTTCTTTCTGGTACCCAAATCAAGAGAAGGGGTCTTTGACTGGTTTATCAGCACAGAAGCCAGAGAGCAAGTTAGACATTAACCTGCACCGTTGTTGGTGTATCCTATTATTTATTTATTTATTTTATTTTATTTATTTATTTATTTTTTGGTTTTTCGAGACAGGGTTTCTCTGTGGTTTTGGAGCCTGTCCTGGAACTAGCTCTGTAGACCAGGCTGGTCTCGAACTCACAGAGATCCACCTGCCTCTGCCTCCCGAGTGCTATCCTATTATTTATAACATAGGCCTCGATGGAACATTTCTTTGAATGCTGTATCATTCTGCTGAGTCTCATGCCCTAGTCTCCTCTCCCACCCCATCTCTGGCACCTCAAAAACTGTGAGCAGAGACTGGCAGACAGGCTAGTGAGCAGGGAGCCTGTGCTATCTGTTTTCACTTCAACGTTCTTCCAAGAAGCGGAATCCAGGGTCTTACTAGAGTGCTTGAAAAACACAGTGAATCAAAAAGAGAAAATAACCTATTTTTGCAACATTGTATCAAGAATCGAGGTTTTCCCTAAAACCTTACTCAAGGGAATGAGAAAAAAAAGTGAACTGATTCACTGATTATGTAGTTCTCTGGGCACAGCACAGTGTTGGCCATTTGGGATACAGACCTGGACAAGTTAGAGATGACCTCTGGCCTCATGCAGCACATATCCCTGTTAGAAAGACAGACTGTGAGCAACATAATTATAGGTCATAACTGACAAGGACAATAACACAATGCCATAGAACAAGAGCTGGTAGGGGAGAGCTGGTAGGGGAGAGATGGTCTTCTGTACTGTGCCCCACAGAGAAGGTGTGATCAGGCGGATGGAGAGATTTCCAGGTGACTAGTGTATCTTTTAAGCCCACAGGCTCCAGTAGTTCCGTATTATAATAGTGACAATAGAACAAGTTACATGGTGTTCCTATAGAGTTGCCAATGGAAATTTAGAGCTACCATGACAAAGTGTCACTGCCTGAGTGTCTTATGTGCTTCCTCACTGTTCTGGAGGCTGAGAAGTCTGCCATCCAGGTAGTGGAGAGGCTGGTTTCTGGTGAGGGCTCTCTTGCCGGTTTGTTGATGTCCATCTGTCTGCTCCCATGTCTTTACACAGTTTTTCTTAGCGTGTGTATATTTGGGTTCGAATCATCATTTCTTATCAAGGCATCAGCTGTACCGGATCAGAGCCTATTCTACTGACCTAATTTTTTTTTCAGTATCTCTCTTAAGATCTTATCCTCTGATTGTTTCATTTTGAAGCAGTAGGTAGTGTTTTGGAGAGCATTCTCTCTAGGCTGTATGAAGAGAAACAGAACATATAACTGTCGATTCTTTTTTGTTTGTTTGTTTTTGCTTTTGTTTTTTTTCCCCCAAGACAGGGTTTCTCTGTAGCTTTAGAGTCTGTCCTGAAACTAGCCCTTGTAGACCAGGCTGGCCTAACTCACAGAGCTACATCTGCCTCTGCCTCCTGAGTGCTGGGATTAAAGGCGTGCGCCACCACTGCCCAGCCACACTGTTGATTCTTGTATGGAAGCAATTTGGGAATTTCTCTCTGACCTTCTGGGTACCCTGGTATGTGTACTATATATCTTCCTAAAGAGAAATCCCATCAGATGACACACAGAAGGACTTTAACATATTTTTCAGAGAGACTGGACATCGCTAGGTGGGTTCTAGCCTGTGTGAGCCTCTGGAGACATTGGACTGGGGTGGGGCGTCTGTTAAACAAAGCTTCATTTCTGTTACCTCAGAACTGAGGGGTAGACCTAGCTACACATACTGGGAAGCTGCTACCAGGCTAACTGAATTTATATTTTATACAGATCATCAGCCTACATCACTAGAGAAGGAGTATCTAGCTTTAAAAAAAGAATTCTATTGCCACATTCATAATTTCACACTGCAAGGGAAATAAATGTATTGAAGGCTGTGTGTGCTCAGGCTTCTGCTAAGCAGACACTAGAAGCTCCATAATTGATTTATTCTTTCTTCCCCTGAACAAATATTTATTGGTTCCGTACTGTGGGTTTCATTTACCATGTCCATTTTTGAAAACCTGGCTAACGATAATTCAAGCACTATTGAAGTTTATCCAATTTGTTCTGTGTGCTTTTCCATACAGAATCTGCCCAGGAGACATTGTCCTGGAAAACAACCCTGTTTTAGAAAAATGTTCTAAACTCAGGTTCCATTTCTTTTAAATTTCTTCCATTGCTGCAGTACCACGGCGGCATCAGCACTGGGGAGATCCAGGCAGACACAGTCTCAAAGTACAGCTCACTGAAGATAGCTCATGTAAGAACGAGGCAAGAAACATATCCTTAGAGTCCACCTGAGCAAAGGTGATGATGGAGAAGGAGGGACAGTTGTGGAGAGCTGAGTCAAGAGCTGCAAAGAAGGGCCTCAGAAGAGGGGTGCCGCTCTCCCATAGTCTTGCAGAACCTTTAAGTCTGAGAGCTTTTCTAAGTGGATGTTAACAAGTGCGCATAGATCACAGGAAAGAGGAGGTCTTCATTCCCTATGCATTGCATACCCAGGTGCCAGCTTACATCGCGGCCTTCAGTAGCTGTTACATTGTCTCAGTTGTCTACTTGGCATCCTTCCCCGCTTAGTCTCTCAACTTCTAGAGCATGCGCAATGGAGCCTATGTGTGTTTACTATTTGTTGAAGGAATGACCAAATCGAGTTAGAGTTTTTTGGAAAGCTTTTCCTAAAAGAAATTCTTCGAGAGGCTGTACTAATCACAACCTTTATCTTTTTTTTTTTCTTTCCCCCACAGTACTAAAATTCATTCTTTGGTAAATCCAGAAATACATTTAATTCATTCTGATTACTTTTCTACCTCTCTCTTACCCCACCAACTACAGCTCCTCCTTACAAAGCCTTTTCCACATTCACTTGGTTTTGTAATCCACTAGGTTTAGCAGGGGCATTTCATGTGACCCTAGGTGTGAACTGATTCACTAGATGCTGGCCAGCCCCGGAGCAGCCACATAATTAAAGACAATGACTTCTTCTGCCCCCAGCCAGCATCCATCCATTGCCCACAACTCCACAAAGGAGGGTGGCTCTCAGGAGCCTTTTTCCTAGGAATGACTGACTGCTGGAAGGTTCAGTCTTGGTCAGGCCCAGTGTAGCAACTGCCACTGCTGTGAGCTCCTGATGGCAGGATATTATGGTTGGTTTTAGTGGCGACTTGTCTCAAATTAGAATCGCCCTCGCAGGGAACCTCACTTGAAGAACTGTGCTGTGACCTTTAAGTGATGAGGGATGACTTATCCAGATTGTAGGTGGCCCCGGTCCAGATAAGTCGAATTACCCTGTGGCTGCTGTTGCTGCTGATTTGATCACTGATATCAAAAGCAGCCTTCCTAGGCTTCCCTTGTGGGCCAAAGATCAGTGGTTATCTAAGAATGTTCCTGGTTTGGGGGGACTGCTGAGGTGCCCAGCCTTGGAAACTGAGCAACTATCAGGCTATTTAGTTACTGTGGGACTGCTCACACATATATAATAGATGTATTATATATAATGTATCTATGTCCATTCCATTGGTTCTGTGCCTCTAGCACACCCTGACTAATATATTTATTTAAATTTTATCTAAATTGTAATGTTGAACAATGGAGGTTAAATCATGATGTATCTCTGTCGTAGATTAGCTGTTGGCATGATGTCTTAAAAGAATATTAAATATTCTTTCAGAAGAATTGTAAAAAACCTATGGGAAATACTTATGGTGTAGTAAATTGAAAAGAAAATAAAAAATACATAAATATTAAATGTTCAGCGATGGGCTGAATGTGAGGCCCGTGCACATGCAATTGCAACGCTTGGGAAATTGAGGCAGGAGGATTACAGATAATTCAAGGCCAGCTTGGCCTGTCCAGCAAAATTCTATCTCAAGAAGGGCCAAAAGAAAATAAATAAGATACAATGGTTGCCTTACAAATTATACAAGAGAAAGACGGAAGGAATTGCTACCCCAATTCCAATGCTGCGATTTTGAAATGTGTGTGTGAAGCCTGCAGGTGAACCACTGCTGGGGGGGGGGGTGGTTCCCTTTTGTGTTGATTTTCTGTATTTCCCATGCTAAAAATAAACAACGGAGTGATGCACCCATAGCACACGTCCAGGACAGGCAAACGTACAGAGACATGAAGTTCATCAGAGGCTAGCGAGGGCAAGAGAAGGGGAGGCCATCCTTGGTGGCCATACAGTTCTTTAAAAACACACTTTCAGTCACCACAAGGACAGAATTGAGGCTAGGTTTTGCCATGTTCGCTTTGGATCTCTCCTTAAAATGTACCAGAAAGCCAAACTTACAGGAAAACCCTTTAGCCCACTCCTGTCTCCTTTTAAGAAACAACCCTTAGGACCGGGGAGATAGCTAACTTTGTTGGTAAAAAGCCCGCTGCAGAAGCCTGACTACCTGAGCTCAGATCTCTGCCACCCACTTAGAAAAATATCCAGGTATGGCTGTGCTCATCTGTAACCCTAGTGCAAGAGTTAGGGGCAGAGCCAGTGGACCCATGGAGAAAGATAGGTCCTAGAACTCACTGCCCAGTTAGCCTACCCAGTCTACGGATTCTAGGTTCAGTGAGAAAAAAGATAACGGGGATGGATAACTGTGGAGGATGCCAGATGTCAACCTCTGGTTATGTGTTGTGGCAGTTTGAATGTAATGCCCTCATAAGCTCATAGGCAGTGGCAATATTAGGAGGCGTGGCTTTGCTGGAGGAGGTGTGGCCTTGTTGGAGGAAGTGTGTCACTCTGGGGGTGGGCTTTGAGTTCTCTAATGCTCAAGCTACTTCCAGTGTTACAGTTGACTTCCTGTTGCCGACTGATAAAGATGTAGCCAGTACCAAGTCTGCCATGCTCTCCACCATGATGACAATGGATTGAATCTCTGAAATTATAAACAAATCACCCCAGTTAATTTTTTTTTGTAAATAAGAGTTGCTGAGGTCATGGTGTCTCTTCACAGAAAGAGAAACCCTAATGTTGTAATAGGAGCGGTGGGGCTGCGTCCCCAGCACCCCGGCCGCCTGGCTAGCTTATGCCCCGAAATAACAACACACAAATTGTATTCTTTTAAACACTGCTTGGCCCATTATATCTGGCCTCTTCTCAGCTAACTCTCACACCTGGACTAGCCCATTTCTAATAAAGTGTGTAGCACCGAGGTGCATTTACCGGGAAGATTCTAGCCTACATCCATCCTGGGCTGGAGCTTGATCGCATCTGCATCAGAGAGCAGAGCTATTGCATCTGCCCGGGAGAGGGGAGCATGGCGTCTCTGAGCTCACTTCCTCTTCCACCCAGCATTCTGTTCTGTTTACTCCTCCCACCTATGTTTTAACCTATGAGGCCAAGCAGTTTCTTTATTACTTAACCAATGAAATCAACAGATTGATATATGACACTCCCACATCACCCTAAGACATGTGCCCATGTGTACCCACATGCACACATGTAGTATAATTATACTACACACACACACAGACACATATCCCTATGCACTGATGAGTGTGCACACACAGAGACACACACAGAGAAGTAATCTTTGATTTTTAGTTGGTGTATTTTTATTTAGGTAATTGATTTCTTTGTGTGTGCGTCTGTGTGCTTGCACCAGCGTGTCTGCATGCATGTGTGGAGGTCAGAAAATAACTTGGAGGAGTGGGTCCTTCCACCGTGTGGGTCTCAGGGACCAGACTCGTGCTGTGATGCTTGGTGGTAAGTGTTGTTGCACCCAGAGCCGCTTTTCCAGCCCAACTGGAATAGGTTTGCTGCTGTATTTATTGATCCCTAAATTCTGACGAGTGCAGTAAAGATGGGGGTCGTATAGACAATGCCACGGAAGGGGGCTCCTCCTCTGCCTCTTTCTCCTTCACATTGGCTGGATTGGGTTGCAATGTAAGAAAGCCTGGTCTACCATGTGGACTGTGTTAAGGATGATGGAGTTATAAAACAGAAGAATTCTGTTTATTGTTTTTTCCTTGCCTTTAGAGTTCATATATCATACCTTATATACATGTACAAATATCATACCTCATACACACATACACACATCACATCTTATTTATATCCATGTACATATATTTATTTGACAAACAAAAACAAAATTCTAATGAGTGTAAGCCACTGCTAATTCTGATTTCTTTCCTCTGGCATACTACATCAGCCCATTTAAGAGACAAATAACATTCTGCTATTTATCTTTTTTTTTTAAACCACACTCATGTTTTTCAAACAACATTTATTTTACAAATTACTATTTAAATGTTACTAAATTGCATAATACTGTACACTTGCTAATTTTATTTTTTAAAACATAAGCTGTTCTTCATCCTTATTTGTGTTGCTATCTATTGACATAATCTGTTGATTTTGGTGGCTGCATACTATCCCACATTTTTGCATATTTACGCTAAGACTTCTTACATTGCTAATAAAGGTGCTATACAAACACGCTGTATATGTGGTATCAAGTGTGGATACATCTACAGTGGATTTCTTGTGGAAGAATTGATGGCTTATATGGGGTTGCATCCTTAACTTCAGTAGTTCTCACTAAACAGGTTGTTCCAATACAGGAGGTTCTTATTTCTCCTCATCCTGCACAACACTTGATATCACCCGATGTTTCAACTTTTGCCTAACGAATAAGAAGGATTGTTTATTATCTTTCATAGTGAGTTGGAGGATGTGTATTGAAGCACTCCATGAAATCCAGACTCATCTCTAGGGCCATGGGGAATCGCATGTAGTTTCCTCTTATTCATGGAAGGATCTGATCTGTTGTTCTGGGAATAACATGCAAAACACACAGAGCTAGAAGCCTTCCTTCCTGTTCTAACACACTTCTGGAGAACCCTAAACCCTGGCATTGAACCTCTTGTCTCCAAGTCCCATGTGCTGCGACTGCAGATTTATACCACACCTGATCACAGCCACAGTTCTTAAGGCCTGATATTGAAATCATCGTGATCCTGAGTGTACAGGTTTATGTTTCTGGTGAATACCCTGAAAACTGTCTCTTGCATGCTTGGTAACTTCTCATTGCCGTGAGCACCTAGCTTCTTCTGAATCTCCACGAATGAGGTGAGCTCACAGTGGCCATTCCTTGAGTTTACTTCTTTCTGAGCTTAGGATCAAAAGCTACTGACTTAAGACTCCTCCAGCTCTTAGGAGGACCCAGGCTAGCTAGCATGCAGTTTCCAGACTCAGTTCTCCAACTTACAGCAATCACAAGATTTGGCCACCTGAGCCGGTCCTGTACTAGAGCTGGAGTGTAGCCCTGGGATTAGTTTTAGGGATGCCACGAATTGAATCCTGGGATTCAGACACTGTATCACTGAAACACACCCTACTCTTACACTGTCAGGTTAGCCTCAGATTTGATGCTGTTATTCTCTTTATTTTGTTTCAGCTTTGCTTTTTGCTATTGTCTTTCTCCTTTACCAGAATTCCCCTTTTCCACATTCCTCATCTTGCATTAAAAAGTTGCTGCAGCTGCTTGATCTGATTGCTGAACATCTGATCCTGTGTGTTGTGGAAAGCTGACATCTCAGACTTTCTTCATTTGTAGCCATAAGCATATTTCCCAAGGCCCTCATTCTCACTCGGACTTTTTGAGCACCTACTATGTGCCAGGGTTTATGACACATGCTATCCGGAGTGATGCTCATGAGACCTTGGGATCTGGTGGGACGATTGAAGCAGGTACAATAGGAACGCTCTTAAGAGGCAAGCAGGTTTGTGGGCTGAAAGGGAGCTAAGACCAAGATGTGCAAAAGCTAGGAAGGAGGGGAGAGGGAGAGAGGAAGGGAGAGTCAGAAGGGCGGTGGGCCGATTACTCATCGCCATAGCTGGGCTCTCAGGATCAGACTCCTGAGTAAAATATAAGCTTCTGTTTCCTAACAGTACCTGGGTGTACAGTTGGGCAGATGCAAAATAAAGTCCCTTTCATGTTCAGAGTACCTGATAGGAAGGCGCACTCACTCCAGAAATCTGAGGGGACATTCTGGATAGCTCATACACCTCCACCTGCACTAGGAAATTATTTAGAAGGCACGGGGGTGAAAAAAGGTAGAAGACATTTGGGTATTTCAAATATTTCCCAGGAAGCAGTAGTAAAGCCAGCTTCTGAGGTCACTACTCTCTGTGGGGAGCATTTCCTATTGCAGGTGGGCTTGCTAGTCCATAGAGCTTCTTGTGAATAATGTGTGCCTTTTCCTCTCTTCTCTCTTTACAGACTTGTTGGGCATTGACCAAAGTCTTTGAAATCGAAAACCAACAACATTCTTAGTATAGGAATCCATTCTGTCCATTGATGTTTGCATTCCACACTGCAGGAGAGATTAAAAGGAAAAAAAAAAATCAAGCCTTTTTGTCTTCTTAATGTACACAGAAAACCGCATTTTAGATAAGATTCTTCATGCACTGTGCCAAAACTTGCAATCCTAAAGTGGGATAATGTCAGCTGAAAGGGAGAAAGAAAGGAAGAGTGTTTTTATTTTTATTTTTTTCTGATAACAGATATAGTTGTCAGATGCCAGCTGGCTGAAGTCAAACTGGATAGAGAGAACCCACCCAGAAGCAGGCAGCCGCTTGGTTATTTTTAGCGAGGTAGCTGAGCTCAACCCAAACCGTGAAGTGCGCTGTAAATGCTCCAGTGATGAGCAAAGGAATTCCATATGTACTGGTAAGCTATATGCAGCTTGCATTAAACCACGAAAAAAAGACTCTGGGGGACAGAAAAGCACATTCAGCTCAATGGGTGTTCAAAGGTGGCTGTCACTGGGAACAGGAAGCAGAAACTGCTTTTTTTTTTTTTTTTGGTGGTTTTGTTGTTGATGTTGTTGCTCTCACTCCCAGCCCCCACCCCACCCCACCCCACTCCCTACCCACTACCCACCTCCACTCCTTGACACACACAACTTTTTAAAC
>NC_022020.1:41362924-41367483 GCF_000317375.1 Microtus ochrogaster | reverse complement strand
ATTAAAGGTGTGTACCACAACTACCCTGCTTAGAAACAGGATCTTTGTGTAGGATTTGCGATGCATCCCAGAAAGGCCTTAAACTTCAGCTCCTCTTGTCTCAGCTCCCAAGACCTGGGATTGTGGTCGTGCACCACCATGCCAGCTTTTGTGTGCTGATTTTCTCCAAGTGGTAGGGTCAGTTACAGTGGTTATTCAAGATACATAACTTAAATACCAGTCAGTGTCTACTCAGACGCTGAGACAGAGACAAAGCCATCTGGTCTACCATGGAAGGCACTGCCAGCTCAGCTTATTCACAGTGACTTGGTGTGTATCTTCAAAGCAGTTATTTCCTTTTAACGATTGCTAAGGATAAATTTGATTTATGCTATTATTTTTTAACCTTTCCAAGTTTAAAATATAAATGCAGACGTGACTCTCTGTGCTGTATTAATAGCAATTATAATCTAAGAAGAATGTTATGCTTGCTCACTGAAGCTATGAAGGTAAGGAGACATGATTGGAACGGAGAGCGGGTTCCTAGGGGCTGAGAGCAGTGTGGAGGTTGTGAGGGAAGGGGGTGTGTCAGCACAAGGACAATATGCAGGACTCCTGTGCTGGCAGGTGTGATCTCACCTGTGACACTTGGCCCTAGTTTTTGAGAAAGATGCACAGATTTTCCAAAATTCTTTCCCCTTTTTAAAAAATATGGATCATGAGCCAAAATTGCTTCTACCAAAATCCTGTGAGTCTACAATTACATTAAAAGAAACAGTTTAACTAAAAATATATTAGGTTTCAGTCAGGCAGTGGTGGTGCTTCCCTTTAATCCTAGCACCTGGGAGGCAGAGGCAGGTAGATCTCTGTGAGTTCGAGGCCAGCCTGGTCTACAGAGAGAGCTCTGTAGTCAGAACAACACAGAGAAACCTGTCTCACAAAACCAATATATGCAGGGAGCCCGACAGGATCGCCATTGCAAGATGGCACCAAATCCTGTCTTGCTGGTTATAAACAACCCCATATTGGCTTTGCCTTTGAGAGCTGCCTGTCCCCCGCTTCCCGCATGCGCAGTGGATATGGGTCCCTGGGCCTATCTCGATGCAGTCTGGTGTCAGCTGATGGTGGCAGCCAATCACAGGGCAACCCGTGTGCCAATTCCCAATATAAGCAGCCGCCATTGTGCCCTCTCTCTCTCTTCAGCGTCTCATCTCTCTCTCTCTCTCTAGCGTCTCTCTCTTTCTCGTCTCTCCCTCTCTCTTCTGTTCTCTCGTTTCCTGCTCCCCCTTCGTTTTATGCTCTCTCTCAACCAAATGCACTCCAGTAAAGCGTGATCTGAGAAGAATCCTCGTGTGTGGTAGGTGTTTCTTCCTCGCCGGTCAAGAAGCCCGCCGCAAATATATATATATATATTCATAAAGACACACATAGCCTTTTTTGTTTGTTTTTATGTTTTTTTTTCCTTTTTGTTCTTTGGGGTTCCACCACCCAGCTTCCAAATAAAAATACAGAGACTTATTCTTACTTATGAATCCCTGGCCTTAGCTTAGCTTATTTCTAGCCAGCTTTTCTTAACTTAAATTATCCTATCTACCTTTTGCCTTTACCTTTCTCTTCTCTATATATATTTCTTTCCTACTTACTCTGTTCCTGTTTGTGTGGCTAAGTGGCTGGCCCCTGTCATCCTCCTCTTTTTTTTCTTCCTCCTCCTCCTCTTGTCTTCTATTTATTCTCTCTGTATGCCGGCCCTGTCTATTTCTCTCTACTGTCAAACTATTGGCCGTTCAACTCTTTATTGGACTAATCAAGTGTTTTATACAGGCAAAATAACACAGCTTGACAGAGTTAAACAAATGCAATATGATCTCACTGTTGAAGCAGTGAAGTAATATATTGAAGAAATGTGAGTTTCTTTTCTTTTCTTTTTTTTTTTTTTTTTTTTTTGTTTTCCAGACAGATTTTTCTCTGTGTAACAATTCTGGCTGTCCTGGAACTCACTTTCTAGACTGGCTGACCTCAAACTCAGATCCACCTGCCACTGCCTCCCAAGTGCCAGGATTAAAAGTGTGTACTACCACACCGACTCGAAATGAGTTTTCTTTTTCTTTTCTTTTCTTTTCTTTTTTTTTTTGAGACAGGGTTTCTCTGTGGTTTTGGAGCCTGTCCTGGAACTAGCTCTTGTAGACAAGGCTGGTCTCGAACTCACAGAGATCCGCCTGCCTCTGCCTCCCAAGTGCTGGGATTAAAGGGGTGCGCCACCACCGCCCGGCTCGAAATGAGTTTTCTAAAGAGAGAACGGACCAAAGAGTCCACAGACATTATCTGGGGTGATGCTTATGATTTTCCCTCTGCTCACAGCACTGAACCCTGGAGATGTTTGCATCTGTAGACTAGTAAAGAAAGCATGTTAATAGACCTCATAAAATTTCATGCACCGCACAGAAGGACGATGAGGTGGAAGACCGCTATGAAGGTGTGCACTAATTGTGTTGGGCCTAAGGCACTGTTTCTCAACCTGGGGGTTGCAAGTTCTCTTGGGGTCAAAAGATTCTTCCACAGGGTTGCATATCAGATATTCTGCATACTAGATACTTACATTATGATTCATAACAGCGGAAAACTACAGTTATGAAGCTGTGATGCAATAATCTTATGGCTGGGGTCACCACAACATGAGGAACTGTGTTAAAGGGATGCAGCATCAGGAAGGTTGAGAATCTCTGCTCTAAGGTGATTCTGACTCACCAGTTGGCAGCTTATTTCTTCAGAAGTGTGACATGTAGCAATATTTACTCTTTGAGGCACACCTAGAGTTAGCTGTTGAAGTATACTTATAGTCCATGGACACTAAAATTGGTGAATTTGATCATAAGATTTCTGGCTGTATGGGTAGGGCAGTCTACTGTCTCGTTAAACTGATGTCTGACTTTGCTCAAAAAAAGCGTTATTAAAATCAAGAGACTGGGCCTCCAGAGTTTTTAGTCAGCTTGAGTTTCCGCGTTTCCAGTTTTGTAGTTTTAACTTTTTGTTACTTTTATTCATTTATTCATTGCGGGTGTGGTTATGCTCACATATATATATCTTACTGGAGTTGGTTCTCTGCATCCACTATACAGATGGACTAAAAGTTAGGTCGCTAGCCTTCATAGCAAGTGCCTTTACTGACTGAGCCACCTTGCTGGTTTCAAGTCAGCTGTAGCCTTATTTATTCTTGTTTTTTCAATTTCAGTAAGAGTTACCATGTAAATCGAAATTTTTTTTTTTTTGGTTGTTGTTGTTTCCTTTTAGCAAACATCCTGTCAGGGAAAAATGTCTTCAGATAACATAAAGAATACATTTTAAAATTGTTAGCTAACTTTTGGCTTTCTCTAAAGCAGTGGTAATTTTACCCTCCTTTACTTTCAGTACTAATTTCCAGGGAATATGATTGGTATTGGGAAGATGAGAAGAGGAAATAATGAAAGCTGAATTTGGAGCCAGACAAAACTGGATTTGAATCTCTGGGTCGGCCGTAACTTAATTACCTACGCTGTGGCTCATCTGTAATGGAGAAAACAGCTCTGGTCTCCCAAGGTTGCTCTGAGCATTAAATAAAGAGTGTGCTGGGGACATGGATGTCCTCATGGACACTAATCAAATGGTAATACCTTTTCCCTGAGCCAGAAGACAAAGGAAATGATGGGGCGGGGGACCTGCTAGGTACCTGCAGAAAACATCCCTTCTTGAAAGAACCTGGCCCCTGGTATACCTGTGTTGTGCCTAAACCCTAGTCATGGAGTCAATGTGGTTGGCCTGGGTGGCATTCCCAATAGATCATTTTGTTTATGAAATGTAGAAACGCTATTTGAACCAAACGGGCCAAGCTCACTCCCTCCTTGAGGGATCCGTTGGAGTCAAGGAGAGCCCATCTGTCGGGACGGCAAGGAGATATGCACTCTTGCTGAAGTCCCTTGGTTTTTATTAATTCCCTTCCCCCACTTGCCTGTGCAAGCACTTGCAAGCAAAATACTGTCCAATTTGTTGTCTTAAGGTGTTTTTTTTTTTAAAAAAAATGTTTATTACATTGTCTTTCTAATAGATGGAGTCTTTGCCTCTTGACAAGTTAAACACCAGCCAATAAATAACAAAATAAGAAACAATACTCTGCAAGAGTCGGCTTTTTATCCTGTGCAGCTGAGAGTTTGACCTTGAACAGCCCTCCCCGTCAGGCTGCTGTGGCTGTTAGCGGCACAGACTGCCTGTCAGCGCAGTGGCCGGCTTACAGGATGAGGCGAAATTATGATGAAGCACGCATACCGTGGATAGCAATTTATTATTATACTAAAACATATTTAAAGAGAAAATGTGACAAGAAGAAAGGCAGACAGAAGGTACTTGGACTATCTGGGGATTATTACCGAACATAAGCCAGGGAGAGCGAAGAAAGGCAAGTCCCTGACTAGCTGGTGTCAAGGCTGGGTAAACAGGTAAGCTAAGAATGCCATGTCACTCTGAGACAGCGCTGCCCTGTGCCTGCCAGGTGAGGCCAGGTTGGGTCACAGGTCAGCTTTGTATGATTGGGGAAATCTTTCAAATAAACG
>NC_022020.1:41360571-41362824 GCF_000317375.1 Microtus ochrogaster | reverse complement strand
TTTTTTTTTTTTTTTTTGCAATTTTTAAGAGCAAAACGCACACTATTAGGGAAAACCACAACAACTGCAACAAAACCTTCCCTAAATGGCAATTTATTTCATCTGAACATTTTTTATTCACTGGACAAAATGAATACTGGTGCCGGCTATAGAAAGAAGTAGAACTGAAGAATGGTGTCCTTCGAGCGGTTTGTTAACTGGACCCTGTTTATAGCAATATCAAGAATATACAAAGCATGCCATCAGTTTTCTCTAAAAAAAAAAAGAAAATCGAACAAATAAAAGCACTTGCATGGAATTTAAGGCCCAAATGTCTCTTGTTTATGAACAGCATAGGATTAGCATATTTAAAACCCTTACTAACCAGTACTGGAGTGTGTGTTCGGAAGCCTGTCAATTCACTAATGGTCGTAGTCTTGGAAACCCCACATCTGCCACAGGATTAATTACTCACATAAACCACTATCATTTCCCTGCTTCTCCTATGAGAAGCAACGGCTGTTCGAGTGATTAATGGTTCCAAATGATATACAAAGGAATAAACAGGAATGTTACCCAGCGGACCGAAAAGATCTGCTCCTGGTTCACATTAGAACAAGATGAAGGACCTTAGTGGTGTAACATTTGCTTCTGGAGTCCCTTAGGCAATTTAAAAGAAATACCTGGCCCAAACTCAGGGAAACTTACTGTTTGAACGGCCAGTACCACCTTCAGCCCTAGCTGCTGACTTAGGAAGAGGGGAGGAAGTGGTAAAATCCGGTTAGGGTGACAGAGCCCAAGGGTAGTGATAGGGCCGTGGGTTGATGATGCTTCCTAGGTCCTGTCGCCCACCTGTCATCCTCACTGGCTGAAGTTCAGCTCAGAGGTGACTTCCAGGCTCTCCACTGACTGTTCTCTTTCTGGATTCTCAGTTCTTTGTTTCTAGGACAAGCGGAAGCAGATTCAATCCTAAAAGGCCGGAGACAGGAGTGAGAACATTGCAAAGAAATTTTATTGCTTACAACTAAAGATTGGGGGCTATAGTTCAAAGATGAGAAGATAATAGTGAATGGAGACTCATGACAGGCTATTCTGTGATGATTGCCACCAGTAGGAACAGAAGGTAATGTATTGATTCATCTCTGAGTACGCTTCTATGTACCTGTCGGCACAGGCAAGTGCTTTGGCAATCTGTAAGCCATCTTACAATAAATTGTCCAACCTCTTCTTGGTCCTCTTATATTTGAGATAAGAAACAGTTCTTCCAAACAAACAAATCTTTGGGTTTAGAAACTTACCCCATTTCATTATTTCTACCTCCCTCTTACTTTCAATGAGTCTTTTTTTAGCGGGGAAGTGAGATGGGTGGGCAGATTCCCATCATTAAGACTTGGGAGGTGAAAGCTAGCATCAGACGAAGCCATGATAATTTCCCAAGTCTTTGAGCCTCATTATAATTAGAGACTCAATTATGGTGAAGTTAGTGGTAATTTAAGCTGATCAGCTGGATATCAGACGATGGGTTGTTTGGAACACGCAAATCTAATGAATATCTACTTGGTAAGAAGACTTGCCTTTCAGTAAACACAGATAAAACCCAGCCACCTGGCTGGCCAAATTGACGAGCCCACGAACCTGTGGAAATGCTTTCTACACAGGTGATGAAGCTTAGCACCATGGGCTTTTCAAACCCTGGAGGTGTTTGTTCGGTTCTTTCCTTTCCTGCCAAACTTCATTGATAAAGCCCTCAAACGCTGCTCTTTGCACAAACTACATTGGGAGAGCCTTCTAGAACCTGACGTTACCCTCTCATAGAATCTTCTTTTTTTTCGGCTCGCTGTTGATTTTCATTAGCTAGGTCCAGTATAGCTCGCTGGCACACCAATTTTCCAAGAGCTTGAGTTGGCCCAACCAGAGTCATTCTGGCCCTGAAGCATCCCAAGGACAATATGTGTTATTGGGAAATTATAAGTTGAACCTCCATAAGTTTGAACTCTTAGTTCGGTGTTGCTAAGAGCTGTGTGGAAACTTGAGTTGGGGGCAGGGCATGGGGAATGATTCAGTAATCAGCAGCTACTGTACAAGCATGCCAACCTTAGGTCCCATCCCCAGCACTCACATAAAAAAAGCCAGGAGCAGCTGTGCACATCTGTATTCTCAGCACCAGGGAGACAGAGACAAGAGGATTGCTGGAGCTCACTGGGCAGCCAGCCTAGCTGAATCAGTAAGCTTCTGATTCAGTGAGAGATTTTTTTTCTCAAAAAAAAAAAAAAA
>NC_022020.1:41358748-41360370 GCF_000317375.1 Microtus ochrogaster | reverse complement strand
ACACACACACTCATAAGAGACTTTGAATTTGCCGGTCAAATCCTAGCTGTTCTGTAAAACTCACGAGACGAGGACTATAATGTTGAGTACAAGCTGAGGGGGAGCTTTAATGGAGCTCAGCAGGAAAGACTGTTCCATTGATCCTGTTGTCCATCTAACACGATGTCACTGCTCTTTGGAGGTGACATTGCTACTGCTTGAGACATTGCCACTTGCCTTGTCTCATGTGGCCATTGATATGAGAAATCGGATCTTAGATGGTTTAATATTGTCCCTTTAGGTTTAGGGCTGAGGAAGCGACATATTTAGTTACTAATGTAAGTTTTGAAGAATTGAATAAAAACATATAAAAAGACATAGGAAATAAAGTAATCTTTTCTTTCTTACCTCTATAATACAAGGTATAACATTTATTATAATAAGTAAAAAAAAAATCCCCTGGAGTTTAGGTTTCCTATCACACCGCTACTGCCTCCAAATCCCTGTATGTATTTTCACCAGAAGTGCTAAACCTTTAAGAGAAGCAGGCCTGACGATTGAGTGTCTGGCTGGAAATCGTTTACTATCGATGGTCACTCGGCTCAAGATTGTATCTCTGAAATGACTTAGGAAGAAAAATCAATAATGCTCACACAGTGTGCAGTCCTCTTAGAGGATCATCTGGTTTACCTCACAAAAGTGCTCCCTGTTCCAGATTATTCTTTTGCAATAAAAGAAGGGGAAAAAAGGCAATGTGAGTCGTGCTCTTATTGTTATTTCAAGTCCCCCCTTTCTTTCGAGAGAGGCAGATCTCCGGGAGCGGGAGTGAAACCGGACAAAAACAGATACAGTTAAGATGAATGCTAATGTAAACTGGCTTTTGTTCAAATTTCAGTGTTCATGTTCACTTGGTGAATATTTAGTAGTATCTCAATTTCACAATTTTATTTCAGAATTTTTGGAGAGGTAGTAGACTTTTGTTTTCATAAAATGGTGTTCCTGAATGGAGAACTGACTTCACACACACACACACACACACACACACACACACACACACACACACGGTTATAAACAGGACATTTGGGGGGCACTATTGATCCTGTTTTTAGTGGGACACTTCCACACTAATTGCTCTATTGAAGTCTCCCCTTTTCTACTTGAGCTTGACCCTTCTGGAACACGTTCTGGAGAAGGGGCTTGATGTCATGAGGAAGGCCAGGCTGATCAGAAACAGAAGCAAGGTAGATGGTTGAATTCCACTAGGAGCATATGCTCTAAGAGCAGAGGGAAGCTGCATGTGGGCTTGATTGCCTTCGGTACCCAGAAAGGACACCCACTCACTGACCAGGTCCACAGTGGGCTTGGAGCTCTCCTTGGTGCTGAGCTAGCGCCTACAGCAACACTCTTCAGGGGGTGACCTTGCATCCCTCTGTGGGCTGAGAATAGTAATTAGCCTTATTGGTTGTGTACTGTGGGGTTCCTGGAAATGGTTTTGTGAGAGAAAGGGACAGCATTTCACAATGTCAAGTTCACGGCATGAGTGTGAAAGTCCTCAACCTACCTTGTCATTAGTGTTTAGGTGTCTGTTGGAACCCAGACAATTCTCAGTCTCCTCCCACTTTCTTCTGCCATGTTTTCTTTCT
>NC_022020.1:41355921-41358508 GCF_000317375.1 Microtus ochrogaster | reverse complement strand
CTTTCTTTCTTTCTTTCTTTCTTTCTTTCTTTCTTTCTTTCTTTCTTTCTAAAAAAGAGTCCTCTAGGCATGTTCATTCTTTCATCTTGTTTTGATGGGTTTATGCTGCTCCTCTGATTGCTTACTTAGTAATCTTCTGTTCTAGTTCTCATCAAAGAGTCTTAACATGCATCCTAACAGGACCTACAGAGGAATAACACGCCTATTGTCTTGTTCAATTGGGCATTTGCTTCAGTGTAATCAGTCAGCTCAGTGGTGCCAGACTCACCTCACAGAAAACCAGGGTGAATGTTACTGTCCTTAAATATTCCTTTTGCTATTTCTTACTATGTCTGAAGTATGGGGCTCCATTTCCAACCAGTAGCAGAAACCCATATGCCAGTAGAACAGTGATGATCTAATGGCCTCCTCTGTCTCAGCACAGAACAATGGCAGCCCTATGGCCCCTTCTGTGAGAATGAATGCCTTATTTAATGTGACTGTACCAATCTCACCATTCACAAGTGGGGAGCAGTCAGTAGAAGGCAGAAGTTAGGATTTGTGAGCTAAGAGAAGGCCAAACATTCATAACTAAGAAGTCTCCATGTCCAGATTTGGAGGCTGGTTGGTGGTCCAAAAGAAAAATTTTGGGATAGAAGTGATCCCTGAGGAGAAGCTTACAAGCTGCAGTATGTTGAATGCAAACACTCACTGCGCTTTCTCTTGAATACACTCAATTACAGGTGAAGTCCCTAATGAAGACAAACAATTGTAATCAAACGGAGCTAACTAGGAAGGACCTCAAGGCCAAGGGACACGCTTACCAAAGAAGATTTTTAAAAACATGGCAAGATCGTGCAGTTCTGGAGAAGAGCAATTGCAATTGGAGGAACAATTGTATCACTCCTCTGTAAACAGTCGCCGGCAAATGCACATCCTTTGTGTTCTGTAGTCTGTGTCAATCAAATGTTTTGTACAAAGAATAGTAATGAGCATTGTGTGTGCTGGAACACAATGAACAATGAGTTGCTCCCCTCCCCCTGCAGTGTTCCAGCTTACACAGTTACCATTTACTGGACACTACTTTGCCCAGAAAGGGTAGGATTATTTAAGGAGGCTTTTCCTGCTCAGGGTGAAAAGGGTAAAGAAACCAAGTCTTTACATTGCAAGATGACCAGCATAGATGCATCCAGGAGGAGCCATTAAGACAAATCTTTCTGAGTCTACAGAAATTCGGCACCATGGTTAAATTGTGTACCAAACTCCCTTGTGTACCAGGAACATATTTTAACTTTCTACTGATCTCTTTGTGCAGATGTTTTCCTTTGACAAATAAATGTCAAGAACTGGAGAGATGACTGAGCACTTAAGAGCACATACTATCCTCTTAGAGGATTCAAGTTCAATGTCCAAGTGCTCACATAGGGCTCGTGACTACCTAAAACTTCAGTTCTAGGTCATCTGGCATCCTGTTTCAACCCTGAGGGCACCTACGTTAATATATGTGCTCATACACCTGTATACATATGCTTTAAAAGAGTTTAAAAATTTCTTCAAAAAAGGAATGAATGTCTGTAAGCATCGCTCACCATGAGCTTCTATAGTTGTATATGTTAAGGACCATCCCGTTTGCTGTTGTAGCCAGCTAAGTGCGGGGCCACAACTCCTTTATTTCAAGTCTTCCATTAGTGCCTCACTCACGAGGGATCAATAATGTTTTCTGAACTTAGCATATTTTTATCAATCCTTCTAGAATCCCTGCGTTGCCTCTCAAAATTTGTAATGCATTTAATTTATTTAGCCAATATTTATTGAACAGTTACTACATGCTATGCTAAGGGCTGCGGAACACGTCGTGATGAAACTTGGCAGGTCCATTTCAGTTGGAGATTTTAATCATGCAAGGGCGGTCCTACCCCCTGGGTCAGGCCAGCTGCCCCCAGTTAGCCATGTACTACTTGAGGGCCCACCGTGTGTTATGCAAGAAGTTTTGAGGCCAGGAGGATAACTCCTCCCTAAAGTACACTGCTTTCAGCCTACTCCGGGTATTCATTGCCGAAAATATCCTGCATTCGCGTTTTCAGAAGTCCCTTGGACATGAGCTGGCTTCATCCTAGACACGGCTTTCCAGAGCATATACTGTTAGTGCTGTCACCTCTGCCATGCATGTGGATTGGCTGGAGACAGAGTTCCAGAGGAAGACTGTGGACAGAACTTGGGCACTTGGCTGCAGTGTCCACATGAATGTCAGATCCATGTCAGAACATGATTGATGGGGGAGGGAAGAAAAGAGAAGGAAGCCCTGCAATTGCCTCCAGTTTCCACATGTCATCTTGTCGCAGCCCCACATCTCTGACCAGTGTATCTCACTAGCGGGAGGTCGAGAATAGCTCTAGAACTCAAGGCTTCCAAGAAGGAGGGCCTTGACAGAAAGGGAGGGAAGGGTAGGCCAGCGGTAGGGACTAGTAAGAGTGTGGGTTAGAGAAGAGCTGCGTGCTCAGTATGGTGGAAACTGTGTTTTTAGAGGGAGCGGTCTGAGGTCCACAGGAATAAATAGCAAAGACAAGAAGGCAAGACTGGGAAGCCTGGTGTGAGCTGGACCATGAAA
>NC_022020.1:41327908-41355660 GCF_000317375.1 Microtus ochrogaster | reverse complement strand
GGAACTACCTTGGTAGACCAGGCTGGCCTCGAACTCACAGAGATCCGCCTGCCTCTGCCTCCCGAGTGCTGGGATTACAGGCGTGCGCAGTGTGTGTTTATATAGTCGCATTTTGGACTTGAGATGACTGTGGCCTAGGACATGTGTAAGGCAAAGGCAAAGGGAAAAACAGAATCAAGGAATATTTAGATTGGATGGAATTCTGTGATTGGCTGAATGGAGGTGATAACAATCATGGAAACTAGACTGACTTTACAGAATTAGGAGGCAGGGATGTTGGCAGAGCGTTAACTGGGTTATGAGGAAGAAGATGAGGGAACACTGAGAAACCAGTTAAAGTCCAAGGCTGCTTAGACCCTTCTGAAAAGCCCTTTCCCCTAGCGTCAGAGAGGGAGGCCGAAGGAGCCTAAGGAGGGTCTTCTTGAAATCCTCCTGTGGTGGACTGTGGGAGCTGAAGGACCACTCTTCCTTCAGGCTTCAGTCATTCGATTCAAGTGGAAATTTCCAGATGGGCCAACCAGTGGACCCTCTAGCCATTTCCAGCAGGTCACACCCTGAAGAAAGCCCCAGAGACGAAGGTTCAGCTCTCAGTGTGAACAACTACTGACAATTGACTATATAACTTCCTTGAGATCAAAGCCTGGGAAACCCCATTCTACAAACTTAGCCTGCCATGCCATTCTTACTATTGTTGACAAGATAAACTGACATGGTCTCATTTTCTTTCATCGTGTGTCTTTAGAAGAGCAATAACTTCAAGACTGGGATTCTGTCACGACATCCAACTAAGCCCCGGTCTCAGTCCATTTGGTTCCTTTTCCAGCATTCTTCATGCCTCACAGGGCGGATGGGTCGATATCCTTTAGTCTACTAACCTTTAGGGACCTTTATTCCCACTTTAGCGTTTCCCTGTACAGCCAGCACAGAGCAGGCCCACTCCGTGATCGATGGTGTGGGCTAGCGCTGAGGAGAGGTGTGATGGGGAAAGGAGAGATGAGCAGAGAGGTTCAAATGATGTAAATATTGTACGTGTATATGCAATTCTCAAAGATTTAATTAAAGATCACTTTGCATTATAAAAGACATCATACTACTAAGTTTTCTTGAAACTTTTCTTGAGTGGGCTTGGAGAGATTTCTCTGTGGTTAGTCTGCTTTGCTGCTCGTGTGGAGGACTGGAATTTGGTCCTCAGCATCCACAAAAAGTGGTCCATAAACATCTATAACCCCAGCTTTGGGAATGGATGCCTTCTTTTGGCTTCACAGGCATCTCTGCACACGCATATGTGTGTGCATGCATGCCCACATGCATACGCACGCGCGCGCGCACACACACACACACACACACACACACACACACACACACACACATTTAAAAAAATGTCTCCATAGAATCTTCGTTTCTTTTTCAACATAATATTTTTACTGATTATTTAGGAATTTTACATAATGCACCCTGATCACACTCACTCCCATTCCTCCCAGAGTTCCCCTGAGTGACCTCCCCCTCTGCAAAGAAAAAGAAGGAAAAACAAAACCAAAAAAAAAAAAAACCCAAACCAAAACCACACCAAAAATCCAAATAAAACAATCAAACAACAACAGCAACAATAAAGAATCAAATCCAATTTCTGTGGCTCCTATACTCACTGGAGCATGGTCAAACTTCCGGTAGGCAGCCCCTTAAAGGTAACCGAGTCCTTCCTCCGGCACCCTTGCCAGAAGCCACTAGGTATGGAGAGCTACATTTCAGCATCCTTATCACAATTTTTGAGGGTTCTCTTCAATGACTTTCTGTCTAGGCTGTTATGTTTTGGGGAGTGGGGTGGGATGAGGGAGGGTAGGGGTTGTCACAGACGCCTTCTATGTCTCTCTTTCTCAACTGAGAGTCTGAAGTCATCAGAACCCCTGCAAAACTAGCTACCATGCTTTTTACAGGCAGTGGGAGCATACAGTAGAACACAGACCTCCAGATGACCTCCTGCATCAGTATGTGCCATGAACCTCAGCATTATCTTTGCCATGGACATCACCATGGCCTTCTGCTGCTGAACGACCTGTAGGTACCATCATAGCATTAGCGGCAGCACAGGTCCCAAATCAGCATGGCCTCGGGTGGCAACACCAGCAAGGACCACAGACATCAACATGGATTCAGGAGGCAGGACACAGCGCAGATGTGAACCGTTTCTTTAGAAATCTGTGTATGCTCTCTTTTTTTTGGTTCAAGTAAAGCAAAATCACAGAGAGCTGCAATCTCAGAGAGCAGAGCAATAAATGCCAAACCACTGTGAAATCACAGATGGTTCCACTTCTGAGGATTTTCCAAAGATCTGCAGGCTATTATAATTATGGTCCTCAACACCAACACATTCCCAGGTGATGGAGAAATACATTACTGTGTTATATAGTGTTCAGACAAATAATTATCTGTATGTTGCAGATAATTTAAGTTTTTTGGCTAAGATTTTTTTTCTCTTAAATTTTTCCTGCTCATGTTTTAGAGAGATCAATACCAAGATCCAGGTCAAGGAGTATGAAGAGTAAGGAGGTGGGGAGACAGGGGAGGAGAGGAAAGAGGAGGAAGAGATTTTTTGGGGGGGGAGTCATAATCACAGTTGTTGGGTAAGGTACCGCATTGCTGTGATGAGGGCTGTAGGTAGGATGGGGGGGGGTGCAGAGGACCGTTTCATGGAAGAATGGAAGTGAGGAACAGTGGGGACTTTTGTAGGTCTTAGTGGCACACTGGCTGCCTTTGAAGACATGATAGCACATAGAAGTCAGACTTAGCTAGAAAATATGGCTCGAGCTTTGTCTTGTGGCTGTAATCTGGCACAGATCCTAAGAGAGATAAAGAGGACAGAACTGTCATTAGGATTAGATACTTCCTAGCTTGCATGGTAGGCACCGAGTTCCCAGCTTGCAGAATAGAATCAAGTTGGATTATCCCAAACTTGTAAACACATGATCCAGAGAAAACTGCTTTGTAGGAACCTGGAAAGCACTGTCAGTACGAAAAAGACAAATAGAAATCTATGCTGTGAACATCTGACCCCTACCCTGCCCTGACACATACTGCATTTATTTTTTTTACTTCCCTCTGACATCATCAATATTCCTTGAGCACCTAGGAGAGACCTCTGAAGTGAGTTGCTGTTCCTCCCCTTGACCGATCATCTACATAATTTGTTTCTTAATTTTTATGAGCTGGGAGGCCCGCCTTTATTTCTCTTAATGTTTCAATTGGATACTTACTTACATTCAAATCACACTCAACAGGAATTCAGAAATCCTGGCTAAGTTGCTCTTTTTAGGATTGTACTTATAAAAGAGGGGGATTCGAAGTGCAATGTTAACCAGTCCAGAGCACTCATTTTTCTGTCACTCTGGAGAAAGTCTCCAGATGGCATAAGGTTAGGAGGGTTGCTATCAATTCTGCAGGGAAGGTAGCATAGGGAAGCAGTAGGGAGTAACACTGGAGCCTAACTACAGGGAAGGTGCACATCTTTTCAGTTCGCTTGCTTCCTGCTGGAATCCTAGAAAATCTCAGAGAAGGTCCACGGAAGTAGCCATTGTCTAGAACTCTTGCTGGAAAGGCCTCTTGACTGACTTACCAGTTTCAAGTTTTAGTGCTAATTTACGAGACTTATGGAAAGGAACCATCCCTGGACTGCGTCCTTAATAAGGGGTCATAGCGTGTCTGATGAGCCGTGGCCTGTGGGCTAAAGTTATTTTTTCTTTACAGGCTGAAGTAGTCATAGCCCCAGGATGGAGTAACTGACTAAGAGGATGCTTATTTTAGGGGGACACAGAATCAAGAGGTCCTATGAGGCAGAAGGAAAGGGAAATTCATGACCCCAAACCATAATCTAAAGAAACTTTGGTTCTAATTAACAACCCTGCACTAAAGAGGAAGATATGCCTAAGGATTGTCATGGTTGGTTGTGTCAACTTCCACAAAACAAGAAGTCTCAATTGAGGAATTGTCTTCACTGTTTTAATTGACGGAGAAAGACCCATCCCAAATTTGGGAGGCAGCTTCTAGTGCACCCAAGATAAAAAAAAGGGCATGACAGAAGGAAGGTTATTTGCATTTTGCTTGATTGGCTTTCCCCTCACCACCAGGTAGATTCACCCTGTTGCAGATGCTGCCAAATTGTTTGCTGACAGCAGAATCAGCATTTCCGGCTTTTGTCAGTGATGGAGAACCCGTGGCTCTCCAGGAACCTTCTATTTCTCTAGGACCAAAGTGGTACTATTGAGGCATCCAGTCTTGCTGCCCAAGCAGCTGCTGGGTTCTCTTCCTTTCTGGTATGAGACAGACACCGTGGGACCACTCCTGATGCTGAGGTACCCTGTTGTGGAATATTATTTTAAGATGTGTTACAGTCATTTTTGCCGTGGAATATTTGTTTAATGATACAAAGATGTGTTGCATTCTTCTTTTTTAAAAATGTTTATTTATTTATTATGTATACAATATTCTGTCTGCATGTATGCCTGCAGGCCAGAAGAAGGCACCAGACCTCATTACAGATGGTTGTGAGCCACCATGTGGTTGCTGGGAATTGAACTCAGGACCTTTGGAAAAGCAGGCAATGCTCTTAACCGCTGAGCCATCTCTCCAGCCCATGTTGCATTCTTCTATGTTGCTTTCATTTAACTCAGTGAAGCTGTGTTACTTTGCCTGCCTAAAACACCTGATTCATCTAACAAGGAGCTGAATGGCCAATGGCTAAGCAGGAGAGGGATAGGCGGGGCTGCCAGGCAAAGAGAGTAATTAGAAGAAAGAATATGGAGGAATGAGAAAAGGAGGAGAGGAATTCTCCAATGGCCAGCCATCCAGTAACACAGCCGGTCACAGAGTAAGAAGCAAAGAAAGAGATCTAGAATCAAGAAAAGTTAAAATCTTAGAGGCAAAAGGTAGATGGGATAATTTTAAGTTAACAAAGATGGCTAGAAACAAGCCAAGCTAGGACCAGACATTCATAAGTAAGAGTAAATCTCCATGTACTTTATTTTGAAGTAAGCTGATTTAAAAAATAATCTATCTATCTATCTATCTATCTATCTATCTATCTATCTATCTATCTACCTACCTACCTACCAGTAGATAGATAGATATATTCCTCAAGAGAACCCAACTGCAAGGATGGTTTGTAAATCAAATCCATATCATTCATATATACATTGACATTATGGTAAGAAATTAGTGTGACCGATGAAGACATTTCCTATCCCAACTTCTCTTTCTTGTTCCTCTGCTATTTCAGGCCTCTGAGCATTTCTTTCCCGCATCAGGAACACTTCTATCTGCCCATCTGACAAATTGCCACTGCTCTACAAACTTGCCTTAGACTCCACCTTCCCACAGGGACCGCACTCTGCACGCACTGCTCTGCAGAGGTGGTTGCCATGACTTTGACTCCCAGGGTGCTGCATCTTGGCGTGCCATGCATTTTATTGAGGAAAGCACTAGACTGTGGACTTCACTTATGAAGGCAATAGATATTACAATTATGTTTATTTTTGTAACTGCCCTGCATACCATACACCAGAGAGCATGGAAAATGAGGAGGGTTAAATAAGAATTTGTGGGGGTAAAAATCAAATATTTATTGTACGACTATTATGTAGGACACGGCAGAGCGATGGAATAAAATATGACAGGCTCCATCCCGTTGTAAGCCTATAATCTAGTTCGCGTTGTCAAGACGGAAGCATCTGCAAACGGGAGTGAACAACGCAAAGGCAACAAGTGGGAAGAGCAGACAGACGACTCCAGGACCACAGACGCTAATACGATGGAGACTGGCATCTCTTCTAGGCTGGCACAATAAGCAAATCCTTGAAGCAATTCCCTGGGAGAGAAGTCATCTGCCTCTTCTTTTGAATTATAAAATGAGTTTATATATCTTTCGTGACACTCGTCACCCTCGGCATTGTCATAGAGATGCTGGGTCAGGTGTCATCTTCTCTTCTTGCTGGGGTAAATTTTATTCATTAAAAAAGACCTGCTACAGAGCAGGGCTCAGCATCATGGTGAGGATACAGTAGACACTCCAAGGAACTCCTTTACATGAATACGTTTTCACCCTGGACAGTGAATGAACACCACATGAATTCCAGGCAGGGCAGGCAGCTCACGGTCCGCTGTCTTAGTTGATGCCTACATTATGTTCGAGAATTCAGCAGCATTCTGAGATGAACAGGCCTTTCTAAGTAGGTTCAGAGTAGGCATGCAGGTTGCAGTGAGAATGGTTTTGACTGAAATTTGATAAGAGGTGGGGGAAAGACAGGCAGCGAGTGGAAAGGACTCATGGAAAAAGAGAAAAGAGAAAGAATGCATGCTGGCAAAGATTGAGCACGGCCTGTGAGCAGCAACCTTCTCATGGGTAGTGGGGATTGTGACCGTTTTTCTAACTTCTCAGGCAGGCATTTTCTTCCTGTTGGTGGCTTCTATTCATCCTCACAATTAAGATGGCACAGACAGCGTGGGTAGAGGAGGAGCAGAAGAGAGGGTGTGTAGAAGGTTGTGGAGAGAAGAGAAGAGATGCCTAAAAAAAAACACACCTGGATAAAGTCTCACCTAAAACCTTCAGGGCTCCAGCCGGCGCTCACGCTAAACTGATAGCGCTGACAATCCGGCTTAGTCCCGAGGTTAATTGAACACTGATAGAGTTGCTGGGCTTGAAAAATCTCCCCCAAGTTATGACCATTTTTTTTTTTCCTCTCATTGGTGAAGATCTAGGCCAGCGTCAGATTTTTTATTTTTCATTTTCTGGGTAAAACAGTTGCTCCGTCAGTCAAGAAACTCATGTATCAAAGCCTTGCAATGGCAGAGCGTTTCAAAAATCTATTGGTGGCTTTTTATTTTCTTCACAGAACAAAAGGTTCCCAGCGCTTTACCTTCATGCACACACAGTATGACATGGTAGAGTTCAACACCATGCGTGTGTTCGAAACAGTCAAGCAAATTCACTGGCCATAAAACAGTAGCGGGGATCTCTCTGTAGGTAAAATGGTAATTGTAGTCGTCACACAGGGCGGAAAGTGGTTGTGCGTGGGGGTCAGAAGAGCAGCCACAAACCTCTTGCCATCACTGGGAGGCACATTCACTTGAAGCCTATTTCTCCGCCTTTGAAGCCGGAAGTTATTGGCTGTTGTCTGAGGCCTGTTATGACCAGGCAGGGATCAAAGGCCCAAGGAGTGGTGGGAAATCCTTTGTTCCTGGCTCGCTCATAATGGCCCCTCCCCTCTTTTCTTTGACGGAGAGAAGCAAGCCAAATAGGATTATACTAATAGAACAGAAGTGTTTTGTATGAAAAGTTCAGAAAAGAAATCCAAACCAGGGCCAAGGGCTTTCATTTACCGAACATTATTTTATTACTGAGCCAACATGGAAAATATGTTGGTACTCGGTGGGCCACTTTCTGAAGCTGGAAAGAAACGACCATTTCTCAAAATGTGACTGGTTTATGAGCCAATGGAACAGTCCTTTCGTCACAGCAAATAAGCCAAACAAATGTTTTCCCCTTAATTCAGACCCCTTAAAATACAAGCTTCAAAGAGCGGCCTGTTTTCAATTGACCACAGCACACAGCGGGTTCGGTTGTTGCAAAACTCAGAACTGTGTGCCTCAAAGGGAAGTGCAGCAATCCCAAGGTCACCCCGGTGGGATACAACAGACAACAATACAGGTACACAAATAGCTGTGGTGGTGTAAGGAACGGAGCGTGGCTGTGAAGGAACAGAAGGCTCACAGCCTTGTTTGAGAGGATGAGGTTCTTAATAAAACCGTGCTGTTTTCTTGACTGGAAAACTCTCCACCGCCATGAGAGTTGAACACCTGACGACCCTCTCCTGTCTGCTTGGCTGTGAACACAATCTTGGTCAGGCTAGACAGCTGAAGTGGCTCTGGGAATGTGGAGAGCTCATTTTAGAAAGAAAAAAAAAAAACTAGGCAAAATGTATCCTTGGCTGAGTGTATGGAAACAGTGGAAGAGTCGATGCCCAGAGGCCAGTGGGGCCAGTTTTGAAGCTGGGCAGCCGAATTGGACAGCCCACCACAATCTTTGATTACTGAGGCCTTGGGTGGGTTTCCTTCAACCCCAGGCTTCAGCTTTGGTAACAAAACCGGGAAGAATTTGGAAGCTCCGTGCGCTTCTGGAAAACGGGCTTCCAAGGAAGGTGGCGGAGGACTTGCAGAGATTTACTCTTTCAATTAAAATGTCCTGGGATGGCTGATGGCTACTTTCAATCTTCTTAGCAGTTGAAAGAGAAAGTGAAGACTGGTGAATTGTTCGCTGGGGGCGGTAGGGAGGAGGCAGCGTTCTGGGATAAGCTGATGAGTAAAATTATCCCTGGGGGGCTGGGGGGTGGCGAGGCTGGGAGACCATTAGCAAGACACTGGATCCTTTCCCATCGGACAAAAGCTGTCCAGTGATGGTTCCATCTTTGCAGTTTGAATGGGCGCCGTGGTGAAATACGATAATTGAATCAGCATTTAATATCAGCCAACTCACAAAAACTCAATATTCAGGTTGTTTTGAAACAGTGGGCAATAAATTCTCCTGGACCACACACTGTAACTCAAGCTTCCTGTCTGCTGCCCCTTCAGATGGGGCGTGTCTGTTCGTCATCTCATTGCGTGGTCCCTGGAACAGCTCAGTTTTGAAGTCTCCGTCATTAGAACTCTTTGCTCTCTTAGGAATAACAATGACTTCCTCGCTCCAAAGTCCCTAATATTTATCAGTGCCAGTGGCTTGTCTTAATCATACCACATCTATTAACCATTTGGTTTGTTCAACCGCGTCATGAAGCGGAGTCAAAATGGGGTGAAGTCTTGCCTATATACTCACAGGCTCTGCTATTGGTGACCTTAAGGTCAAGGAAACATCTAGAGATCATCCTTAGAAACTTCTGCTTTCCTAGCACCTTCACCAGCTTCTTTTATTGTAATTCTTTACTTCGAGTGTCTGTTCCTGCAGTTCATCTGTAATTTACATCCTAACAACGGAATTAGCTACAGCTTTATCAGGAGCCCAAAAGCTAGGCTACTGAGACCTCAAGTCTTTGTCTATAAAGCACCATTTCCAGGAACACATGGGCTCGAACACATTCTGTGGGTGTTCTCTAATCTCTATGGCATTTTCGTCTTAATGACGTCAGGTTAACGTGAGCAAGCATCTGCCGCAGCAGCTTCGAAGCAGCAGCTTCGAAGGGCAAACAGAAATGAGAAGCGTACAGGGATTTCAGGGTAAAGTGGTGCTTCTGGCAGCGGCTTTCTGCTGTGGCTTGATGAATAACTGCATTTATAGCGTACGGAATAGACCTTGAGAAAGCGAAGCTGAGAAAGGACATACACGTCAGGTACCGTGGGAGGAGAGGGCGTGTGTTTTCAGCAAGCACCTAACCCACCCAGCTATGTCCCCAGCCCTCCCAACGTGTTCAAGCCCCTGAATCCTCCTTTGCCTTAAACCAGTGTGAAGTGGGACACTTTCCGAACTAGAAAGGTTGCTGATTAACCTACTGGGAACATAAGATGTTGTGCCGGCTACTGACGCCTCGGGGTTGATACCTGTAGCAGCCCTGAGCATCAGAGCATGCGCAGTGTTTCGCTTTGAAGAGAGGAACATGGAAGCAAGCGTTTAGGGCCACACTGAAGGAGGCTGGAATCTTTGTCACAGAGAAGGGAATCTGTCACAGTAGTGGTGCGTCAAATGATATCATTTTTGTCATGCTATGTTTGGCAGCGTTTCTCTCAACAGAAAGTTGCCAAACGATCCTTTCAAGCCTACAGAGACTTAACTGGCCTGTCTTGGAGGAAAGTCTGTGATGTGCCCCTACATTTTTGTTATTGTCACACTCCTTTCTCCCCGTGACAAAAACAACGACCTGGAACCCTAAGTGCTAGTTTTATGTCCATTGCAGTATGCGCCTATGCATTCTGCTAAGCGCGGGCCTGGTTTTGCATTGCTCCCTCTAGAAGTGGCTGAGTGGTCCTGAGTCTCCTGCCGCTCCTACATTACTTTCCCAGCATACACATGTGACAATCAGCCCTTTAGGATCTCAGTGGACTTTCTTCTGTGGCCCACTGAGAGCGATTAGCACAGAAAGCACAATGCCAATGCCGTATTGTTCTCATACCCGTAAAATGGTAACTGTAAAAAGGAAGGTACTATTGACTTTTTAATCTTCTGAAACTAAAGCTTTCTTATTGCCAATGTAGGAATTCTCCTGACTAATTCCAGAATGTCTACACAATGGTTGCTTTGTTATTACGAGTAGGTGTCTATTTGTATAAATATTGGGCAATAAGGAACACAGAACCCATGATCAGTAGCAGCCAAATTGAGCTCTGAGTTTTACAACTTTAAGTGCCTTTACTAAAGGGAGAAGTGGCCATTGCCACAGCCTAGAGAGAGCAGCATTGTAGACTTTTATTACAAATCTGGCAATAAACTCAGCTCCCAGCTAACCACTAATTCTCTTAGTTTTATTCCTAAAGATTCTGAGCCTCAGGCTAGGGATGCGGCTTTGTTACGAAAGTGCCTGCCCAGCGTGCATGGGTCCCGTCTTCATTGATTCAGAATAGGCATCGGGCAGAGTATGCGGATGTTATTATGGTCCCTATCCCGGAGGGCATCAGGGAGAAGAGGGAAAGCAGGTATATCAATAGACATCTCTAAGGACAGGAGTTCATCATTACGGGAGGAGAATGGATTTTGTGGGGAAGATGATGCTTGTATTGGCTCTCAGAGGTTAAGGAGAAGTCTGCCACGGGATCCAAACATATGGCATGGCCTCAGACGGCAGGCGTGAGGCACCACTGTGGTGTCTGGCTGGCCATGGTAAACATATGGAAGCCAAACAGGTGGTAGTGGTTTGTTTTTGTCTTTTTGAGACAGGGTTTCTCTGTGTAACAGTCCTGGCTATTCTGGAACTCACTTTGTAGACCAGGCTGGCCTCAAACTCACTGAGATCCAGCTGCCTCTGCCTTCCAAGTGCTGGGATTGAAGACGTGTGCCACCACGGCATGCCTGGACAGCTTTGCGTGGAGTAGAGTGTTTGGCTTTTAGTTTATCTAAAAGGGAAGCCCAGAGCAGAGAGCTGAGTTTGTGACTGAGAAATACTCCCCAGTGTGCAGTGTGGTGTCTGAGAAGCACGGATGGGTGGGAGGAAGAAATAGGAGCTAACCCAATGACCTGTTTCAAGTAGGACAATAGCCTTCACAAGGGCAGAGGCCTAAGAGAGAGAAACAGGGTTGCACAGTAATTAGAGGGACCAGAGCTAGATCTGGTCATAGGTGATGCTGAGAGAGAGGCATAGCAGGCATGCCAAGTTTTTATTCATTCAAACTGGGGGTAGAATGAATCCATTTACCAAATTAAAGGATAACTGGGAAGACTCCTTGAAGCCATGATAGCATTAGAGGCTTCCAGAAACGTCTGTTCAAGGCACCTTCCACCATGCCTAAGACCAGTGTGTCTGTGGAAGGGCTGCCCATTTCCAGGACACCACACAGGCTCCCCGCTAGTGCTAGCGCTGAAACAGCTGCTGATGGTCTTTTCAGCTTGAGAAAGCATTGAGCTCAGCCTCCCACAAGTGAAATTCTAGAAAATTCCCTTCTCGAGCTTCTTGCTTGTGGAATAGGTTCATATCTCTGGTGGAAAAAAAAAAGGAGAGAGAGAGAGAGAGAGAGAGAGAGAGAGAGAGAGAGAGAGAGAGAAATGCAAGCCTGAAGGCAACTATATTTGAGCAAATTTCTTCCTGACAGCAGAGTACAGTGAGCTACAAGAGACAGAACACTTAATTTCTACTTAGTGTAGAAAATGCCCCATATGTTGTCAATGACTTATTCTTGCTTATTAAGTGAGAAATCCAAAATCTGACATTTAAATAGCTCTCCTTTGCAATTGAATCTTCTGTTCAAGAAGCAGATGAGATTCTTCTGTTGTAAAAGCTCAGGTACATACTTTGGATAAATGTATACAACACATTAGAGTTCCCCCTAAGCTGGTGCAAGCTTCTTTCTCCCACTGTCAAAGCATGGTAATATCTTTCCAGTCAACACTATTTACATCATGGGTTAAATCCTTGCTGCTGCTTGATGCCCGGAAAATGCATTGAGAATGGGAGTCTACACATAGAGGCGTGTAAAAATGAGACAATGTATTGACACCATTAAGTGTGAATGTATTTACATGGCAGACTCAGAAAAGGTTGTCAAAGACTTCATCTCTCATTCTATGGGCCACCCAGAACGCAGAGAAGAAATTTAAAATTTTGGTAGGGGTGTGTAGGGATGATACAGTTCCCAGAAGTAGTTGCTGCTCTTGTTTGAAATGAAAGAAGTTGCTGTGTTCAGAAGCCCATGATTTTGTAATA
Source organism: Microtus ochrogaster (assembly GCF_000317375.1). Taxonomy (NCBI): domain Eukaryota; kingdom Metazoa; phylum Chordata; class Mammalia; order Rodentia; family Cricetidae; genus Microtus; species Microtus ochrogaster. The sequence goes on along the minus strand of NC_022020.1, from coordinate 41,343,271 downwards.
GAGCAGTAGCTCTGCTGAACTGGGTGACAAGGTCACAGCACCCAAATTTTCCCTCCACATCCACCAGCCAAATGCAGAGACCACTAAGAACTCTGAAGGAAACACTGACTGAGATGAGTAGAGACGACCCCAATCTCCACATTACTACAGTCTGGAATTAGCCCTGCCTTTGAAATGCTACTCATTTGCGCTTGTGCACTGTAAAAGACAGATTTATTTGTTTGTTTTTTGGGCTGGCTACAATTCTTTTCCTATCTGACTCAGTGAAACCCAACAAATTCTCTTGCCTGTAGTTCCATGAGAGGGTTGTTTTGATCATTTTTTTTTGTTGTTGCTGTTGATGTGAGATTCCCCTTTGTATGCTGTGAATATGTTTTATTACCATTGCTTAACAAAGAAGCTGTTTCAACCAATGGCTTAGCAGAGTAAAGCCAGGCATGAAATCTAGACAGAGATATAGAGAGAGAGTAGGCAGAGTCTAAGAGACGCCATGTAGCTGCTGAAGGAGAAGGATGCCGGAATCTACAGATAAGCCACAGCCTCGCGGTGGTACACAGATAGTATAAATGGGTTCATTTAAGATGCAGGAGCTAGCTAGAAATATGCCTAAGTCATCAGCCAAACAGTGTTGTAATTAATATAGTTTGTGTGTGGTTATTCAGGTCTGGGAAACTGGGAAATAAGTGAGTAATCTCCATTTACATGTTGTTGTTTTATTTAACATAATTTCTTTATTGACTCTTTGGGAATTTCATATTATGCACCCAATTCCACTTACTTTCCATTCCCCCAAATCTGCCCTTCACCCTTGCAGCATCCCCCCCAAGAGAAAATATAAATGAGTAAGTAAATAAATAAATAAATAAAGCTCACCAATCAAAGAAACAGAAACCTCTTCACCTCTCTATCATTCCCACCTCTCCAACATTTCTTCATCCATCTCAGTGACATTGGGAACTTTGGTGTGCCATGAAGTATACTCTTCTGTATATGAACTTCACTTCCAAATGTTCATTGCAACAAGTCATTAGGCAGGTTCAAGTCTTCTGGTTTCTGGTCCACCATTATTACTGGACCCTCATCAAAACTCCTCTCAGATATCCCAATGCTGCTTCAAGTCATGGAGATCCTGGGGTATCATTCCACAGGATCAGTACCTTCAGAAGATTCCACACATCATAGATGGAGAAGATGTTGCAGTGGGGGGAGGCAACCCAAAGCCTTGGATGTGGGCCTGGATGGTAGCTGAGCTGGTCAGTCCATGTTACTAGTGCTGTTCTCTTCAGTTGAGTGGGAGAGCTAGCTCCCTTACAGCCAGGCCATCAGGGTCAGTTCTCCCATGCCCATGGTGAGTGGAGAGGCCATCTCTCCCCAGTGTGTGTAGGTCAGCTTTACTGGGAAGGTTGGGGCCAGCTTTCTTGCTGTAGTGTCCAGGGAGGGCCAGGACCTACTTTCCCAGGGCCAGCGAAGGGCAGGGCCAGCTCAGCATGGCCCTCTGATTTTATCAAATGTGGTTCCTATGGCCTCCTGTGGTAACATAGGCCACAGACACCAATACAGACCCCAGCTGCAATAGGACCATGGACCCATGTGTGACTTTTGGCAGAAGCCCAGGCCCAGAGGTTACCATGTTCATGCTACCCAGATGGCAGAACTGGCCCCTCAGATCAGTATGACATAGTTGTAGCATGGCTCTTGGACACCACCATGGCTTCAAGTGGCAGGCCAGACCCCAGACATCCCCAGAGTCTTTGGTGATAATAAGAGCCAAGGATATCAGTGCAGACCCTGGCTACAGTGGTGCCATGAACTCATACACGGGCCTCAGGTGAAGCTCTGGCCTAGAGGTCACCATGGCACTGGGTAGCAGTGCAAGCCACTCAGACCCAGTATGGCCCCTGTGGCAACAAGGCTCTTGGATACCTACATGACCATAGGTGGCAGACTAGACACTTGGTATTCTTATAGTCTTTGGTGGCAACATGGGTCAGGTCATGGATGTCAACAGAGACCCTGGCTATGGTAGAACGACAGATACAGATATGGCCCTTGGCAGCAGTCTGGGCCAGATGTCACCATGGTCCCAGGTGGCAAGCAGGTCACCATACCAGCCCACTCATTACCTTTACTACTTCCGTTCTGCTTTTTTTCCATAGCACACGAACCATTCTGCTTCTCTTTCTCACCCATTTCTCCACCATACATCAGCTGAGCATAGTGGCACTCACCCGCCTAGTGCGGAAAGGTTCCAGATGGTCCCTTGGATGTCTTCCAGCCAACCCTGGCCTTAAGAACCCAGGCTAGCCTGTAGGTGGCTAGCATCCGCCTAAGCCAAATAGTGTCAGGCAGGCCTGTAGATATCTGCCCGCCCATTCAGGCCCTGTGAACATTTTTAAGACAGGAATGTGTTATACAAATGTGACTCTTAGTGAACTCTAATATTTAGAAATGAGTGATGGGCTAGCCAGATATCTCAGTGGGTAAAAGATGCTGATCTCCAAGCCTGATGACCCAAGTTTAATCCCAGGACCCAAATGGTAGAAAGAAAGCATGGACTTCCCCAATTTCTTCTCTGACTTGCACATATATAGCCAACTCTCCTCCAATAAGTAAATAATAGAAACAAGTCATTCCTGCTATGCTAGAAGCAGAGCAGTGAAATAAATATCAAAGATGTTTTTGAAAGTGGGAAAAATGTGCTAAGCTAATGAGATTTGCCCCAGAGGTCTTATGTCAGGGGAACAGCAGGAAACCAAGTGCCACCCTTCGCTGGGACTCTAACTCAGTATCTATCTAAAGATCATGGAAGGATCCAGAGGCCTTGAGTTCAGCAGATCTTGTGGTCTAATCCTGCTTAGAGATTTCTCATGCTCTAGACACTGCATATTAAGGCCAAATATTCATAAATGCCCTGAACTGGTACGGGTACTTTCTGGTGTTGGGAATAATGCCATCCTCAAAAGTTGACTTGTCTCAAAAAGAAAAGATTCTCAGAGATGTTTTGAACAGTCCTCAGTGATGTTTTGAGGACAGTCACTAAAGGCAAGGCCTTTTGGAGTACTCAGATGCTTGTGTTCTTTTCTAAAAGATATGAGACTGTTTTTGTCCCGTGCATTCTTCCTTTCTTTGTAGTGAGCCCTGCTCCTTCTATGTAGCCATTCATATTTTCTGCTTCTATTTATACAAGAGGGTGGAGCTGTTTAAAATATTGGCAAAGTCTTCGTCTCTGCCCTGCCCCCTCTACACCAACCTCTCTTGCAGGAGTTGTTTGTTATGATAGATGTGCTGGCTCTTTTTTTTTTTTTCCTGGCACATTTGACATAAACTGCCTGGCAGTAAATATCCCGCATGCTGCTACACATTGCCGTCAACCTGACTTCTTAATCCTTAGCTTGTTCCAATACTTGTTTGGTTGAGTTAGCACACCAGATCCTATAAAACACAGAGTGGGGGGTGGGGTGGGAGGAGTCCTCCCAGGTCCCCACATTATCTTTTAAAATGTCTTTGCTTTTTTAGACTCAAAAGTAACACAGAGTGAAGCCCACATGAAGATGATGAACTCTGACAGGAGCCTGCAGCAGACACTTGGAAAGAACTGTAGTTATTGGATGAATTCACCCTCACTGCTTTGGATGAGTCTGGCCCCCACTCTGTCGCTCACTTTCTTATGTATCAAAGTGGAACAGAAAACTTTAGCAAACATCTTTATTGCTCATTGGCCACTTTTATACGGCACTGGTTTCGAAAGCCAGTTTTCAACAGACTAGAAAATTGAGTTGGGTAGGATCATCAAATTCCACTAACAACTGCAATGTGGTGTGTGTTGTGTGTGTGTGTGTGTGGGGGGGCGGTGGGGAGTACAGAGTAATTTAAGAAATTTAAAATCCCATCTGCTGCAAAGGAATAACGCAATTTTATATAAGGGGTTTTCCTCTTTGTAAAAAGACATTTAGTGGAACCAGAATTACTGACCTGTGTGGTACCAAGTAGTAAATAAGCTGTAGAGAAGATTGCTAACTGCCCACCAAAATCACCTTCCTGTTTCTTTCACAGTAATGGAAGTGAAGCAGTGGCTGCCAAGACCCATTACCCTCTCCAGCTGTTCGTGCAATGAGGTAGACCAGATGACTGGAAAGGATACAGTCATTTCTATGTTCATGCCCAGACTACTGAATATTTTTGTTTTATTTTGGCAATAACAGGATGAAGAAAACCCACCTGAAGCTGTATCATCTTGAATCATGGCATCCATAAAGCCCAATGTTCTTAGAGAGGCACCCTTCCTATCAAAAGCTCACAGCATGTGTGTATGTGGTGAGCATCCAGCTCATAGCTATATTTGATTTCGCTTATATTTATCACCAGGTGCTCAGTGAAGAATACTGTGAACTCTTTTTTAAGGTATGATTATGTTCTCAAGCTGGTGAAAATGTAGGCGTGAAGCTGAATGAAAATCCAGCTATAGAAATATTGATGACAGATAGGGATTTCAATTCTTATGGAAAGAGCAAGGCAGGGTGTTCTGGCCTAGCAGGAGAAGGAGAGTTGGCAGGGTGAAGGAATACTCAGGTGCAGGCAGAAAGAGAGGTGTGGGGGGTGGGAGGGGGAGCCTGATAGTCAAAATATAACCAGAGAGCCTGGAAACTGAGGAGTAGATAAGAAAGTAAATTGACAGCAGAATGAAGAGCAGAGCCTGGGAAGAGGCCAAGAGTTTAATATTAGTAGGAAGCAGATGTCAGAGGGAAAGAAGTGCAGGTGGTTACAGAAGCTCAGCAAGGCAGAGATCAAAGGAACGGAAGAGGCAAGGCAAAGAAGGCAAGTAGATGCACACTTCACAGACAAAGGGGAGTCTTGCAGAGGGAGGCTAAGCCATCCTGGGCCATAGGTTCTTCTGCCTCAGCTAGGGGAAAAGCAAGGCAGGACAAGTGTTTGGTGCACCTGCAAATCAAGGCATGACACAGGTGAAACTCAGAGACTTCTTAATGCCCAGGATGAGAATTATCCTATTATTGTTTCCAGACTTTTTTTTTTCACCCCATTTGAACAAAGTCCTTGCCACTGAAATAGTCATGTACTGCCTCAGAATTTGCAGAGGGAGTATCATGGAGCCTTGCAGGGCTGCTGTATCTCTCCTTCAGCCCATGTCAAATTCCTGATGCTTTTTAAAATAGTGATTGTGTCAAGGTTCAAAGTAGAACACATAATACAAGAGTGTCTGGAAAGCTCTTTGGGTACATACCTCATGAATAATGCACTCTTTCTCCTTCCCTCCCTCCTTCCCTCCCTCCCTCCTTGCCTTTTTCCCTTTCTCTCTCTCTCTCTCTCTCTCTCTCATGAATGCATGCATAAGTGGGTACACAGAACCAGGCAATGCATGGAAAGTCTAGAAAGGATGCCTGTTTCGGCGTCTGCCTCAATTGATCTTCACTTTGTTTTTTGAGGCAGGGTCTCTCCATAAGCCTAAAGCTTACTTTGTTTAGGTTGTACAACAAGCTACTGGGATCCATCTGACTCCCTCCATCAGTGGTGTTACAGTCACAAAAACCGTGTCTTTCTTTTTAATATGCATGCTTATGATTTGACGTCAGATCCTCTTGTGTGCACAGGAAGCACTCTTACTCATGAGCCTCCTTCCCAGGCCCTCACCGTGATAGTTGCTGCAATGCCTAGTTGATAAAGCCTAGTTTTTTTTCTCATTTCCAAATTGCAGTCATGGTCTTAAACTCTTTAGGTGAACTAAAGAATTCATCTTCTCAGATGAAAATAAGCTCTTCTGATAATTATGAATGCAAAATTTTGGCCAAAGAGTTTTTGGGGAGGGTGATATCATTTTGGGTTCCATACAGCAGCTTCCAGTGAAGATTGATTCTCTTTCGGGAGCCCTACAGTTTTCAAGATGAAGGTAGCCTTGGTTAAGGAGACAAATTTCCAATTAATAGACACATTACCTTCTGGTAATTCTGCTTAATGGCTAACAAGTGTGATTGGTAGAGGGTCACCTGTATTTGAAAAGGCAGGACAGCATCACAACCCAGTGAATCTCTTTCTTTAGCGATAACAATGTCAGGCATTGATATGAATCTTCGTTAGAATTGATGATGGGATTCTTATCTTTGCAGATAGTGCTGGAGTAAGAAACAGCCAACCTGTTTCCTCTGGCCAGAAGTCCTTTTTTTTTTGTGTCTTGTTACGTACAGGGAAACTGGAGCAAGGTAGCTGGATGGAACACAGGTCCAACACAGCTGTCTGTTGGAACCTTGCTCAGGTAGAGAGAGTACTGTGGTCACTGGAGAAACCAAAGAGTTGAGCCTAGGTTAGGGCTGAAGCGCCCAGCCTCTATTCTGTCCCTCAGGGCCTGGCACTTTCCTGACAGCAGGCTTTCCTCTGATTTGCAATTCTGGGTCATTCCATGGTGGGTTTTTTTTTTTTTTTTTTAATTTAAAAAGAACTTTTCCAATCAGGTGACTTGATGCCCAAATTCTCCTAATTAAAAGTCTTGCTCCTGACATCAAAGCTTTGGCCCTGCCTTGATATTTAACAGAGCTTCTTTCTTTTTCTCTCTTTTTTCTTTCTCTCTCTCTTTTCCTCCCTCCTTTCCTCCCTTCATTCCTTTCTAACTCAAGAGGATTTTTTTTTTCTTCTCTCTAATGCCAAGAAACCTCCAGAAAGTGTGGAAAGGAAAGTTCCAGCCAGGGCAAGCCTTCCTATTTTCTCTTAGAAAAATTCCCTGGCCAATATTGCTGATGACTTTTTCCTGCAGAGGAAAGAAACACCAACGGGAGACTGACTTATGTGCTTAAGATGAAATCTGGGTTGTAATTTCCCAAGAACAAACACATTACTTTACGACAAGCAAATACCCTGGCAGTCCAACCTTTGGTTTAGAGGCCAATGAGCATCTACCAGAGGATTGCTCTGGCAGATTCCATGGAGACAGACTTCTTTCTTCCAGATTGGCCTTCTAGCATGCTGGCCTGGAAGTCTGGCAGGTTCTTTGGCAGGCCAAGGTGCCTCTTGTCTCCAGTTTCCAAATGGACTCATTCATATGCGATTGGGAAGGTGGGGGACTGACCTCTTAGGCAGGCTCTGACCTTCTGGCAAATAGGCAGGACAGTGCCATTCTGGGGCTGGGAGCTCCCGAAGGAGTTTCTTGGCTGGGCATTTTCTAATTACCACACAGGACCCTAATAGAACCAAACCTTTTGAAATATCTGGTCCCTGGATCACATTCAGAAGATCTTCTTGTAACCTGGCTTTACAGTGTATCTTTTCAAATCACCAGTTTGTGCTATGTTCTGAGTAGGCTCTTCCTTTGTATCAGCTATAGTGAACTTGGTTGTCTATAGTAAAACAGATAAATTGACAGAATAAGTCTTTTTGAAAAAAAAATCATGATGGCAGTCATGCCTGTGTGCCTATGTGTGTGTGTATTTTTGTCTGTGCACATATGTGTGCAGGTACATATGCACATGCATGCACGTGTGTATGGAAGTCAAAAGTGAATATTAGACAGTGTCTCCAATCACTCTCCATCCTATTATTTGAGACAGGAACTGTCACTGAACTCCAAGCTGACAATTCCACTATACTGGCTGGCCAGCAAATCCCTGGGGCCCTCCTGTTCCCATTTTTGTAGAGCTGGGATTCCTCGGGTCCTCATGGTTATGTGACCAGAGCTATCTACCTAGCCCCATGAATGTCTCCTGTATTGTCTCCCATAAGCTCCTTCTTCAAGTCTTTCCTTCTCCTTGCTGGGTCCCAGAATGTGACCTGAGCATCTTTCTTCATTTTAGCTGTCCTTGTCTTTCCATCTTTCTGGGATTTAATGCTTGCAATTACTTGAAAGAAAAGATATGAATACGTATATATCCTTAAGCTCCTAAACCCATATCCAACTGAAGTTTCTTGTTATCCATGATAAGAAAGAAGAGGGCTACTCACAAGACCTTGTGGATGGCAGGGATCTAGAAGTTTCTCACAGGTTGTTCTTGCCCTCCTTTCAATGTCTTCTTTAGTCTCCAGGGATAAATCTCTTCAAGACCACTCCTTCCAATGAATGAACTGCCCTGGTTACTAAATTAACGTTTTCAAATTTCAGCCACTTACTTGTGTAGAAAGGGACATAGGCTCCACCCACCACATTGGGGTCATTCTTGCTATCCTGGCCCAGAATACAATGTTATAACCATAGCCACTTTAATCTGTAGCCTAGACTAGCTTCACCCCTCCTCAGTCCTAAAAAAGGACTGGCCCCCTCACCAGGCCACTGGCACTGGTTCGTGAGAGTGGCATCCTCCAGGTCACTCTCTGCATCTACACTCTATTTTCCAAGGTATCATTTTCAAGGCACACTCCTTCTTTTAAGAGAGCGAGCCCCAAACAGGTGTTTAAAATGAAAGACTGTGCGCAGCAGACTTTAGACAGGTGGAAATAAATTTAGAAAACATATTAAGCCTCTTTGATTTCAGTTGGGAGCTTATGCTCCTAGAATTCGCTCTCTGCTTAGAGCTAAGAAAAGTCAAAACAGCTGAGAAGGGGGAGACAATCTGGTTGCATCAGCAAGGAAGAAGCTGGCTGGGGACGTGACAGGGCTCCATGTGTACAGTGCATATTGTGAGAGGGTGGAGGGCACAAGTTCAGATCCCTAGAAAGCACAGCAGCTGACACGGCAGTGTGTGTGTGTGTGTGTGTGTGTGTGTGTGCGTCTGTATTCCCAGCACTGCTATAGGCAGACATGAGACAAAGACAAGAGAATGCTCACAGCCCAGCTAGTCTGGCATACACAGCAGAATACAAGATAGAAGACAAAGACAGACACCGAGGTCATTCTCTGATCTCTACATGTACATCAACCGACAGACTCAGACACACATACACACACACACACACACACACACACACACACACACACACACGTGCGCACACTCATGTACACAATAAAAATGGAGGAAAAATTGATAGACTGAGATGAAAAAGTACGTTTTATATTTTTTATTTATTTATTTATTTATTTATTCATTTATTTATTTATTAAGGATTTCTGCCTCCTCCCCGCCACCGCCTCCCATTTCCCTCCCCCTCCCCCGCTCAGTTCCTTTTCCTTCTTCTGTTTGAGGGGCATTCGGGTTTCCTTGCCTTTTGGGAGTCCAAGGACCGCCCACCTCCATCCAGGTTTAGTAAGTTGAGCATCCAAACTGCCTAGGCTCCCCCAAAGCCAGTATGTGCAGTAGGATCAAAAACCCATTGCCATTGTTCTTGAGTTCTCAGTAGTCCTCACTGTCTGCTATGTAAGTCCGGTTTTATCCCATGCTTTTTCAGACCCAGGCTAGCTGGTCTTGGTGAATTCCCGAAAGATCATCCCCATTGTTTCAGTGTGTGGGTGTACCCCTCGCGGTCCTGAGTTCCTTGCTCGTGCTCCCCCTCCTTCTGCTCCTGATTTGGACCTTGAGATTTCTGTCCGGTGCTCCAGTGTGGCTCTCTGTCTCCTTTCATCGCCTGATGAAGGTTAATATTCAGGAGGATGCCTATATGTTTGACTTTGGATTCATCTGTAGAAGAATGAAAATAGACCCATATCTATCACCATGCACAAAAATCAAGTCCAAATGGATTAAGGACCTTAATATCAGTCCGAACACACTGAACCGGATAGAAGAGAAAGTGGGAAGTACCCTACAACAGATGGGCACAGGAGATCGCTTCCTAGGTACAACCCCAGCAGCACAGACATTAAGGGCCTCATTGAATAAATGGGACCTTCTGAGACTGAGAAGCTTCTGTAAAGCAGGACACTGTCACTAAGACAAAAAGGCAACCCACTGACTGGGAGAAGATTTTCACCAACCCCGCAACTGACAAAGGTCTGATCTCCAAAATATATAAAGAACTCAAGAAACTAGACCGTAAAAGGCTAATCAACCCAATTATAAAATGGGGCACTGAGCTGAACAGAGAATTCTCAATGGAAGAACTTCAAATGGCCAAAAGACACTTAAGGTCATGCTCAACTTCCTTAGCGATCAGGGAAATGCAAATCAAGACAACTTTAAGATATCATCTCACACCTGTCAGAATGGCTAAAATGAAAAACACCAATGATAGCCTTTGCTGGAGAGGGTGTGGAGAAAGGGGTACACTCATCCATTGCTGGTGGGAATGCAAACTTGTGCAACCACTTTGGAAAGCAGTGTGGCGGTTTCTCAGGAAATTCGGGATCAACGTTTTATATTTTTAAGGAATCAGGGTTAGTATACCCATTAGCTTTCTAGGTCTCTTCAGTGTTTATGTTTATATATCTACCAGTTTTTTTCTGAGAACGAATGTGGCCCAGGTCAGGACCGTTGTGTGGTAGCAATGTGACTGTATTAGCTGTGCTAATTTACCTTGATGCCAGCAAGGGGCTTAGTCTTTTTGGAAGAAACTTTAGAAATGTTTTCTTTCATGCTTGAAAGAAATGACCTTCTGTGACGGGCTGTTGTCATGAAAGCAACTCTGGTTGAGACGGGTGGAGTGGTATGGTAAAAGGGGGGAGGAAAGAGACAGAGAGACAAAGGTCTAGATGGGGTTGATTAAAGTTTGCGGTGAACTCTGACCTCTTACTCATTATTGGATCAACCTTGTCAAATAAATGACTCTCCTAGAGACTTAAATTTACCATCCAGAAGCTGAAAACACCCAAATTTTGCTATCCTGAACCCTCCTAGGATTAGCAACAATAATGATTGAGTTAGTAGTTTTGGGTGACAATATATAGATGGCTGCACACTTTGGGAGTGTTGGCGGTGACACCAAGCAGCTGTGGCTAAAAACGTATTTTTTCTGGCTAGTACCATGTACTGCCCCATTGCCAGGCAAGCCTTCGAAATCAGGTCTCACTCACAAACATGGAAGCATTTTCTGAAGAAAATATCTAGAAATGTCTTAAGTCCTACAGCCCATGCATGTGACTCGGAAAGACCATGTGAGTTTTGACCCTACCACTCTCTGAAGAAGCTGAAGTTGAGGGGGTGTCAACACACAGGTCCCCAAAGCGCATTAAGGGCCAAACCAGGACCTGTTTATTTTCGAGCCTCTAGCTGAGTGAGTTTACCAGGCTCAGCTGGCGTCTCTCCGTTAAGGGCGCCATTTTCACATTTTCCTTCAGTGAAAGGAAATGACTGGCAACATCCTACTTAGAAGAGTGCCGCACAGCGTTTCCTGATGCAGGGCAGCGGGGAACTGAATCCACACGGACCCATCGCGTCTGTGTGTCCAGACACTGAGGGTTTCCTAAAGGTTTGATCTGATGCCCAGACAAAGTAAAGAAAAAAAAAAAAAACCCTTTCTGTATATATCTCAGGAAGAATAGCGTGGAATACTCACTCTGTTTGAGGTCAATTAGGCATAAAACAGGGAGAAATCTCAAAGTTCTTAGAACTGAGATAGGCGGGCCTGGAGGACATCTGAACCTGCATTTCAAGGTACTGATTAGCAACTACAGGTTTTGAGGATGCGTCTAAGGCTGCTATGTGGTCTTCATTACGGGTGGCCACGGCTCATCCAGATTTGGCTCTCTCTGTCCTCTGAGTAGGCAGGAATGTCACAGCTTTCTGCCTGGGGACTAGTTATGGCCAAGAGCCTTCAAGAAAACACTGTGTGTGTCACTGCCTAGCGAAGGCTTTGGGAGTTGGTGTGTTTCCTGCTCTAAGGGGGGTGATAGGGGTGTGGCCATTCTCAGATGGTCCAATTATGAGAAAGTTGCTCCCCTGTGAGGCTTAGGACAGAGTCAGTAAGTAGTGGATAGTAGCCAGCTTCTAAATGCTCCTGGACTCTCACTGGCTGTTCACAGGAAAAGAAGAAGCATTTGCTAATTTGGAAATTACTGGATTATGGGACTTCTATGTTGTTATAGCTTTGCCACACTTTTCAGGAGAATATTCTACAACTTGGCCTATTCTTAGGATGAAAAGGGCATACAAGATAAAGCACAAATATAAATATAACCATTGTACTCGCTAGTTTAAACATATAACAGATACTCAAATAATTAAACTAACAAATAGGTTGTCCATGAAAGAAACTGCTCTCACCTCAAAGGAATAGAAGACATGGCTTATTCTGGAGCCAAATACAAGTGCACATGACTCCAAAGTACAGATTTGGGGTACTTCAAATAGCATGTTCCAATGAAGCAGCGTTTTCATGAATTTGTTTTTAATAAAAAATCATTATGAATATGAGTGTCTTTGCCTTCATGAAGGTCTGTTTACCACATACACACAGTGTCCAATGGGGCTAGAAAAGGAGTCAGATCCCCTAGACCATGGGGTACTTGAAATTGAACCTAGGTCCTCTGGAAGAGCAGTATGTGCTCTTGCTCACTGAGACATCTCTCCAGACCCTTTATAAGCTTTATTATCGAACCTAATCAAGACCCTTTTCAAGTCTATCAGTGGGTACATTGGGTAGGCAAGTTATAGGAAACCAGGAAAAAGTGCAGTAGGCCTCAGATGATGACAGTGTTTTTAGCCTGTTGATTGGTGGAAACTTGGGGTCTATTCATATACTCTAAAGAATTTTTATCTGTCAGTCACTGTATATCAGGCCTGACACAGAGGTAGGCAAGGAATGGCTAAGTAGGGGAGCTAAGGATAGTCTAAGGTAAATTGTATTGAGGCTCTGGGTCTGCAACATGCTAACACCTCATGCTATTGCATGAAGATCTAATTGGTCAGTCTTTGTAGGCACCAATGCTTTCCAGGAATTCTCATCCACAGGGCCAAGTATCTTAAGTCAATAACTTACCGTAAGTTGTTAATTTTAATGTATGTATTATTGCAAGTCTACATACTTGTACTGCCAGCACTCAAGAGGCGAAAAAGCAGTGGTGAATTTGAAGTCAGCTGGGGTTCCATTGTGACTTCCAGACGAGTTCCAAAATATTAAACAGAAATTTAGCTATATATTCTTTATTCCATTGAACCATGTAATACTTAAAAACCTCACAGACTGTTCAAAGTGCAGACTCTCCACTCTTTCTCTCTCTCCAGTCTGTTTCTAAGTACACTGAAACAGAGTTCCCCTTGGCCTTCTGTTCGAAACTCCCTGATACCGTGGAGGCAAACTCCTTTCAACAGTCAGCTGAGGATGGTCAGAGTGTTGTAAATAGCGAGGAAAGAGAAGACAGACACAGACCGTCTGGGATATATAACTGGGAAGAAGAGAGCAAGCTCAGAATCTCTACTGACACCTTAAAGAGCAAAGAAGGGAGGGGGAGGAGAGGTAGGGATGAGTGAGAGGGAGGAGGGAGAGAGGAGGGGGATGAGAGAGGAAGGGAAAAGCTCTTTGGAAAAGTCCTTTTCAAATGACACATTCATTTAAGACCTATGATTCATGCTGGATGTGTCAAGCCAAAGGAAGATGCTCTGCCTCTGGCTGTAGCACCTTGGAGTTGAGCCCTGAGCCCTCAACAAGGGGCCTCTCCCATATGCTTCTACCACCATTAACTCTATAGTGCTCTCCCCACTGCCCATGGACCTAAATCCCCCTGAATCCATGAGACCATTTACACTCCTTCTCCCCTACACCCCTACAGCAAGAAGGAGAAATGCATTTCAAAGATAAACTGTTTTCTTTGTAGGAAAAGCAAAAAAAAAAAAAGATGGTTGATGGTTGCAAAGTTGTTGCTGATGCTCTTCTTCTTTTACTTCTTTTTATTTTTATTTTTCTTTCGACAAGGGAGAAAGGGAGGGTTGACAGGGTCCTTAGGTGAAATTGAGCCAAGGAAGTCAAAGGTAACACTAGCTAGTTGCAGGCTCCAAGAAACCGGAAATCATTCCAATCTGTGGGTGTCCGATACTTCCTGAGTCTACTGTAATGTGTCCAGATGAAGCCTTCCACGCTGTTGCTCCAACTGCCTCTGTCAAATGGAAAGACTGTCAATCACAAAACCTACAGGGATGCTGAAGGCCTGTCTACAAACAGCGATGGGCCACAGATAGGCTTATCAATTAGGGGGCACCAACAGGTCATTTTTCCTCTGTAGACACTACGACTAGCCCTTTGTCTTGAGAGTTTGCAATTTTCTTAGTTTATTGTCAACTCTCTTGCTCGTATCTAAGGGAAACTTGGGTAGGCACTTAGAAAACACACACACACACACACACACACACACACACACACACACACAGACATCAAAAAAACCAAAACCCCCAAACCAAAAAAAACCTGAGGCATTCTGTTTTTTAAAGACTGGTGTCTAACCTTTGTTGTTACATTTTCTTTGCAAATAATGTAAGTTGGATATGTCCCTGGTATCGAAATCCAGCTCTCCCCAGAGCCAAAGTAAGCCTCAAAGTGTCTGTTCTCTGGTATAACGACAATTTTTCTGTCCCAGTTCATTTCTCACTTTCCATTTTTATTTTTGAAAGACGTTCCTGTAGCATTAGCTCCCACTCGAACCATTTGGACAAGGATCTATCTGGTTCTGGACTTTAGATTACTCAAAAAAATGTGCATATTTTCCCATAGTTGGTTGGCCTTTCACTCACTGATCAGGCGCCATTTCTGCATAGCTGACTTGACCTTTTCCTTCTACAGGAGGCATTTAAATTTCTTCCAAATTCATTCATTTTGTTTCACCTGCTGGGACTCGTGTTTACATACAACAATGCTGTAAGGCCCTATTGAGAAATCCTCTGGGCTGTCGCTAATGTGCCTTCTTTTCCCGAGCAGAGCAGGGTTTCATTGTGCAGCCCTCCACTGACACCCTATTCAAGCTTTCCATTATCTCCCCCCCCCAGCTTTGTCTTCAGCTAAACACATTCTCTTGCTTTTTTTCCCCTCCTCCAAGTGATTATTTGCATGAAGATTTGCATTTAAATGGGTGTGGAAGGCATATTAACAACACCTACACTAAGCGTGTTAAAAACTGTACTGCATTTATTGCTGTCAGACATGAATGGGGAAAAAATTCAATGACTGTTTTGTAAGGAGAGTCCTCAGGTAACTGCGGTTTAGACACAAAGACACTTCATTAGATTGTACTTAATACTGATTATGCATATGGAAGTATATGAATACAAATGCCCTATTCCCGAAGGGGAGTGATGTAAAATTGGGTACCGCTACATGCTCAACACAGGAGGGAAGTGGATTTCAGTTTGGGGGTGAAATCTAAAGGGTCCTGAATGGCTTTGGAGGCTTTCCAGGGCTGGTCCATTTTTGAGCTTTATGTCCTTGCTAATAGAATAAGGAAGGCGGAAGATGGAATTTAAATATACCGCATTTTATAGCAACTCCTCAGGGCTTTTCTTTTTCTGTGAGCAGCTCAAACAATAAGCATTCTATAAGAAGACTACAGACCACAGAGAGGAAGGGGAAAAA
>NC_022020.1:41318971-41327808 GCF_000317375.1 Microtus ochrogaster | reverse complement strand
AAAAAAAAAAACCTCTGAGAGAAGGGGGAAAAACAGAAGGAGGCTGAAATGAAGAAGAAAGGCACACTGCCGGATAATATAAATCAGGCAGCGAGTGTGCATATGGACCAGGGATGAAGAGCTGAGGAGAGACGGAGCCCATTCAGGAAGAAGGCTGTAAAAGTCTCAGTGCTTCCCACACCAAGCAGGGGCTCTGGGTTATCATTCAGTATTACGAGGGAGAAAATTAAACTGGTCTTGGCAAAAAGGATTCTATTAAGGGATAATATCTTCCCTTTATTGTTAATTATTTTATGTTTACAGTAGTCAGTGTAAATGTATATTATTCTTACAGTAACACATGGCTTAGTATAAATAATTTACCCAGGATATATGGCTAATTTCTAATTAACTTCCAGCTCTCTTAGTTTGCTTTAGATTAAAGCCCTTTCTCTCCCTAACAAGTCCTTGAAGGGGAGCAGACAACCTAATTACAGTCATTCATCGCGGAATATTTATATTTAGTCCTTAAAAAAAAAAGGGGGTAATATCAAACGAGGAACGTGGTGGAAAATGAAGAGGAAGCAGAAAAAGCTGCAGCGGGGGGGATGGGGATTTATTGTTTGTCTTTGTGTTTTTATGTCTACATAAGAAAATAAATAGGTCAGAGAAATTTATCAACGGGCTGAATACAGCACAGTACTGTACCTCTGTGTTCCCAAATACAATCATTGTTTATTGCTTAAAAACAATTTTCCATAGGCTGTATGCACTAAAGAGAAATCCATAAACATCAGAAACAACTCCCTAACAAGTCGTCATTGTTTATATGGACGGAGGAAAAAAAAATCCATATTTTCCTTCCTCTTAACCCAGAATGGACCCGAATAGATCAAATCCAGTGGGTCAAATGAGCTTTGGAATGCAATAGCAGCATCGGACGGCGCGCATTCTGGTTCGGGTCCTCCGCACCCCGCCTTAACAAGGTAATAATAAATAATGTAGACTCCAAAACCAGGCACATAGATAGCGTCAGTAATTGACGTGTTGCCTTCACGAGACACAGTGCTCTCTGGGTGCCAGGGGCTAGCTAGCCTGAGTCACAGAGCTTTGGGAAATCCACCATGGGAGAATGTTCTGGAATAAATACTCCTTTGTGTGCAGCCTTATCCTCCGTGCTGAAGCATCTTTAAAAAGTGGCAGCAAAGTGGAATGGGTCCTGGCTTTGCACCTGTGTCATTGTAATTGACACGACAGAGGAACGCCCCCCGCCCGGAGCGCCCCCCCCCCATTTTATATCCTGAACTAATCTGCGACACCGTTGGACTTGTGACACCACAGTTCTGAATTCATTAAGGTTTTGATAAGTGTGGTGCATTAGTCTTAACGCATATTTACAATACATGGTGTAATTGCTCCTTTGGAGCTCCTAATGTGTTTTTATAGTCCCCCCCCCCAAAAAAAAACCCTTAAAAACAAAAAAACCAATTTTCCCGCAAAGAGTATTAAGGGAAAACGCCTGCCTGAAGATTTATGTTGAGACTACCAAAAAACAAAGCCAAACAACCTAGCCTGTACATTCATCTTGCTAAAGACTGCTCGGACTCGGTGCGTTTGTTCTTCAGAGTGTGAGGAACACCAAAGGATTTCTTTGTCGTTTCTAAGCCTGGCTACAGTTTCCCCTACCCTCTTCTGTTTCTGTCTCTATCTCCAAAAGAGAAGGCCATCGGGGAGCAAATGAGGAAATACAGGGCAAACATTTTCTGGAGACGGCAAAAGGGAGACGCTTTAAAATCAGCTCAGAGGGGCTGGCAGCTCACAAGGGCAAAGTCAGAGAGGAGCTTCTTGGAAACAGAGCACGGTGGTACCAGTGAAGGCAGGATCAGAGCGAAAGGGCCTTCCATTTCCTCTCAAAACGACTCTTGAGTGGTATTACATAATTTTTACCCAAACACCGGGTGGGTAGACCTCCCAATTATTCTGTTTTGTCTGCCAATCTTAGGCTTTCTCTGCAAAGGCCTTTCTCCCTGGGGGCTGTTTCATGCCTACACCATCGGGCTCCTATGCCAGCTGGCTTTCAGTGTGGCTCGGCTAATAGGAGGCCCTGGCTGGAGATCAGAGGGCAGAAGAAAGAAGCTCAAGTCTTTTTTCCCCCTGCTCCTTCTGTGCCTTGGTGTTGTTGCGTGTCTGGAATGAGTTCCTCCACGATCCCAATGCTTTCCGAGCCCTGGGCCCCTTGGGTTCCAGTCCTGAACACTGATGACATGGGGTACCATAAGCATCTTATTAATGCTCATCTTGGGGTTCATCCCCTCCTAATCTTGCCTGCACCTCTGCAAGGAATCACTTTATTAAAAAGTGCATTTGTTGGGCTCTGACGACCATGGGAGGTGGATAGGCAGAAGGAGGCTGGCAAGTGCCCTGGCCCCTTTGCTCACCTACACAGTGACGGAAACACTCCACAGCTCCACGGACTGTACAGTTCTGGAGAATTCTTTCTCTGGTTGCCAAAATGATGAATCTTTCAAGTTCTTGAATCTTTTATTATTCAGATGAGCTGATTTTTCTTCGGGACATGATGTCCTTGTGTGCTTTAGGAAGGCCTTTAGCAACAGATGACAGAGATTCAGTCCCTAAAGGGGAAGGGGGTGGAGTTATCAACCCTTAGAATGGAAACCCTTAGACGCAGCTAGAGTTAGTGACTTAGGACTCCATGTCTTTCCATCAAGATCTCAACTTGATTTTCCTCTGTGTCCGCTGCTTTGTTTTCTGACTGAATTATTCTCATGGGTCAAAATTCCCCTGGGGCCTCCTGGCTTCTACTGCCCTCCTCACTTCCTCCAACAGTGTAAATAGTGCAAGGGGTACTTATGTCCAGGAAATAAGGACCGTTCTGTTAACTCTGAAAAGGGCAGCCTTTGGAGGATGAAAGGCTACTGAGTAGAAAGAGGAAGAAAGAACCAGGGAAAGAACCGTGATGTAATGCTTGTTAAATGCTCTAAACAGTTTGCAGAAATGTTGTCACTGAGGATGGACATGAAATGTGGGGGCCAAGTGTGTAGGCGGCCGAAGGAACCTGTGAGCAGCTTACACTGAGCACAGTTATGACCTCCACAACTGCCTGAAACACCTGTCTGTGGTCCGTAGATAAATACCCGCAAAACCAACTCTGTCTGTCTATTCTCTGCTTTATGGCAAAACCAAGATAAGGGATTTTTGGAAAGAACGCTGAATATATTACCTTATGTCCAGCGGATGGGCAATCCATTTTAATTACCCTATTTATGAATGGGAGCGAAAGATAAGGCACGCGAAAGCCTCCCTGAAAAACAAAACCTTTGCTTGGACAAAGTGATTTCATTCGAATACAGTTTGGCCACTAACTTATGAACCCTTAGACATGCTCATGAAAACCTGAAGTTCTTGGGTTACTCTTCCTCTGGGAAGTAAGGAGGAGTCTAGAAGTCAGAGGAAGAACCCTCTTTTTATTTTTTTTCCTGCTTTTAATGGGGGTTTTGGCAAGAGAGAATCAGCAGTTAAGTCATCAGGCTTAACTTTTGATTTTACTTCATTATTCAGGAAACAAATGATCTGTTAAAAATTGATAGTATTTGCTCCCTGGACATTTCTTTAAGGGTAAGTATTTCAGAAGAAAGAATGCTAGAGCAGTCAAACTCCACCAAAGAGCAGAAAGGAAAGAGGCAATATGATTGCCTCCTTTAACATCTTACTTTCCATTATTACATTTGCTTAATATATATGAAATAATTTTATTTATATTTAATAACTTCTTTGGCTTTAGAATGTCCTCTTTTGGTTATGTAATTCTAAATCCAGCTAGATAATTTTACTGAGGGTTCTTAGGACCACGTGGAGGCAGTAGCCTCTAAGTTCATTTCCCATGAACTTGAAGGAGAAGGTTGGGAGATCCTTACAATACATCCTCCAAAGCACATGGGGGAAGACTCACCTGAGAAGCTTGGTTTGTGGTAGCTACTCTCCAAAGATGGTTCCTTCTTTAGGAAATATGAGCCGTGGGTACCACACCCCTTGAACTTAGGCTGGTTAAATAGGGATGGAAACGCCAAGGCCTCACTGCCAAGCACAAGAAGAAGCTTAGTCCATTTTTCTGCATCTCTTAGGATGCTTTCTCTAGGAGGAGCCAGCTCTACCAAAGAAGATGAACTCCCCAGGGATTCTTCCTTGTGAGGACATGGCAAGGACTTATCGGGAGAGGAATGCCTGGTTACTGTCGATCAGTTCCACTGCTGCGCCAGTGAGCTAATGCAGTGAATGTAAGCAGTGAAGCCATTGTGGTTGGGCAGCTAGGTCAAGAATTTAGACCTCATCTGCCACCTGACTGCAGCTGCATGAGAGAGAATCCATGTGGGAAGACCACTCCACAAAGCCCCATCAAACTAGAGTCACAAGATATAATAATACACACAAGATACTTGTTTGAAGTCACAGAGCATTGGATGCTTTGTTGTATGCCCATAGATTATTGAAACATGTCTTGTCAGTAGACAGCTGAATTGTTCCACGGGGGCCAAAATGGTCTATGAAGGTAGGGTGACTTAGTGTGAATTTTAATTTGGTCCATGGGTTAGAGTTGTGAAGGACAAAAGACACCTCAAAGTCTGGATTGCTTTGTCTGCCAGACTTCCGGTCCCCAGGGGTATTCTCCATCCTGTTATGGGATTATTCACACACCTTATTAATACGCCTATATTCTACAAATGTTTAAACTTAGCAATAGAAGTTGCTTTTCTGTGGATGCTATCTCTGACCCCAATTTGCCTTTAATCTCTGAAGTTAGTATCCAATATTGCATGCCATATAGTTTTGAGAAATATGGAGAAATACATTATTATAATTTGCATGCAATAGTGTAAGCCTATCGGTAATATTTCATACTTCCTTAAATGAGTAGGTTGGAGAAAGGGGGGTCTGATAAATAAGCAAATACTGGTTGAGAAATGCCACAGGAAAATCTTATTAGAGTTAAGAAAGATGCTATAATCATTCAACAGTGTTAATATTTGTACCCTATTGTTACTATAAAGAGGTCTTTGATGAAAATATTTGGGGATGCAGTCGGCGAAAAAAACACAGCCTCTGACTTCAGTGAATTTAGAACTAAATTGTAATTGAGTCAAGAACTAGAAATTTACAACACTCATTATATGCCAGGTACCATGGCATACCCTTCATATGTAGACTGAATGGGTTCATTTAGTCTTTAGAAAAATTCATCTATTAGGCAATTTTGAGAATAGAGATGAGAAAAATCCAACAAGAGAGATTATATAGTGCACAAGAATGCAGCTAATAAGCAATGGAAATGAAGATGAAGAGGAACACATCAGATCCGGGGGACATAAATAAAGGGATCCCACACTGGCTCCTAATAGGGTATAATAAGGGGTTCTTTATTAAAGGGGACTCACAGATCACAATAGGGAACAGGATTGGAATCTAGGTGTGGTGAGCAGGGACAGGGAGAGTAGGCAGAACCATGTGCTTTTTGGTACCCAAGGCCATGTCCAACCTGGTCCAGCCTCTCAAAGGTCATTGGTTGAAGGAGGTTCCCCATCACCTCCCCGTTTTTTCTAAATAAGAGAGTTCCAAACCCAATACAAAACTATATACAATAAAAACAGATACCACGTATAAAAGTTAGAATTACATCCAGCATAAACAATATTAAGCAAGAAACATATATTAAATGTTTTAATAATTATTGTATCCTAAGGAATCTAAGCCTTGTACTAGAAGTGGCTTGGCTAAGTCATAAGAGGAAAGTAACTATGACTATCTAGTCCTTAACCCCATCAAAGGCCTGAAGGCCATTGTCTGAAGGAGGTTCGCCACATGAGTAGATGTCTATTATTGTCATGCACATAGAAAAATGGATTTTCATATCTTTTTATATGACTTAGGATAGTATGATTTCTCACTCAGCATGAACATTACCCAAGAACTTAACAATGGAGCCCATTAACCCTTGCCGCAGACTTACGGATTCAGGATCTGCATTTTAACCCTGGGTGATTCACATGCATGTTCAAGTTTCAGAGGTACTGATCTAGAAAGTAGATGCTGAAAAACTTCTAAGTTGTCACTGTGACCTTCAAGGGGCAGGAGTTGATTGCTTGCCTAGAAAAATTGGTCCTATGATTCCATAAGGGGGAGGCTCCTTTGTGAGTTAAGAACTCATGCAACCATTATGCAGAATGAAAATGTAGAAAATGGTCTTCCAATGTATTTGCTTTCTAAAAAAAATCTGGGGAAAATGTGGCAGCTAAGAGTCAGGCTGATCTATAGGTGGGCAAACTCTTAGGGCCAGCACATAGTTTATTCTCTAAGCTGCCATGCCCTCCCTCGCTAATCTTCACATGTATAATGTGTCAGCTTGGTCCTGGAAGATTGATGAACATCCAAAGGGTCATTTGGCTGTCTTTGTTGGCCTATGAATAGCTTTCAGAACTCTCTACAAAGTTGCAAATATACTTCATTGCTTCAAGAACAGCAAAACAAAACAAGCAAACAAAAAAGTCACTCCAGTTGCTGAAAAAATTTGACCAGATCATAAGATTTCAGAGAGACCCAGAAGCATTACATGTGGCATTGCTGCTCAAGGAATGAGATCGGTAAATCTCCGGGAAGTAGGTGCAAGCAATAAAAGAAGGAAAAGCAGGGGGTGGAGGAAGTCTCGGAATGCAATTTCCTGCCTTGACTTTGAAATTGGCTTTAAAATATCTCAAAGGACTAGAACAAGTTGTTGAGATATCTAACAGATGGGCAGAGAAAGCTAAAGAGGGTAAGGCAAAGGAGTCGGGGGGAAATCTGTTTTCACCAGTGTATAAAAAGGAAACCCATGGACAGATGCCACGGAATAGGACTCTCATCTAGTGAATTCAGGGCAACTGTAGAAGGAACAGAGGGTACACAGCATTGCTCATCCTTTACACACTCAATGATGGAAGCTTGACCTCTACTGCAGCAGTTGTATGAGAATACACAAGTCATAGGATTTACGCTACCTCTTAAAACAGCAAGTATGATAACCAGGGTTGTTCCTGTGGGCAAAACTGAGACCAGAAGACAAGGACTGATACAGCCAGAGGATGTTCACAAGCGGTGGGGGGCAATCATGAAACTTTTCTCAGGGAAGAAATCATGAGCTCTGAGCCGGAGCTGGACTGGGAATTTTGTTTTGTCCTTACGCCTTTCTGAGCCTTTGATTTCTTGCCTGTAGTTGACAACAGTCTCAACAGGCTCTTCCTGGACTTTTTTGAGACAATGACTATTAAAGATCCCATTTTCACCACATCCAGTTCCATACTTATCCTTCTTAAGGACTCTTGAATTCATTTATGTTTCTCACCATGGTTACCTCTCAGACCCCAAATGCTGAGTCCTCCTTACTGAACCAATGTTATGATGTCCTCATGGTCTTTCCATTTTGATCTTGCTTTTTTTTCCAAGATGTGTACACTGCAGACCCTGGTCCACCTCTACATGCTGTCTTTTCCAACTCTTGACCTCCTTCTTATTCACTGAAACCTATTTTGTTGTTTGGACATTTCCATCCCTAGAATTTTACCTTCATGAGCTCAGGGTGTGTGTCTGTTTTGTTCATCTCTGTATTTGTTTTCACTAGTGAGGACAATGCCATGTGCACACCTAGAGCTCACTTGGTTCCCCCCAAATAATGAATGATGACATCAAGCCAATAAATTCTATCCTAGCATTCCCTGCTGGAAGAGTGAGTATTTCTTAAAGCCTATAAAAGAATAGTGGGTGGAGTCTAAATACTGATCCTTGATCACAGGGCCCGCTTGAAGGGAACGGCCATGTGGGTTTTATATCTTTGAGAATTTATAGATTGGCATTTGCAGCTTAGAAACAGTGTATGTACCCAAGCAAAAGAAAACAACAGAACTGGAAATAAAAATTGTGAACATGTCATAGTAAAGCTCTCCAAGCAATGGGACCAGAGATGTAGCTCAATAGGTACAAGATTTGCCTAGTATGGATAAAGTCATAGATTTAATTCCCTGCACTACACAGAACCTGTTATGGTGGTAACTGTCTGTAATTCCAGCAGTCTAGAGGTGGAGGAGTGAAAAATTCAAGGTCATCTTTAGCTACCTAGGAAGTTTGAGGCTAGGTTGTCCCCAGAGAAATAAAAAACAATGACAATAACATCCCCCAAGCTTTCTGAAGAAAACAAATTGTGATATCTTGTAACTCATTTTTCACACCATCATGAATGTTTTGCCAGTGTTCATTTCTTCTTTTGTGTGGTACTTAAGATAGAAAATCAACACACAGACACAGGATCATAAATAAAACATTACCATCTTAAATACTTAGAGAAATTTAAATAAAGGAGCATTTTAATTGTCTAATCCATTTTTAATTTTTATTGAGTGCCTTGTTTTTTTATTCCCACTTGGAAGTAGCCTTCTGTTCCTTTAATATTGGCTTGTTCACATTTCAGAATTATCCCGTGTAATCTAATCTCTGCGAGTTCATCTTTTGCAGTTGCTAATAATAGCGTGATATGATTAATTTCCAAAGACTCTCATTAGTAATAGTATTCATTTCGGATCCTCGTTAACCTGTCAGATAAGAGCTTTGGATGCTTCATTGCTAGAACCAAGGCCGGTTCCAAGAAGCTCTAATTACTTGGAAGGCAGTGTTGCAAGTTATCTTTCCGAGTGTTTATGTGTATTGGCTCCAATTTGGGCTGAGATACATATTTTCTAGAATCTGTTGGTCTGGGGATCTTTTCATAGACTGGATGAAAGAGAGACTGTAAAGACTCCCGTCTGATCTTTTTTTTTTTT
>NC_022020.1:41301084-41318215 GCF_000317375.1 Microtus ochrogaster | reverse complement strand
CAGACGTGGTTGTGGAGGAGTAAGTACTCTTAACCACTGTGCTGTCCATCTAGCCAGGATCTGCACTCTTACACCACTGGTTTTACACCTACATTTTTATAGCCAATGGCACATTGATGTCATTTTCTAGTTGGGGTTCAGACATGCTAAAGGAATCAGCCTTTTGTACCAGGAGCCTTATAGACTACACCAGGAATGAGGTCCAGTGCCTGTTTAGAATGTAAACTCAGGGTGCTACCTGAGTTGAAGGCTATAGCATGTTTAAAACAATTCTCTTAGCACATGAAGTATGTACAGTTATGATCGATTTGTTCTACTATATTGACAAAATATGAATGGGTAGAATGGAAAAACAACAACAGAAACTTCCCATCTACCCATTGCTCAGAATCATATCCACTTCTGGCGATATCCATCAGGCCTTTGTGGTGCTGTGTTATGGGAATGTGCATACACACTCAAGTGCATGAGAGTGATACTTACATGCACGCAGAAGCATGCCGAGCAAAATCCCTAATTATAGAAACTTGGATTACTCAGCAACATTTATCCCTGGGTTTTTCTAACTGATCCGATCTTCTCTTTGAGGATCCTGCTCCCTGCCTGTGGGAATAAAAATCAAACTTGAATTACTCAAACAAACTCAATCAGATATCACTCGCACATTAATGATTCTACAGATAACCCAGAATCTTCTTTGACTCAAGTGAAATCCATGCCTGCAGAGTTCTTTCCCTGCCTCCAACTCTTCTCTGACAGGTCCCTACGTGATGCACGTGACCTTACAAACTGAAAGAAGGGACCTTTGGGCATTTTCTGACAGGTTGGGCTTCTTTTGTCACTGACCTCCGAGGCACTAAGCCTAAGGTGGCCTTTTCGGGTTACAAGTGCCCACTGCTTGTGCGCGAGCATCACTAACTCTAGTTTCCTGGTACCTAGCACATGCGCTTTCTGGAGACAGAAACTGTGTGTGCTATCTACCATATAGGAGATCTTTCTGCTGTGCTAGGTTGGAGCTCTGCCTACTGAGGGCATGGAGGAAGTTTGAACATATGAAAATGGCCTGGATAAGTCAGCCTGGGATTTAGAAATTACTTCAAATGCTGCTGAGAGTCAGAAATGAGGGGGTCTAACAATTGAGCGCAGCTGAGCTGTCTTTTCCTCTGAAAAGGCTTCATTCTGCTTTGAAAATTCAGCATTACCTACCTTGCCCTCTCGTCTGGGTCAAGATTTGTTCTCATCGAATGTTGCCAGGGCAACGACGCCTGTGGCTTTTCAAGGTGTTTTGGGAGAGACTGGAGAGCTCTTTCTGTCTGTTGGTGAAGCTACTTGGGGATAAGAGAGAGGCATTATGTCAACTTGTCTTGTATTAAGATTACGTTAATAAGCATCACTCATGTAAATCTCACTGGCAAATGGCAGTTCTGGGCACGAGAGGCCCTGTTGCCTGATTTCCCCATGCATCACCGCAGAACAGCTCTCAGAAGACAATTAGGTCAAATCACTTTGCCTGCTGTGTCCTCAGGAAATCAAAATCAGGTTTGGGTCAGTGGCCATTGAAGACAACTGGAGAAATACGAATTGCTTCAAAAGAAATGCATTGATATGCTTGGTTGTATATAGACTAATATTTGGGATAAATAATATATTGGTTGATAAATACCAAGAAGATCTGGAGATTAATTCCAGGAGGTTCCCCTTCCAGCAGTATGCATGAAAATATGTAATGGTTCCCATGTAAAACATCCCTAAAGGCCCATAAGAAGAACTGGTCCTCAGCTGGTCCAAGTATTGAGAGGTGATTGGATCATGGAGCCACTAATCTTATCAGTGGATGAGCTAGCTAATGAGTGGAGAGGCAGGGTCTAATTGGAGAACGGTCACAGGGAACTTCCCTTTGAAGTGCATATATGTTTCCTGGGTGTTCTCTCTTTATTTCCCTTCCTCCCCAAACCCAGCCCTCTGTAGGGCACCATGAGATGAGTAACTTCTGCAACAATGGTCCTAGTCAGCTTTCTCCTGCTGTGTTAAAATCTCATTACCAAACACGTGGGGGGGGGTTTATAGGTCTTATACCTTCTTATCATGATCCATCATTGAGGGAAATCAGGGCAGAAAGTTGAGGTGGGAACCTGCAGGCAGGAGCTGAAGCAGAGGTGATGAAGGAACACTGCTTATTGGCTTGCTCAGTTTGTTTTCTTATCTACCCCAAGACTGCCTGCCCAGGGTAGCACCACACATGACGGACTTAGCTCTTGCACATTAATCAAGAAGATGCTCCACAGGCTTGCCCACAGGCTAATCTTGTGGTGGAATTTTTTAAATTAAAGTTTCCTCTTCCCAAATGACTCTAGCAGTGTCAAGCTGACAAAAACATAACATAACAAAACCAAATGCAAAAAACTTGCTAGCACACATGTCGCCTTTCTCATACAGAAATAAAGGCAACCAACCATAGACAGACTTGTGAAAGAATAGTAGCTAACAAGCCTTCTTTTTTAAGGTTGTTTTTCTCAGGTAACTTTTCTAGCACGGGAAACTATCACAGTGGGTAAAAGAGGAAATTAAAGATTCCCCCCCCACACACACACACCCAGAGGCACCCCTCCTCCAACAAGCCCATACCTCTCAATCCTTCTTAAACCTTCCACCAAGGGGGAAACAAACATTCATATACATGAGCCTATGGGAGCCATTCTCATTTAAACCAACACAGTCTGAGAACGGCATAGACTAGATTAGATACCAGGGGCAGGGGCTGGTAGAGTTGGGGATGGAAAGTCAAGAGGTTCTTGGTTTTCCCTCTGTTAAAAGCAGATTCTGCATATAAAGAATAAGCAAAGAAGCTGAACTTTCCCTCCACTTTGCATTTGCAAATAAAACTACTTGTGACCTCTATTCCTCTCCTGCCAAGAAAACAAAATATCTAGTAACATGCTTCCAAAAGGTAGCATACAGCCATGAGCAGGCTGAACCCGATGGTGGGAATTTGGGGCAGGAGAGGGAAGCTGTGGCTTTCTGACTTTGACATTAATCGGGTCGTCTTGATTACATAGCACAAGCAACGCAAAGCTTGATTAAGTGACTTTACCTCATTGATGTCTTTAAATAGCTGAATATGTGATTTGCAATTTTACCAACTCGGTTACCTATGGGTTACCATGGTGATAAAGTATATACCGAAATGACATTTGACATTAATTTCATTATTTTAATTTACAATCAGTGAAACAATAGAAGTCCTCTTCCTATCTGCTTCATTTTAAGGCAACTGAGGAATACTCAAACTGCAGAGCAGTTATGAGTTATAGGATATTAAAGAGAAAAGGTTACATCCGGTTTATCCATCATCTAAATTAAGCTTCAAATTGCTATAGGTGGGTGGGCTTAAATGATTTGTCATGAAATAGTTATCTATCCGGCCTTCTAACCTGTGGATGGTATTTGGTCCTGGATCAAGCTACACTTAAATATGTCTATAATGAGATCTAATGCTCTCAATGCTTGAATTGGATGTGAACACGGATGAGGTGTACATATATTGGAATTAATGCCTACTTAAAAAACAAAGGCTCAACTAGGTGTGGTGCCACACACCCATAATCTCAGCATCCAGGAAGTGTGAAAAACAGTTTTAAACCAACCTCAGCTACATAGAGAGTGCCAACTCAGACTAGGTCACATGCGATCCTGTCTCATGCCTAGCCACACAAAACCTTTGACTGAATATTAATGGCTTGGTTAAACTTTGGACATTCTTTTTATTGATGATAGACTTATATCAAGAAAGGTAAAACAGTAGGGACCACATGAAACCATTTCTCTCTTTTTTATGACTGTTATTAATAATATAGGCATGAGAAGGATCTAGAATGTCCTACTGGTTTTGGAAACGAGTGCCCGTGTGTTCCTGATTTCCCAAGGCCTGGAGTTGTCATGAATACTGTCTGTGTCTGGTAAAGATGCCATGGGATCCTTGGCTTCATTCTCTTCTCTGCTCTTGATCACGTCTGACTTAAGATGTCCTTACAGCTACACTGCTTCTTTTGTTTTAGACAGGGTCGCAGGTCTACCAGATGAACTTCCAACTTACTATGTAACTAGAGATGACTTTGAATGTCTGATCATTCTGTCTCCACCTTCAGAGTGCTGGGTTATGAGCATGAACTAGCATACCTGACTTGTATGTATATCTTCTGTGCAAGCATCCCAATAAGCAATTTATCCCCACACTATTTTGTTCTTGCTCAGTCCTCATATACATTTGTGGAAAATTTAGCTTTTTATTTTGAAATTCTTTTTTTTTGAAAAATCATTATTATGGGAATATACTCAGGATATCTCTACATTTTGCTAATAGGAGAGCTAGTATCATATAACATGTCTGAATATTCCTCCTGTTCTCTGCAATGACACATGTTTTCTTTTCAATCTGGAGCTCAAGATGCATAAGAAATATTTTAAACTTCGCTAATTTGTTGTTTTGTTAGACAGCTGTACACAGAAATACTCTTAAAATAGATTCTGGATTTTAACGGTAAAAGCCATTGCTGCAGCATCAAACAGTGACAGAAAACATAAAATCTCAGTTCCTTCCCTGGAAAGGAAAGACTTTATCTGGAAACTGACTATAGAAATACTGAACTTGGTACTTTTCAGCTAATTATTGAGAAGTTAATTCAAGTTTTGCCACCCAATGTTCATTTTGATTATTTTTCTATTTAATCATCCAACTAGCCAACAATAAATAAGCAAGCCCCAAATAATTAACATTCATAGGAAAAGAAAATTAAGAAATAGGAAATAAGTGCACCCACCAGCTGATGGAAATAAACCAATAAGCACAGAAAAGAGCAACGAAAACATTAATTCAGGAGGTGCCCTTTCAGTTAGCCTGAGGAATCATGAGTAGCAATTTGAAATCTTGTTTTTCTCCTGGGAAGAAGTGCTGCCTGGAATATCATATAAACTCTACTGATCAAATAAAGAGGAGAGCCTTGGGCTAAAACAGAGAGAAAGAAGTTACAACAAAGAAAAACAGTGAGTTGTATGAAATGACACATTTATACACCAGCAAAGTCAAATTAGAAATCCCCTCCTCATGAATGTGATACCAGCTGCAGAAGAAAAATAGCTATATGATGGAGCCCAGACTTAAAAAAACAAGATAACAGAAAGTAGATTATTTCAGAGCGTTCCCAGAACATGCCTCCCTAATACATATGTTTAGGCTCTGATTGTCATATATTAGTTTAATTTTGATAAGTGATATATAGACTGACTTGAAATAATTGGACTGTTTTAGGAGAAATGTAATGATGAAATAATATTAAAAATGGCAAATTGGAACAAAAATGATGTGTTCAGATTATTAAATTTAAACAGCGATTTGATATTTGCTCTTTTCCTTTGGAAGGATAAAGCTCCTGGTTCAGACAAAATGGTACCCATGGCTTTCATGAGCCTCATGGAAAATCGTAGAAAATTGTAACCAACGACAAAATGAAATATTGCAGTGGCCTTCTTTGACATGATGAATTTGCTTTTGTAGAAGCTCCCATTAGAAATTCAATGTCATCTATTAGGAAGGCCAGTGTGCCTTGGTTCAGGCAGTAGATGGATCCTGATAGGCAACAGATAAGGGGCATTTGTGTAAATTAAATCAGTGGGCTTGTCATTTGTGGTTCATCATTTTGTAAAACCAGAGTCCATTTGTAATGTCAATGATGAGGCTGAAAATACCTAATTGATTAGATTTTCTAAATCAGATTTTATTAGAGTAAAGCATAAAATATCACTGAAAGCAATCTAAACGTCTGTGGAAACCTAGAATGACCAAGGGAAAAGATAACTGTAGGAAATCATGAGTGATTCACATCCGAGTCAATAGAAGGTAAACAAGACTGCGTGAGTGTTTCATCTGTGCACACTGGCCAGCGCTGCCATTACCGTGTTCCCTCCTTCACTCAGAGCTCCTTAGATTTTCAGCGGAGGTTTGGATCTGTCATTTTTACAGCTGATCACTCCTGCCTGCTTGAACTGCTATTGAGTCACTGCCTTTGCTAGACCTGCTAGCCTCATCGACATCTCTGCCAACGCTCTTTCTTAGTCTGTCTCAACATTGAGTAGTCTAGACTATGCTAGGTTAAACACTTTTTTTAAAAAAAAATTGGACTTCATTATTTTTTGTCGTCTCTTTGGAACTCATAACTTGAAATATCACATAAATATGAGTTGCTTTTTTATGGTTCTTGTTTGTAAATACCGTATACACATGTACTCTGGATTAATATATATTCCCAATGGCTCCGTATGGACTGGACCACTGTTAAGTATGTCACGCTGCTAGGGGTAGGGCAGAAAGCCTGAATCTTAACCCCCTGCTTTCTTATGATATTTTTCTATTTCATTACTTAATGTCTCCATTCTTTTATTTACTCAAACTCCCAAGCTAATGACCACCCTACAAAGCAAGTTCAAGGACAGTCTGACTAGCTGGAATCTTACCAGCCAAGCAGGCTAGGGATGTAGTTCAATTAGTAGAGTGCTTGCCTAGAGCGCCTGAAGCCCTTGATTTACCCTCACCACCACGGAAAGGCCAGAACAGATTGTGATGCACCCATGCAATCCCAATACCTGGGAGGTAAAGGCAAGAATATTATACATAAGTTCAAGGCCATACTCAGCTCCAAACCCAGAGACATGTTTAAATCCTTTCTGATTCTGACATCCCACGAGGAATTCATTCGCCATGTTTCAGCACCTCTAACAACTGCCTGATCCTATTACTTCCTTGTAGTATCACAATGATCTCCTGAGATGCCTCTGTTTTCCTTCTTGTCTTTAGTGGGTTCCTGTCAAGGCAGTACTTCTTTTCAAATATATGTGAGATCAAGTCACCTATTAACCCAGACGCTGCCAACAGCTTCCTTCCACCAGCCTGCACAGTCCGGCAGGAAATGGTTCTGATGCATTCACCTCTGATTTTCTTCCTTTTAGCTGTGGCCCTGACTGCTATGCTGTACTCCAACCACAGCTTTTTTCAACATGTCACTGTCACTTAAAGCTGAGGCACACTCCCCCGACTTTATTCTACCTTCACTCCAAGTCTTTGCTCTGAAGTATTCTCGGTCCGCCCTGGTGACAACTCTTCTTCTGCACTTTCTGATGGTACCAGACCGGAAACAGGCACCCTGTTGATACCCGCTCCTGCCTATAGACTTCCTGATATGCAAACAAAGTAATAAATATCTGTATTGCTTAAACCAGTTTGCATTGAGAAGTCTTTTACCATAATTAAAAATGACCTGTATCTGCGCTTTCGATGTTCTATTTAGGAAGTTGTCTCCTGTGCCAATGCATTCAAGGCTAGTCCCCACTTTCTCTTGTATCAGGTTCAATGTATCTGGATTTATGTTGAGGTCTTTGATCTACTTGGAATTTTTGTGCAGGGAGATAGATATGAATCTATTTACTTTCTTCTTGGTCTTCTTGTAGGACTCCTAACAGTGGGAGCAGAGCTTGTCTCTGACTCTTTCCTGGCTTTTGGGACTCATACTGAATTGCCTTGTCTAACCTTAATGTAAGGGGAAATGGTTAGTCTTGCTGTAATTGGATATGCCATTTGTTGCTGATATCCACGGGAAGTCTGCCCATTTTTGAATGGAAATGGAGGAGGAGAGGTTTTGGGGAGGGATCAGAGGAGAGATGGGAGACAGATTGGGAGGAGAAGAGGGAGGAGAAACTTCAGCTTGGATGTAAAATAAATCAATATTTAAAAATTACCTGTAGCTAAAACATTATCCTCACTGGTGCAGGGGAACTGAGACAGTGAAGACACAGCATTCATTTAAGTAAACCTCAGCTGTACTCAGAGTAAGCGAACACAGCTATTCTAGAAAAGGAATTCTAGAATCATTTAAGATCGTGGTGTTTATACGAGGATGATCCTGACCTCTCGTCTCTTCACCATTTCTAGTTCTATGCATAGACCACAAACTACCAGAGAGCAGCATATCATAGCTCATTCTCCTCCACGTTCTTTGTAAGGGTTGCCCCGCCACCAATATGCTGGAGAATACCATCCATTAGCAAGGCGGTCCTTGGCCAGGCAGCTATCTCTTAGCCCTTTTGTACTTAGGACTGAATGACAAAGAGTGACTGCTCTTCATCCATATAGGGAAGCTCTGCCTTCCCCAGAGCGGAACAGCGGCCACCTTATCATGGCACAATTGCCACCTCTCATTATTCTTTCTATTTGAGCCAGCTTCAAATCTTCAGGCTCCGGTGAAATGACTCTCTCTCCTCTCATGTTTTCTTTACAGTGTTTAGCATTGTTCGTGCTCAATTGAGGATGATGATGACGAATAATGTAACCAATAGCAATTAGTAGCCTGAAAGAAAATGATGGCTTGGAAAAACAGTGGGGAACATCCCAGGAGAGTTTTATTCCTGTTTCCAGGAGCTGTATGGAAGACGTAGTGGGAAGCACCATCCACCTGGGATGGAGGGAGGGTGGACAGAGAGCAAGAATAGACGACAGTGGGGAACTCTGCAATAGTGAGGTAATGAGCTGAAAGGCACAGTCATTTTTTTTTATTCTATTTTGTTTCAAAGGCTTAATTTTCACCATTGTTAAATGTGACAATTATGTCTCCTGGTGAACACAGCATTGACCTAGATACTACCGCTGTGAAGGGTACCATGGCATTTGGATTTCCTTTGCTTATCTTCATTAGAAAGTAGCCCTCAAAGAGATGGTTTTAGCCAACACCAATCATGCCTTTCTTCTCTGGCGGCTGTTATGTGCTGTCTGGAGAGATCTGCCCGCTTTCTACGGTTCTTCTTGCTGTTCAGCTCTTCCTCTGTCAGACTTGCCCTCCTGGAACCCTTCTTAATCATCTCCTCTCACAGAGATTGCTTCTTCTTAGAACTTTCCAAATTCTGTATTCCCCCACCTCCACCCCTAAGCCAGTAATTTTCTAAAAGGTATTGTTTTCCTTACATACAATAAGATTCATCTATTTTAGGTGCTAAGTTTGATGACATTGAATAGAACCATGACTACAATCAAGGACCAGAAGATTCTCAAAGGCTCCCTCATTACCATTCTTGCTTCTGTTGCTACAGACCAGTCTTGCTTTTTTCTTTAATTTTCATATAAATTAGTGGTTGTCACCTGAAGGTGATTTTGTCCCCAGGCAGACAATGCCTGGAAACATTTTTTATGATCACTCTGAGTTGGGTGGTGGGAGAGTTTTTGTCAGGTGTTAAGTGGAAGCCAGTGGTGAGATTAACCATCATATAGTACATGTGGGACCGTGCCTGATCTCAAACAACTTCTAGCTCAAATAAAACCATAAAGGATATAGCCCATAGGATATGATTTATTTTACTCAACATTATACATGTGAGATTCCTCCATGCTGCTGTGCATAATAATAATAGTAGGTAATATTAATATTACCTACTATTACTTGGTAATAGTCACCTGGATGATAAATGAGTAAATGTAAGAATAAATGAAAACCTCCACCCAGTCTATCATTCATTCATAGACCAAAGTGATTTAACCTTGTCATTTTATGTGTATGCATATTCTACTTATATATATATGTATGTACATCACATGCGTGCCTGGTGCCCACAGAGGTCAGAAGAAGGCCTCACATATCCTAGGTCTGAAGCTACGGACTGTTGTGAGCCATCATGTGGGTGCTGGGGATTGAACCCCATCCTTTGCAAAAACAAGTGTTCTTGACCGCTAAGCCATCTCTTGTCCCTCAAGGTCATTGAAACTACGGCATGTTGAATACTTCTTGAGAGGTGTGTATACCTGGGTAGAGTGCAGAAAGTCAACATGGGAGGCATACAATTTCATTGTTTAGTATCATGTTGACTTCTAGTGGCTATGTGCCCACTTAGGTTAGTGAACTTAGTTACAGGTCAAAAAATATCATCTGTAATAGACAATTACAAATACAGGGGGTAAGATAATTAATAGGTGGATGTTTGTGAAAGCTCCAAAAGGACCTGTTAGCTGAAGGTCTCTAATGAAATATATTGTTCTCAGTGTTGTTGACTTGACTAGTGAGAGAGCTATAGCCAGAACTCCGTTGCATTTATCTTAAACAAGTTTCAGAAGCTCAAAAAACGCCAGGTGCTGGTGGCACAGGCCTTTAATCCCAGCACTCAGGAGGCAGAGGTAGGCAGATCTCTGTGATTTTGAGGCCAGCCTGCTCTACAAAGTGAGTCCCAGGACAGCCAGAACTGTTACATAGAGAAACTTTGCCTAAAAAACCTGCATCAAACTAAACAAGACAACAACAATAACAATAACAACAAAAACTCTGTAAAGAAAAATACTTTCAATATCATCATCTTACATCTGCTTAAAGACTAGAACTTTAGTCTTCTTTTGTAAGAAATCTTTCTTAGGTTGATCATAAATAAGTCTAATTTTCTTCTTAAAACCTAACTCCTAGGGCTGGAGAGATGGCTCAGTGGTTAAGAGCATTGCCTGCTCTTCCAAAGGTCCTGAGTTCAATTCCCAGCAACCACATGGTGGCTCACAACCATCTGTAATAAGGTCTGGTGCCCTCTTCTGGCCTTCCGCATACACACAGATAGACTATTGTATACATAATAAATAAACATTAAAAAAAAAACCTAACTCCTATCTGTCTTGTTTTGCTTTTTGAAATGATTTCTCATTCTTCCAATCAGACTGTCTGGAACTTTCTATGAAGGACAGGTTGACCTCAAACTTGTAGCAATTCTCCTGCCTCTGCCTCTCAAGCACTGGATTTACAGGTGTATGTCAGTACATTAGACTTAGCTTTTTCCAGAATGTGAGAAAATGGAAATGGACAAAACATGTTTTAGATATTAATGTCAAATCCTTTTTTGAAAGAAATCATATTAAAATAAAGAACAAATTCGTGTGTGTGCATGAAAGAAATTGGTAGCTGGTGTCACTAAATCCAATTTTCATAATACTTTTGGAGGTTCATGCAATGTTTTATGTGTTACCTATATTTAGACACAAATTTGATGTTTGACTGTATAGCATAATTCAACATATAGTGTTTTGACAATTAATGGAGTGTACGTGATCAAACATGGTTCTAAGAAATAACTCAATGTATAAAAATTAGTTTAAAATTTTTTTGAGAATTTTATAGTCTCAATAATTTATATTTATGACAACATACCTCTCTGGTTTTTACCATTTTTCTTCCTC
The DNA here is from genome assembly GCF_000317375.1 of Microtus ochrogaster. Lineage (NCBI taxonomy): Eukaryota > Metazoa > Chordata > Mammalia > Rodentia > Cricetidae > Microtus > Microtus ochrogaster. The sequence goes on along the minus strand of NC_022020.1, from coordinate 41,306,973 downwards.
TTCTGTGATTTTGCCCTGAGCCTTAGGTAGGTCTCATGTTGGAGAAGTATCAACCGGGGCTGAGTGCCCCCCAGTTAGCTGCACTCTTCATTTAGACCAGGGCTAGATTTCTGTTTGTTTTGCTTTGCTGTCATCACAGTTCTTGTGTGACTGTCAAGTGGTCCTTTGTCTTCGTTGCCCTATTGTGGAGGGATCTGAACGCTGACAATCTGTATATCAAGTATAGAGGAACTGCGTCTTAGTTAGCTTTTGTGTCACTGATAAAACTCTGGATGGAGATGACATGCAGTTATTCACAAGGAAAGCGCTCTCTGCAGATATAAGACACGTGCATTTGTGTAATTTCATCTACTTTTTAACAAACGCCTATGGGTGCTGCCAGCCGTGTTTTATTCATTATTTTATTTTAAAATAGTAAGTGTAATTTTGTTGCGATTCAATCTTCTTCTTCAATTTTTGTTTTTCATTATGAAAACGATTATGGACATAGTAATTGTACATATTAGTGGAATTCACTCGATGACCAAATCCAACTGCCTTTACCCCTCCCCTTCCCTATCTCTAGTAGTCACTATTCTACTCGGAGGCTAGTGTTCCGAGATTTCCACCTATGAGAGCCAGTTTGTCTTTGGTATCTGGCTTACTTCACTTGGTGTCCCCAGTCCTGCTGCAGAGGAAAGGACTGTGTTCTTCTCTGTGGCTGAATAGCAGTATGGACTGGAGTATGTCACATTTTCTTTATGCTATTGACGGACACCAATAAGGTGGGTCCTCCTTCATTGCTCACTAATTGGGAAAATGCCTTACAGCTGGATCTCATGGAGACATTTCCTCAACTGAGACCCCTTCCTCACTGATGACTCTAGCATATTTTGAGTTGATCCACAAAACCAGCCAGTATGACTAGCTAACTCCATTCTCACTTTGCTTCATGATGTATTGTATGTGAGATTTTAGTTTGTTTTTCTTTATATCTAAATAAGAAACAAAGTGGAGCGTGGGTTCATAGTTGTTTCAAGATCCTGTTATCTCAAACAGGAATGATACAATAAATCAGATTACTGTGACATCTGAGATCACGGTATATAATGTACTTGTGGAATATGAAACTGCTGTATCTTTCCATGACCTCAGGAATATGGACCTGACTGGCGTAGTGAGGGAAAAAAAGAAAAGACAAGCAGCAGACACAGAGAAAGCTGGCATCTGGTGCCTAGCTCAGTGAGTATATATATATTCTCTTTTCAATTATGTATAATTGAAAAGAGAGATGGGGTTATTGTATACAGCTGGGTCAAGGAGACAGGTTATTTAGCTAATGTCCAAAACAGTGGTCTCTTCAGGGATGCAGTCTTCAGTTAGTAGACATCTGTGGGAAGAAAGCTATGGAAGACATTTTCTACGAGTACTTCAATAATTACACTTGGACCCTGGAGAAAGTCTTTGACATCCTTCTGAGCCTCACCCCACATCCAGGAAAGCTTTCTTATTCTCATCACTTTGAGGTTACGTGGTCCTTGATATGGCTGTGCCCAAGTCAATAGCACACATTCACTCAGGACTTCACTCACTCAGAACTTCCTCAGCTCCACATGTAAAACTCTTCCTAATAAAGCAAACCATTAGTGGAAAAGACCTAGTTGCATCTTTTGACTTTAAGTTAAGGTGTCTAAAATTAGCTTTCCTCACATGAAGTGAAAAATAGGAGTTTTCTAGAAACTATCATTACAATATGTTCACAGAACTATCAAGTGGAAGTTTTACTGTGAGCCTAGAATGCAAAATTTATTACATGGCCACAGAGTTCTTTCTGTATCTTCAATGAGGGTAACATTTGATCTAATTTGTAGTTTTTAATGCCACTCATAAGTTTGCTGAACTTAACCTAAAAAGCTGCATTTGTCAAACTAACATTTGTTGAGTCATGCAAATGCACCTTAAGTATATCATTTTTTAAAAAATTCCCATTAATGCCTCTGTAAAATCAGAATTGAGAATTCTTGTTTGGCAGACAAGGAAAATGATGATCAAGGAAATGAAGTCACTGACTGAGGACACCCAGCTGGCAACTAGCAAGCTTGCAGTTTGAACCCAAGTCCACCAACATGGCCACAGATGTCATATTCATTCTTACTTGTTGATTGAGGTTTCTGTCCCACCCAGTCCTGCAGTTGTTCAGTCCCAAATAAAACACACAGAGCTCTACATTAATTATAAACTGATTGACAAAGTAGATCAGGCTTATTAATTAAGTATTATAACTTATATTAGTCCATAATTCTTGTCTGTGTTAGCCACATGGCTTGGTACCTTTTTTGGCAAGGCAGTCACATTTTGCTTGCTCTGTGTCTGGCTTCCTCTCTATCTGGGTGACAACTGCAGACTGAAACTTCCATCTACCCAGAATTTTTGTTGCCCCACTTCTACTTCCTGCTTGGTTGTCCTGCCTATTCTTCCTGCCTGGCTACTGGCCAATCAGTGTTTATTTAAAACACAAGTGCTCGGACTGGGCGGGGCAAGGAGGCAGTGCCATATTTCCCCTAGCAAGTCCACAGCTTAGGTTTTTAAGAAGCACTTAGCATTTTAAGAATCAGTCTTGGTCAGAAAATGATTATAAATACACAATAAAGACAAATTCAAATGAAAAAGAACACTAAATGGGTCACAGTGCTGGATAAATGTACATAAGCTTAGGAGAGAAAAGAAAAAAAATATAGACAGTTATAAAAAGAAGTAAATGGTTTTAAAATAAATAAATAATAAAGAGACAGAGTACAGACAGTCATTGACTAAAAGGAGTTAAAAAAACAAGCCATATAAAGATGGAATGTACATAGAGAGTCTGGATTGTGTACATTATTGTGTCTTCTTTGAATTTTTTGACTGTGAAGGAGCTAATTTCAGAGAGATATTTCATTGTACTGGCTGCTAAGCTAAACCAATACATATATTTTAAAAGTATCTTAAATTCAAAATATGAGTCTAAGGTTATTTTGCTTTGGAAAAGAGGTTCTTTTGTTTCCACAGAGGATGAGAACCTATGGATTACTTCCAGACTAATATGATTTGATGGACCAAGACCCTCTCAAAAGGTCATCTAGAACACCCCTCAAAAAATTACATCACCCAATAAATAGTAGGAAGCAGTTTGGAGAGAACTATGCCTATATTCTCAAATATTGTTTGTAAATGTTTGTTTACATTTAAAGGGGGATATGCAATAGAGATTTGCATTGGTATGGATCTTGGTTTATTGATACAAATTTCAGGTCAATTTTGTTATACTATGTATATGTATTTATACTCTTGATTAAGGTATTATGTTTGTCCAGCTCATTTAAAAATGTAATGTATAATTAAGACATATAGGTTAATAGATAATCATCTATAATAGTCAAGCTTGTAGTCATGTTAGTTAGGTTTTCTAGATATATAGAGATATATTTAATTTAGATAGGTATTTTTCAAATCTTTCAAAGACCTTCAAAATATGACATTTAAAATATTTTAAGAAGTCAGGACATTTCATGACATGAGACACATCTGTTCCTGGCTGTACCAGTCTACTTCAAGAGGAAGATGGGCATCGAAGAGGCTCCTTCTGGAGTTTGTTAGCCATTCGGGCAAAAATCTGTTCTTGCCTGGACTGCCTGATGGTATGCTGTGTAAACTGGACATGCAAGATCCACAGAGAAATGATTGTTAAACTTGCCCAAAGGTGAGATGGTCCTTCAGGGGTCCTGCTTCATGAAAGAAGAAAGTAACTGACAAACTACCAATATAGATGGAACTGTCTTTAAAATTTCCTGCTTCCTTAAAAAGTCTGCTGGATACTATGGGCCTGTAGACTGAAGATGGGTGCCCCAATGTTATAGAAGATCTCTGGCTGGCTGTTCAGGCAGTGAGATGTTTCTGTCAATTCTTGAGTTTTGGAAGTTGCTTACAATGAATTTATTGTTTACTTAGGTAATATATACTTCTGGAGTCTTTGATGGAGTTGAAGAATAGTTATAATTATAGTTTTTTTTAGATATGATAAAAGATAAAGTAGATATAAATATTGTAACTGTAATTCTTGCTTGATACCTGTTTTGTTATATGGAATTTTACTATGTTAATGTTAAAACCTTCTTTTTTATTTAAACAGAAAAGGGGAGATGAGGTGGGATTCCCCTCTGTATGCTGTGAATACCATTGGTGAATAAAGAAACTGTCTTGGGCCTGTGCAGGGAATAGAGGTAGACAGGTACTAAACTGAACTGAATGCTGGGAGAGAGGAGGCAGAGATGGGGAGAAGCCATGGAGCTGCTGCCAGAGACGGATGTGCTGAAACTTTGCTGGTAGGCCATGACCCATGATGATGCACAGATTAATGGGGATGGGTTAAACTAAGATGTAAGAGTTAGCAAATAAGAAGCTAGAGCTAATGTGCCAATTAGCTCTAGTTTAATTAATATAGTTTCTGTGTAGTTATTTTGGGGCTGAGCAGCTGGGAACAAACAAGCAGCTTTCCTCCAACACTTATTCCTATAATTTGTCTAATCCTGAAGGAATTGACCAAAGAAAATGGTTCAGTAGAGTTGGAAGCCTACCTAAAGCAGCTTTGAGAGTCATTGAATTCATTGCGGGAGACCCATGCTAGAGGACAGAACTCTGCATAGCTTCCCAATAGAACCAGTAACATGGATTTAGTTCTGCGGTCCCAATAGTGTTGGTATACATTGCTACTTTATTCTAGTGGCAATTACTAGAAAACATTGGAATAGATAGTTTTTATCATTCACTTGTCTGTTTCATTTGCAAAAATTAATCACCACCCAGATGAAGTATCTGAGATTGATTAGAGCTCCTGTGAGGCATTCAGATAGGCTGTAAGTCTTGTGAGAGGACCATTAGATACTGTTACATTACCGCTAATTAATAGTAAGTCTATCAATTTGTAACAATGAAAATACATCCTGCTTACTAGATATTTACATTATGTTTCATAGCAGTAGCAAAATTGCAGTTATGAAGTAGCAATGAGATCAGTTTTATGATTGGGGGTCATCACAATATGAGGAACTGTATTAATGGACCACAACATTGGAAAGTTAGAGAACCACTGAATTAGAGATTGTGGTTCCTGACATTATAAACCTAAGGTTGAAACCTTTGTCTCTGTAGGTCTAATTGTCCTTATTGAGACTTACATGAATGTTACAACACTAAAAGATGCTTCTTGCTGTCTGCTACATCTTGCTGTCAGGACACCAAAGACAACAATAGTTGTCACGTCCTAGTCTGCTGATGGTTAAAGCCCAGAGCAGTATGCCTCCAACCAGACTGTGGGAGCCCTACGTCTCTGGATTCTAAAGCCTTAAGCATTAGGCCCTTGTTCCCTGGGGTATGGAGCTACAAGCCTGTGGCTCTGCCCCTCTATACCTGGGCCCTATGCACTCAAAGGTTCAGATTTGCCATCCCCAGAGGACCTTCTTCTCAAGTCAAAAACTGCACACACAAATAGAAAGAATCAACTGAGGGGGAGAATCAGGTAGCCAGGATTAAAGCCCGAGTTTCAAACTGCCAAGACCGGTCGGTTTTGCCATATACATATCTTAATAAAAGCAGTTTTGACCTAGTTTATATAATACTATGAGGCCCATGTAGGCCTAATGTTGTGCCCTCCCCATCCTTCTTTTCTCCTTCGTCCTCGTTGTCCCTCTTGTTTGTAACAGATTTAAATCTATATCAACCTAGCCTCAAATTTGCTGTGTGTCCAAAGATGACCTTGAATTTCTGATCCTCCTTCCTCTAACTCCCAAGCTTTGGGGTTATGGGCAATTACCACCACAGTCATTTCCTATAATGGGGCTGTAGACAATGCCGCCATACCCAGGTTCTATAGTG
>NC_022020.1:41288328-41300713 GCF_000317375.1 Microtus ochrogaster | reverse complement strand
GGCACACAAGGCAGTTGCTTTACTCACTGAATTAAGTCCTCAGCCAAATACAAGGCTTTCATTGTTGTGGAAGTGGTGGTGATACTGTTGGGGACTGAACTCAGGACATAGTGACATATTCTTTCCACTACACAATATACCCAGCCTCCCCATTCTCCCCAGATTTTAATGTTAAAATTACAAAAAGTTTAGAAGTTCTCATAATTCTGCTGAGATGCCTTTGATTTTTTTTCCAGTGAAGTCATTTTCTCTGAGTCTACACTCATTACAGCCTTAGCATAATAAACACATGTCTATTTGTAAAAGTGAAGAACCATTTAGATTAGTTTCTCCCAGAAACAGATTCAAATGTGATTTCCTTTCAAACTCTTACACTTTCATTTGGAATTAACGCAATGGACACCTAGTGTTGGCACACAGCTTGCTTCATCCCAATAATGACTACTAGACACCACTTGGGATAGAGGCCATTGCAATCAGCTTCATAGGTGAATGCTTCTTCATGAATATCCAACTGTGGTATACTTCTGACAGGTGACATATGCTGTCAGGTAAGATTGTTAGAGAAGAGTGAACTAAGAAATTTAACTTGCTGTGTGTGGTGGCATTTATCTCTAATCCCAGCACTTAAGAGACAGAAGAAGGATAATCAGAAGCTCAAGACCAGCCTTGGCTACATAATAAATTCAAGGCTAGCCTGCCTGTGCTATTGTAGGAAGACCGCTTGTTCGTTCTGGCTGCTCAGACCCAAAATAACCACTCAGAAACTGTATTAATTAAATTATTGTTCAGGCCTATTAGCTCTTGTTTCTTTTCTTTTCTTTCTTTTCTTTCTTTTTTTTTTTTTGGTTTTTCGAGACAGGGTTTCTCTGTAGCTTTAGTGCCTGTCCTGGAACTAGCTCTTGTAGACCAGGCTGGCCTCGAACTCACAGAGATCTGCCTGCCTCTGCCTTCCGAGTGCTGGGATTAAAGGCATGCACCACCACCGTCTGGCTAGCTCTAGTTTCTTATTTGCTAGCTCTTACATCTTAATTTAACCCATTTCTATTAATCTGTGTATCGCCACATGGCTGTGGCTTACCAGGTAAAGTTTCGAATAATGTCTATCTCTGGCCGGGCTATGTGACTTCTTCTGACTCCACCTCCTTTCTCCCAGCATTCAGTTTAGTTTTCCCTACCTACCTAAGTTCTACCTTGCACAGACCTAAGACAGTCCTTTATTAACCAATGATATTTACAGCACACAGAGGGGAATCCCAAATCACTCTGCTATATACAACACTGTCTCAAAAGCTTTGTAGCGTATGCTTTTTATAATATAAAGAATGAACTTTAGTGTGGTTCAGGAGCTGTCCCCAGTGGATGGTGGTGTGTTTGGAAGTTAAATTTAGTTGGTTAGTTAATGAATTAACTAACTAATTAATTGATTAATATGATTATTTGCCTGCTTACAAACTACCTGCACAAGCACACCATGTCATGTGCAATGCACCTGCAGTGTTGTGAGAACTGAAGCTTTACTCAAAGACATGATAGGGCTTCTTTTTATGCAGCAAAAAGAGATGGGTCATAGGGGTCAGGGTCTCCATGTCCTTCACCCCACTTTTCTGTATGATGGGAAAGAGTGAAATGAGTTAATGGCTTGCAACTAGTAACTGGCTATTTTAATTTTTATTGGCAAGAAAGGCAATAATCAAATGACTCCTATGGGGATGAATCATAATGATGCTAGCAATAAGCCTTCAAGTGAATTATCCTAATTAATTTCTGTAGGTCAGCATTATCCGTCACCTCCATCATGAAAGACGGGGAAGCCTCAATCCCAGGAAACAAAGTTGTATTTCAAAGGCTTTTGAGCATCCAGGGATTGAGATCCATAGTTATGCATTCCAAATGCGATGTTGCGTTTACAGAATCAGGCCAATGCCCAAGGGGTCAACTGTCTTCTTTCTCTACAGAGGTCATACATGTGGGGGAGGAGACTAAGGGTAGGGGGTACCCAGTGGGGGTGCTGGGGGTGCTATCTTTTCTGTTCTTGTGCTGCGAATAAACAGCCTCGAAGACTGTCTCCCATGTAGCTTTACAGGCAGGAAATTCACATGCACAATGAAGATCCCATTGCCTCCTGCTCAGTAGGACCACTCTTTAAAAATTAAAATAAGATTGAGCTTTCTATCCAAGGAAACAGTTCCTCCTGAGAGACCAACAGCTTTATCCCGCTCTCTGAATTCTGTGAAACTGTGGCTGTCAGCATTGTCCATGTTAGTGTAAGTGGGTAAAAATGCAGGAGTTACAGGAAATGTGAATTTTCTCTCTCTTTTGTAATGTGTTTTCATTTGATGATTTTTATTGTGCTTGTCTAAGGTGTGTGGCCTGATGTGTTGATACGTTTAAGTATGATGAAATGGTTACACCAGTCAAGCCGATTAACCTATTTATCATTTCACTAGTTACCCTTTCAAAAAATGATGTGTGGTAGGAGTATTTGCATTTCTGGGGCCCAGTACAACATTAGTAACAATCGCCCCTATGCTGCACGCTACAGGCCTAGAGTGTCCTTTGTCCCACGTAGCTCCACCATCTCAGATCTCTGTCTTCTTCCTCACTTTATCTCTCTGGGTAGCATCACCCTTTCCACTGGAGACAGGAGCCCACATCGCCCAGGCTGGTTCAAACTGATGCTAAAATGTCCAGTATGACCTTGAACCCAAGGGTATTTTGTCTTCACCTCCTGAGTGTTTGAATCACAGGTGCTTGCCATCACAGCTGGTCAGTGTGGCAATGGGGATCACAACTCAGGGGTTTGTGCATGCTAGGTACACATTCTGTTCACGGAGTCACGTGTCGTGACCAGTATTCCCTGTTCATATATGAACTATTTGAAATGTATGCCTTGTTTATATATCTTTACATTTAAAAATAGGGTGATTTCACAATACTTGTCTTTCTGTCTTTGTCTTGCTTCATATAACACATTATCTTCTAGGTTCAACATACTGGTACATGGTAAGACTTTCTTTTCAAGGCAAAAAAAAAATATTCTGTTGTCTGTTACCCTATTGTCATATGGGTGCATATGTGTGCATGTATAATCACTCATCCTTTGGCAGATGCCTAGGTTGTTATTATCATTTTGCTATTGTGGACTATGCTCGATGAATTCGGGTACGTATAGTTCCCGACAAACCAAGCTTGGTCATCTCACGTCCAAGTCCAATCAGAGACATAGGTGACAGTGAATGTGGTCCCAGTTAGAAGAAAAAGCAGGGAGGGGGATTGGGTGGGTGGAGGATGGGAGGTGGGAGGTGGGGGGATAGGAGGTGGGAATATGGAAGGTGGGTGTGGTCCAGATCCTAAGTTCTGTAATTAGAATCCTGACAAGAGTTTGGGGCGTGTGGTGGTTTGAAAGAAAATGACTCCCAAAGGGAGTGGCACTATCAGGAGGTGTGGTCTTGTCAGGAGTGTGCCACTGGGGGTATGGGTTTGAAGTCTTTTCTCAAGCTTCACTCAGTGTGACAGTCAGTCGACTTCCTGTTGTAGAGTCAAACTATAGCACTCTCTGCTCCAGCATCACATCGGCCTACAAACCACCACGCTCCTGCTCCCTACCATGATGGCCTCCAAAAGCAAGCCATCCCAATGAGATGTTTTCTTTATAAGAGTTGCCTGTAGGCATGGGGTCGCTTCACAGGGCATATGAAAGGAAGGGGTAAAAGAGGGGGCAAGAGGTTCACACAGGGAAGCAGTTTTGCCGAGACTGCTCTGATTGGGTATAATCTCAGATCTGGCTGTCCAGGTCCTGTGGGCTCCAGGAAAATCGCCATTGCTTGTGGGAGTGACAATTTTATGTATGCTGTAAGATAAGTCTTTTTTTTTTTTTCTTGCAGATAATCAGTTTTCTAACACTTATTGAGCACATTACATCTCCCCACTATGTCAGCTTGTTTCCCTTGCTGGGAATTAGTGGACTACATACGTTTTGTTTGTGTCTGGGTTCTCTTTTATGTTTCTTTGGTCTACATGTCTATTCTTATCCATTACTATACTCTTTTTATTACTATATGTTTATTACATAACTTGTAATCAGGAAGTACGATGTCCCAATCTTTTTTAAAAATTGAAGTGACTCTTTAGAGTCTCTTGTAACTCTCTACGCCTTTTAACGTTGGTTTTCCTGGGACTGGAGAGATGGCTCAGTGGTTAAAAGCACTGGTCACTCTGGCCACTCATCTAAAGGACTGGGGCTCAATGGTAGTTCCAAGTGTCTGTAATAGTTCAAGCTGTCTGTACTCCAGTTCCAGGAGATACGGTATCCTCACACAGACATACATGCAAGCAAAACCCCAATGTACTTTAAAAAAAAAAAAAAGATTGGTTTTCCTGTGAAGAATATTACTGAGTTTTCTACAGAGCTACATTGGAGACCTACATATTTCTTTGTGCATACATTTTAATAACATGAATTTTTCCATTAAAGCAAAGCATCTCTCTATTTATTTGTATTTTCTTCATTTCTTTTTTCATTAATGTGCTTCAGTTTTCATTGACCGGAGCCTTTGCCACCTCACACAAATTTATTCCTAAATATTGTCTGTCCCATCTTAAACCTGATTGCATTCTTGATTCCAGTTTTTGATAATTGTTAAGGTAAGAAATGCAACTGAGATCTGTATGATAATCTTTAGAAATCATATGTTACTGAGTTAATTTATGAGTTCTGAAGTGGTTTTTTTTTTTTTTTTTGACAAAAAGTGGTGGAATCTTTAGGGCTTTTTTCCTAAAGGTCATGGCATCTAAAACAGGGATTATTTTCTTTCTTTTTGATTTGCACGATTTTTGCATGCCTGATGTGTCTTGCTAGCGTGTTAAATCTTTTGTATCATAGAAGTTGGAGGAGTAGTTATCTAGCCTATCACTTATTCTTAGCAGAAAAACTTACAGAATCACTTTTGATACTACCTTTGAGCTTGGTATAGACTGTCATTATAACTTTAAGGAAATTTTCTTCTGTATACAAATTATTGAATGTTTTTAATCAAAACAGGGTAAAGGGCATTGAATTCTATCAGCCTTTCTTGAAATATATGTGTAGTTTATAACCTTCATTTTAGTGTGTAAATTATTACATCACACAATAAACATGCTAAGCCGACTTCATGTTCCAGAAATACTTCTTATGTGGTCGTAAATGGAACTCTATTGGTGAAGGCTGTAGGGGACCCAGTGCAAAGGCTGCACAGCTACATGGCAGTGATGGGGGGAGGGGGGGCTGTGACGCCTTACCTTTTCCCTGGAGCAGATCCTGACAGGCAGTCAGAGTAGCCCAGACATGGCGCTGTCTTCTCTGTGCAGAGAACTTCAGTTTTTCTTTTTGCATCTGTCCCTTTCCCTTCCCCATCTCTTCTCTTCCCGTGCCTCCTCTCCTTTCTTCTCCTCCCCACTCTCTCCTTTCTTTGGGCCAATTTCAGGACCTTTCCTAACCTATTCTGTTCCTGAGTCACCTTCCCTAGCCCTTATTTTTATTTTGTTTTGTTTTGAAGACAGTCTCACCACTTAATTCAAACTGGCTTTAACCTTTCTGTGCAGTCCAGACTTAGCGGCAATGGATTATGGGAGTATTACCCCATACTCTGTTCTGAAGAATTCCACCATTCCTGTGTTCCGGATTGTACTTGCAAGCATTTTAGTTGGAATATAATTGGGTATCCCCCACCCCCTTTTCTGTGGCGGAGATGAGCAATGGAACCCTCTACTCTGCCATCTTGCTGACATTACTCCCTGGAAATTTTCTTTTTGAAGCCATAAGACATCAAACATTTGGTCTTGCTAATCTGAGACAGAAATCACAGCCACATTTTCTGCCATTTTGAAGGCTGCATACGCTAATAAAATTTATTTGAACAAGATGAAAAATTGCTGGTACTGGAAGTCTTTTTGTCACATTAGTTTAGGAATTCCACTTCCAGCCATCTTGGCTCTATGACAAGCTTGGGAGTGCAAAAGCATAATGTATTTAAAACATTGCACACTTTCCAGACTGAAGGCAATTATGTTTCGAAAACCCCCTCCCCCAAGGGTATTTGAAACCATTTGCTAAGAACAGCATAAGCACACATGTAAAATCTTGTGCCTTCAGGCTAGGCACTCTAGCTTTTGGAATTGGCTAACATTTTACAGCCGTATGTGGAATAATACTTGGAGTTACATCTTGTAACCAATTATAAGATAAGGCCATATAATTCATGAGTGGGATGACTCTATTTTGGTAATATGACTAGTCTGGCCAGTTGGCTTGAAACTTCACATGTGATATTCAGTTTGAGATGGTTATTTTCTCTTATGTAAAGCTTTCCCCCACTCTTTCTGGAGCATTGATCAGTTTTAGTACATTTTCATCTTTCCAGAATTGTAGCATTTTGGAGTACTGTCAAAAAAGGCTCTTTTGCAATTCTAAGGGCTAGATCCAACGTCATGGGACTATTTACTGCTTCAACCAGAAGGACCTTAAAAATGCAAAAGCCGTTTACTCTGTGGCTCTCATCCATTGTGCAGTGCTCATCGGTTTATTGCAGTGTGTGTCTGCCACGTACTCCGCAGAACCCTTTCTGTGCCGGCAAAAGTGAGCATCCTATTTTGTTTGCATCTGTCACTTTCTTCTAAAGAAGTGTTCTGATAAAAGGGGGCGAGGCAGAGAAAAAGCCACAGTGAAAAGCTGGAAACCTTTGCCAGTTTGCTGAATGTGCAGAGAAGGCAGATTGCAGGGGCTCAATGACTTTGACTAGTAAGAAATCACACACCAAAAAATACTGAAAATATGGTCTGTGACAAGTTGTCGTTGTCCCTTCTAGTGTGCTTAGCTATTTTCATGGGATATTCTATATCATCCAGCGGATATTCTATATCATCCAGCAGATGTGTGTCATGATCTCAGGAAACCTAAACAACCACAGGAAATCCCTGGATGTATTCTTTTTCTCCAAACGAAATCGTGAATAATGAATTTTGTAAAAGTATTGTTCTCTAGTCTCTTGATGAGACTTTGGGTCTGAAGACTTGATTACTGCTAGTTCTAAAGCCAATAGTGTCAGGACTCTGGGAAGTTCTGCACATTCCATTCTTTTGAATCTCCTCATTTTTGATGTTCTGATTGTGAGCACCAGTCTTCGTTATCATTTTTGTGAGCATTTTTTAAAATCTCTGCTTTAATTATGGCAAATATTCATGGCTATCTTTCAGGGGTAGAGAGTGTGTGTAAGTTAGAGCCTTGTGACATGGGAGCTAATGATGACCTGTACTATGTTTTAAACATGGATTTTTTTTCCAAAAGTAAACACTGCTTGCCAGAAGGATCCAGGTGAATTCATTCGCAACAGACCACAGGTCTCTGTGCAGAGACCGAGGGACATTGAAATCTAAGTTCTTCTTAAAACTGCACTGACGGGTGCTTGTTTTTAACCATGTCCAGATGTGGGCTACAAAGTCACATAGATTTATTTCTTTTACAACAGAAGTCAATTGGGCATGACACTAATGTATTGTTTCAAGAAAAGTCTAACTCAACTAAATCGAGACTCAGTAGGAAATTTAAAGAGAAGCAATTTCTGTTATGGGTTTTAATGAATACCATTAAGTGATAACCAAAAAGAGAAAAGAAGAAGAAGAAGAAGAAAAAAAAAGATTAGAGATTGCCCACAAAACATCCTTCCCCATCTCCTAAATCATCATGACAACACAGTGCTTGGCTGCGAAGTTAATTTCCTTCGTAATTACATTCTATTTAGAGGTGTGATTGCTAAGAAACACCTTCATGGCTCCTGGAGAGAAAGCATTTTTATTCTAGTGAGGGACAGGGAGAAGAGGTTCCCAGTACCACGTGGTAGATATTCGCTACCCCCATTTTGTCTTTGGCACTCACCCTTCATGCATACAGAGTTTCTCTAGTTACTGCCCGGCAGCACACTCTCAGAGCAGAGGATAGAACTCTAGACACATAAAATCTAGGAAACACACTTGCCTTAATCCTAGGGACTTGGATCTAAGATAGTTACTGCTGCCCGACTCTAGGATTGCATAAAGGAGGACTGAATGGGCCTGACCACTGGTATGACAGTCATATAGAATAAAATGACTACATACTTAGGAATCTTTCGAAAAATGAAGTATATGCTGGTCCTTTTCGGCTTTTTGGTATGTGGTTGAATCATAACAAGCTGGATTGTACTAGGACAGAAGTATATGTATTTTTTAAAAATTCCTTGTTTATGACTCTTTTTCTTCCAGTCATTTGGGATGGTAGGAAAAAGCAAAGCAAGCAAAAAAGCTGTACTTTCGACTGGCTGTCTTTGAGCTTGGTCTGAGGTCTTTGCCCTAAGGACTAAAATCTAGGACAAGATACTCTGTTATGTGAAATGCCAAGTTCCTGTTTTCAGAACATTAGAAAAGAGAAATGGGGCCAGAGGATTCGGATAAGCAGTTGTGAGAGGTGAATCCCAAGGTCCCGTTTCAGGCTTCACAGAGGACCAGAGACGGTGTGGGACAGTCCTGCGTCCCGCTCGAAGAGATTCCGATTCTATTACCGCTTCCTGTGCATACATTAGTTTGGCTCGTTAACAACATGGTCCCATAATGGAGCACGGAGCAGTCAGAGTGATTAGCAAAGCGTCCCCTTCCATTCTTCAAAATATCATCAGCACGCTGGTCAGGAAACAAACCCGCTTTCCAGCTCGACCGTGATTTGCAGGGTTTCAGGCACTGATGATAGCTTGTCTGCTTGGTTTAAAAGAGCCTCTGATGTAACAGGACCTGACACTGTTTACTTCAGCCTATTATGCCTGCTGCATTCGCTGAATGCTTCGCTGGAGAAGAAAAATCGAAGGAAGGCTAGTCATTGTAATGCCAGCTGCTTCTTAAAAAAAGGAAATCAATTTTTGCTTGAGCTCAGAATGTACTCCGTCGGTCCAGGATGACCTACCACTTTCTGATGTCAACAACAAAAGGAGCTGCTGGAAATTTTTCCACCACCATCACCCAGCAGCCCAAAGAACATGGAACAATCCTAAATTAGTTTCATTTGAGTTTATGTTCAAATGGGTATCCACTCATCCAACAATATCACAAGATAGAAAAGCCTTATGTGACAGCCCTTCCAACTGCAAACTGCATAGGACTCCCAGCTTCGCCTTCTTCCTGGCGTTTGTTATAAATTACTTGGCAGGACCATTTTATGACGGAAATAATTAGTTATGTTTAGTATTTATAGCTAGTATCATGATGCTTTCCTGCACTGCTAATTAATTATTTTATGGCCAGCATGTTTCCAATGCAATTAGTTAGGTATGGCAATGATCATAATATTTTGCATATTCATGACAACATTCTGCCTATTTACAGCAAAACTTGGGTGTCAAAATCAGTTATTTTCCTTTTGTTATGAGGCAGAATAATTACAGGAAACAATAACAATGATCTGTTGCATGTGAATAACGTTTTACGAACGAGCACCTCCATTGATGTCACCCAGCCATGCTCCCCTGCTGTTTCTCATAGGGAAATGGAAACTCCATATGGCGACAAGTTTTGGCTGGGTCTTTAGCCAGCTTGAAGGTCACCAACGGTGGCTTTTGCTCTTTTCATATGTAGTTGGTGCCTCATTTGGGACACTGGGCCTGATTGATTGCTGAAAAAGGGATATTGAGAAGAGAATATGGGGGCCGTATAAAAGAAACGAGGGGAGCAGTTGGCTCTTGGTGGCTTCCAACAAAGCCCCAAGCTTTTTGTCTCTGTAGTAGCTGCGGAGGCGCCTCTAAGCAGAAGTAAAGCCGCCTCTATTGTTTCTGCACCAGAGGCTCAGAAGACAGACTGAATCACTGCTTAACCAGACTCGGCATCCAGCAGGCACACTGCCTCGTGTCGAACTATTGAGCCCTTCTTAAGTCCTGAGCATCTAGAACTGGTCTTGCAAGGTTTGGGATTGTTCTCAATTAGCTTGTGGACAAGATCGATGGCATGTGCTCCCTTTCAGAGCTGGGCCTATTTCTCTTCGCTTTAAACCCCCCTGACTAGCTCTAATCCTCCATTTCCTTTGCCCCCCATGAGTCTCTGCAAAGTGCTGAAATAGTAAAAAAAAAAAAAAAATCAAGAAATATATTGACCACTGATAACAAAGACTCGGCCATGAATCTCCTGTCAGGGGGCATAGGCGTGTGGGCTTAGAGGGCAGGGACGGGACAACAGAATGAGGCGGTTACATGTATTCAGATTTTGTTCTTCAAAAATCTAAGACCAAGGGGGGAAAAACACTTCAGAGGGGAGAAAAAAAAATCAGTCGATGCTTTTTGTTTTTAATGTATAATATATAAACGTTGTTTCTGCGACCTCAGATTTCCACGTTTCTTTCTCCAAAGGCAAAGGGCTTCTTCCTCTTCTCTCACCAGACTCTCTCCTGTTTTTAATTGAAGCCCGTTTTCACTCATTGAGTTTGTCATGAGCAAACTGGCTTTGAAGTTAATAATCATTATTTTCCCATTTCTTGGGATAAAGGCCAAGAGATCCCCATAGCCTTCCCCCAGAAACCATGCTTTATCCCTTTAATCATCTTGGTCACGTCTCTGAACTTCCTCCAGTTTCACCACATCTGCATGTTACGAGCTTGAGTTCTTGGTGTTCTTAAGTGGCGTCCAAACCATGCTCAAAAACATCTGCCTGCGTGCAGGGCCAAGTCTAGAATTAATCCTTCTGTTTGAACATCTCTGGTATGGGTCACAGGCTGGCTGTTTTGTTGCTTTTAAAAAGCAAAACTTAACAAGAAGCAAAAAACAAAGAGAAAAAAAACCCTCCCTACAGGGAAAATCTGTTGTCTTAAGGTGAACAGCCAGCGAAACAGTCATCGTTTCTAAGGTTACACCTCAGGGATGGGCAGTGTCCCACGGTGAGCCTGGAGATCCTGACCACACGAAGGCATGGACTGGAGAAAAATGATGGCACCATGAAGACTAGAGATTTTGGCAGCTCAAGAAATCTGGGCCATTCCAAGGGATCCCTGCGGGTTCTCGATGCTAGGGCCAGGATGGGGGAGATGGGAGAAATGGGGATGACTGAAGTAAATCCAGCCTTTCATGGAACATTTACTACTAAAATTGCAACTGTTACTACTTTAGGAGATGCTTCAACATCTGTAAGACAAACTGAAAAGGCCAAATACTAACAAGGAAAAGAAACAAGGGGCGATCCAAAGGTTAGCTGCATAGATGTGTGGGTACAGCTGTAGTTCAGTCATCTGTGGGAGTTTAACAACTTTCGATTGGCCAGTTCTGCCCCAGTTAGCACCTGCGTTCCTAAACTAGTATGCCGGAAGTCCTTCCTACACTCTCCCCGCTGCTCCTCTCCCTTTCCATAAAACCGTTACCATTATCTAAGTTTTTCTTTGTTCTTGGCTGGGGGGGAGGGGGAATGGGGACATTCTGAAAGTTCAAAAAGTGACCAACACTTGCTATAGGTTGACTTAGTGTGATTCACACCGACTCCTTTATTTTTCCTCCCTAAAGTCCAGCTGTGGATACAGATGTTCCCTGACTGAGCAGAGTCCAGAAAGCAGACATATGCAGTGCTGATGAACTAGTCATGCTTTTTGTCATCAAAGAGCAGCAGAGAAAGCACCATGCAAGGGACGTGCCTTTCGTAATTGAGAGCCTAATCAACTCCACATTGTAAGGGTCTCTGTCATCTGTTTGTACACCTTCCGTGGGTTTACGATCATGTCCTTCAAAGGCAAGCTTGCTTAGTCCTGCAGGTCGGGGAACATCTGTATTCCTGCCATCTGAAAGGAGCATAAAGGTCATGTTGAAAGAGAAGTATCAGTAGAGTTTTACAAATGGGGTTTGTGTTCATTGGTTCATAAATTGTGAAATATGAGTGTCGGGCATCACTTGCAGCTAGGACAAGAATGTCCCTTGTGATTGATTTGCCTAAGACAGTTGATACATTGAAGCAATCTGAATGGTTTTAACATACATGTGATTAGTTTATTTTAAGCTAATGTGGTTATGAAAAATTTACAGGCCAGCTATTGTCAACCAGCTGAATAATTTCACGTATCCCAGGGTAAGCTTACGTTCCTTTTAAGATTCCCCTCTTTCCAATTATAATTTTCACACTTCTTGTATTTCTGGGAACTCCACAGGCATTACCAATATATTTCCATGAAGATTGACTTGTAGCAGCCTTCTACAGGGATTAGAGCTGACATCTGTGAAACAGTGCCTGAAAGGGAAAATATTAATATCGTTTCTGCCATATGATGATAGACATTAGAATATCATTAACAAACCAGTTTCTGAAATGGAACCTGATCCCATTCTGGGAGTCCCAATCTTGGTCTTGACCCAGC
>NC_022020.1:41282439-41288083 GCF_000317375.1 Microtus ochrogaster | reverse complement strand
TCTGATCTCTCTCTCTCCATATATATATGTGTGTGTGTGTGTGTGTGTGTGTGTGTGTGTGTGTGTGTGTACATGTAGCAAATGCAAAGGGGAAAAGAGAAGCATGATTTATCGCCTTAGTCCCTGGGCCTCGCTAGTTATTTCCAGAGAGGATCCAGTTAGCCCAGCTCAGCCGCTCTTCTCCCCAATGCTGTGTGTTCTGCCTGTATGCAGCACTTTCAACACAAAAATAAAGGTAGAGCGAAGCTGTCTTAACTTCCGAGTCCTTTTCCCTGGACAGATGAGTGCTCTTCATGTCTTTAAACCTTTATAAGCTCACAAGTATTTGAATGAGCACAATGTTTTTAACCTCACTTCCATACAATTTAATTTAGTCCCATTCCCATCCATAAATACAGAAGCATGCCTGTCACTTACAAGCCATTGATCTGGCTGTCAGAGAAGAACACAAAGATGTATGGCCTACATGCTGATCCTTCCAGTTGTTCATAATCATGAGCCTTTAGGCAATTAACTAAATACAGTCAGCGCCCCCTCCCCACCCCGATGTCTATATATCAAATCCCTGCGTAGGCTAATACCATTGAGATGTTTGACTTACTGTAAGGGTAGGGGAGACCCACCCTTGGTTTGTCCCTGGAAACCTTTCCTGCTTGCATTTTTTTTTTAGCTTTCTGATTTCATGGTCATCTCTGGAGAAAGTAAAAGTTTTAAAGAGGCACAAGGGGAGAAGCAGACTGATTCTATCAATTCACAAGTGGGGAAGCTGACTACATCTAGTCCAGGATGCAAGTTCAGGGTCCGGAGCTGGATATAGAGGGAGAGAGTTCTGTATGCTCACACCAGGGGGATTTTCCTTCTTCTACAGCACAGAACAGAGCTCAGCATTCCAGGGTGATTGCTTGCAGGCCCTGCTAAGGGGAACCAAGTCATTCCCAGCATTGTGATTTTACTGCACAGTGTAAACAGATGGCTGAGGTTCACAGAACCCATTGAATGCTTCAATCTGCCTTTTACAGCCGTTGGGGTAGGCTGACCACTTCTGATTCATGTCATAAACCAGAGGGCCTTAATTGCCGCTTGATCATTTTAGATTTAGGGACTTGTCAAGAAAACACCCTTTGTTCCAGTGTTTAAAAGACAGTTAGAAAGGAGTGAGTGCCAAATAGCGTCTTGTTATTTTTATTGTCCACACCACGCAAGAGTATATTTACATAAAAGCGTTGTAGAACTCTTCTTTTGTCTCAATCCAATCGTTACAAGTTAATTTCCTTTCTTTTCACTGCGAAAACAGCCTTGACCCAAAGAAAGCCTTTGCTCTTGCCTTCACAAAGTCCTGAAAAACCACGCAAGTTTGTACCCACATTTCCTTCTCCTGTCTGGGAGGAGAAGTCCATCCAGTTGGGACTTGTTTGATTTCAAAGGGATTTCAGAGCTGCAATCTGTATGTGTCAACGAGTTCCTTCCCCCACGTCCAGCAATGTCATGAAATAATGGTTAGCAGAAACCAACTTTGGATTTAGTAATGTTTATTGTTTTGCAGCTGAAATTGATTTTCCAAGTGTGCTTTTGAGTGCCATTTCCACTACAAAACCAACACAGCAGATGTGTTATTAGGGCTTCTCCAGGATATTCCAGAAGGGCTAATGTGTCAGCCTTTCCTGCATGAAGGCAAATGCATGTAGTCCAGAGGGACTGGTGCACAGAACTAATGTTCTATCTCATCTGCTCGAATGAAACATGAACAGATTTCTGCTTTTCTCCAGCACTTGTAATTAGCAATGTCTCCTTAGGTCTAGATCCATTTAGAATAAAGTAAATAACATTCATGATGTGGTTATTTCTGATATATTCCTGTGGCTTTGAAAATTGAAGGAATGAATTAAAATAAGCTGTCGCAAATAGTGATGATTACGAATGATTTTCCAGAATACGTAGGATATTTTCTTGAGAAAACATGAGGATTCCTTGACCTACGTCTTTGATTAAATACTGTTCACAGGGGTTGTTTATTGTGTCTCTAGGTTTTACCACGTCTTTTCTAACCTCAGGGAAACAGGGTGCCCTGGTGTAATTTCAAGTTTTATTTTCTGGCCTTGCTGAACAGAAAAGGAATTGATACAGGCTGCCTGTCTTCCTTTATCACTAGTGGATTTGAAAAACTAAACAGACATCCTGTTAAAAGATGAAAAAATGCCCCCCTTTATTGTAAAAATCTTCCGTTACGCACAGAAAAGGAATCCGAAAACGGGTTCTCCAATTGCCAACCTTTTTCAGCTGAGGAAAAGAGACAGACGGCTTTCACACACATCATTCTTCCTCATGACCTGGCTCCACCTACCTGGGTGAGCAGTTTATTCTTCACGGAAGGTGAGCTGGCTGGAGTGTTCCACTCACACGGGGTCATCCACTTTCATAAAGTCCCCAAGGCACAGAGATAAAGCGACTCTTGCTGCAAATGTTTTGAGGTGAGCCCTGTAAATCGAGAAAAGAATTTCTTAGTCTCAAACATTCTGGGATGTTCCTTGATCTTCTGGCTTGCAAGATAGGGTTTGGACCTTTCAAAACAAATTATTGTGATGCAAAGACCTTTGATGAGAAACACAATATGAGTGCTAAACTATGGAATGATTTAAGAATTCAGTTTGAGCCAGGTGAGGTGACCCAAGCCTTCAATCCCAGCTTAAGGGAGGCGAAGGCAGGTGGATCTCTGTGAGTTAGAGGCCAGCTTGGTCTACATAGTGAATTCTAGGATAGCCGGGGCTACAGAGTGAGACCCTGTCTCAAAAACAACAACAGCAACAATAACAACAAAGAAATTTCAGTTTGGAGGGTTTCAGGAGCCGTCTTTGATTTCTGCTGGTGTAGTGGGACATTTTTCACCTTAGTGGCTTGCCAGTGTTCATGGTATTTCCTTGCAAACATTCCCAGTTGGTTCTGTTTGCCTTGCCTCACTAGTGATTATAGGGTATATAAGAAATTCCTGCTCTTGGACAATTTAGCGGTTCTGGATACAGAAGAGTGACTGTGGCTTTCTCTTGACTCAACAGTGGTGTGTCACCCTGACTGAGGCTCTGATTTAATTTGCTATTCTACGCTGAAGATAACCGCCTACAGCAGTTCGCAAAGGCAGGAAAGTTGGGCAGAAAGAAAGGCTGTTTTTATGACTCTCTCACAAGGACCCAGACTGTTTACTGCCTCAGCCTTACTTTCTAGGGCAATATTGGAAAAGAAACTTCTTCAGTGAAAGCACTGTGTGATGGCTCCATCCCGGTGGATCTCCTAAGACATACTGAGTGTACCCCCAACTTACTCTCCTTAGTTGCAAAATGCATGAATACTTGATAAGTCGTTGTAAAAAAAAAAACAATGCAACTTGAAGAAAACACCTCTATTGCAACACAGGGCTTATAGCCAGCATTAAATAAATATTAGTTGATATGTCAAATTACAAAGCCTTACACACAAAACAATTTTATGTTGTAAAAGTCACATGATTTCCTTTTACTGATGCTGGCAGTTTAAAGACATTCAATGAGAACGCTAAATATTTAATGTCGGCTATCTTTGTTTTTGAAACGAAAGGGACAGGAAGATAGCAAGGGGTTAGAATAACAGCATATGCGATCATATGAAGCAGTTAGGGAGGCAGTGAGCTTGTTTTTGACTAACAAAGCAGAAGTATATGAGCCAGTGTTTAAGGGACTGCAGCATCTGAAAGAATTGATCCCTGCTGTTAAAAATTTTAAGTGATTCAATACCATCAATGTTATCATAGTCCTAAATTCTAAATTCTATTTTAGTGCTTTTCAGTGTGGGGTTTTGCTTATCAGTTTGTTTTGTGTGAGTGTGTACGTGGCGGTACGTGTGGAGTATCTTACTACACAGAGGTAGGGTGGCCTTGAGTTCACAATCCTCTTGCCTTAACCCACTGTGTGCTGGGATTACAGGTGTATACCCTCAGATGCAGCTCACAAAGTGGAATCGTCTGCTGTGTGTGAGTCGCTTTTCGCAACCGTGACAAAGTATCAAAGAAGACAAATATGGAAAAGGCTGGCTTCGTTTGGCTGACAGTTTCTGGACCTCTGCTCTGTTGTCAGTTAGCTCTGCTAGTTCAGATCTCCCCAGAGGCAACCTTTACGGCAGAGAGGGTGATTAGGCAGTCCCGCTCACCCCATGGTGACTGTGAAATCGGGGCAGAGAGAGGGCCCACAGATGAGGCACATTCTCGGAAGGCACAACTCCCAGTGACCCACTTCCTCCAACCAGGTCCCAAGCTCTGATAGGAATTCATGGGTAAGATTAGTCCGTTATAAAACTGGAACGCTCTTGGTCCAATCAGCTCCCCAAAGGCCATCAGATGGCAAATGAGCACTTAACAACAAGCCTATTGGACAGGCGGTCAGATTCAAACCTTAATATCTTTCAAGAGACTGTGAGGTCAAACTCTCTTATAGAACACGGATTCTTCATTTGTCTGTAACACTTGCTGATGTCTGACTCAATGTTTGCAATGCTAAGTAAGATTGCAGTAGTTAGCAGTCCTAACAAATGTACCACAGGGCTCCAGGGACGACTGCTCTCAGCCTTCTTCGCTGCCATGTACCTACCTTAGCGGCACTGTGTTTACAGCAAACCAACAAACAAACAATCACATTCACTAACAACAAGTTACATTATAATAATAACAAAAACAATCACATTAACTAACCAATTTACTGGAAAAAAAAAAAAAACAGGGGAAGTTGTTCAGTGTTAGAGTACCTGCCCAGTACACACAAGGTCCTGGGGTAGACTCCCAGCATCTCAGGCTGCAGCCTAAGCAACAAAGTCAGTTTCCCATAACAATGTCCTTTGTGAAGGACTAAAATGATCAGCTTTAATTATCCTGACTCCGTGACTAGTGCAGGTGTGAGGAGCTCCTATGGTCCACGGAAGCGTCTTGCTTCTCTTGTGGGAAAACGCCTTGTGATTGAGGAGTTGGGAGCTAAACTTCCTGCATTTGTCCAGAAGCACCATTTTTTACTTGATGGACGATTGACATTGGACTTGGGTCTCTTCAGAGTTCAGCTTTTAGCAAGCATGTTAAAAAAATAAAATGAAAGAAGCGATCTGGTTATTTGAGAAAAAATAAAAACAACTGGCAATGTTAGTTGGCAGCAAGTAAATTGAGACTCTCAAGTAAAATAGCAATGTTTTAGAAAGCTCAAACTTGCCGTTATGAACTTGGAACCTTCCAGATACTTCCAGGTGCTTGTGGTGATGTCAACGGTGATCTTAACAACTGTGATTATTTGATATTGTGTCATGAAACACATTAACCTTTGGAAGGCTGGATATTTCCGCATGACCAAGGCATCTTTTATTTTTTGTAAGATTTTATTTTACTGTATGCTTACACATGTGTCTGTGTTTGTGCTTTTGCTTGTTAGTGCAGGCGACCCCAGGTAGAAGAGGGTATTGGATCCTCCTGGCTCTGGAATTACAGACAACTGTGAGTCAATTGAAATGGGTTCTGGGAACCAAACTAAGGGCCTCTGCAAGAGCCATCTCTCCAGCCTAGTCAATGCATTTAAAACTCTCTCTCTCTCTCTCTCTCTCTCTCTCTCTCTCTCTCTCTCTCTCTCTGTGTGTGTGTGTGTGT
>NC_022020.1:41279947-41282122 GCF_000317375.1 Microtus ochrogaster | reverse complement strand
CTCCAGTTTCTGATCATTGACTTACAGGAATGGCTGCTATTTGATAAGCTTTGGAGTCATAGTCAAGGAGAATGTTCACAACTGGGCACACAAGTCAGTAAAATGCTTCTTCCTTCTTCCAAGTGCGTGTGTGCGTGAGGCCGGATTGACTTCAGATGTTTCAGCCCGAAAAGCAAATTGCCATCGACTGAGACAGAAACAGACTCGCGGATCCAGCTGTCTTCTGTTAAACTCTGGATGGGGAAGCAATTTGGTAAAACTTCAGAAATAGGCTGTTCCCCTCGCTACTTAGAAAAACAGTCTTTTTTCCACTTAAGATTATGGGCATGCAGTGCATATATTGCTGTTGTTTTTAAATAATTTATAAAACATTTTTAAAACTTTCGGTTTTGGCGTCTTGTAGGGTATTGACAGGTATGGCGTATGTATGCCGCATCTCTTGAGGATTTAATGAACTTCCACAGTGCAAAGGATAAAGGATTTAGGAACCACAAAGCCTGAAAACTGCAATCCTCGACAGCCAGCCTAAAGAGCTGCAAACATTAAGAGATACGCTTCCGTTTTGCAGATATGGTTTCTGTTCTGTTGGCATTATTCTTCCTGGGAAAAGGAATTCATTCTGGGGAGGAAGCTGTGGAGCTTCGCTTACCTACCTTTCTTAAAGGCGCTGGCTGGTGCCCTGGCTTTCTGAGTAGCATAGTTTGACAACCAGTGCTCCCGAAACGTACCGTTCTATTTTGTGTTTCATTATCTATATGTCATTCTTGTGATGCATATTGCTTTTATCTTGTGTTTTATTTTTAATTTTGAATACTTCGAAAATTCACAAAAATTTAGAAAGATTACTCAGTGGGTCTATCTCATCAGCACATGGTTCCATTTTAACGGGTTAAATTGCAACACATCTTAGATAATGATTCTTCCTTTTGGATTTTTTTTCGTTCTGAATTTATTTTAAAATTTTATCCATGTTGCAAAATGTAGATTTGGTTACTTTAAAGACTACTGTCTATCATTCTATTATATAAATAAATTCTCAAGTTTCTTACCTCTTTAACAGTTAAAAGTTTTATTTTGTTATAATGTTTAACTTTTCTAATTCCCCACTGTATAACAGAAACAAAAGCAACAACATTTCTCATGCTGATCATGATTTTTCTTTAAAATTCCACCAGAGTGATAATAATCTTAGGTACTTTGATTTTAAACTTAGTATTTTTGGTTTTTTAAAATATTTGATTGCATTTTACACTTGTGCATGTGAACGTGTGTGCACCAGTGCACACATGAGCACACTCCCATGCACACATGCATGAATGGGTACATTATCATTATGCAGGCATAGGGAGGTCAGAGGGCAAGTGGAAAGAGCCAATGCGTTCCTTCCACTATGAGGATCCCAGGGACTGAAGTCAGTTTGTCAGGCTTGGTGGCAGTCACCTTTACATGCTATAAGTAAGGTGGTGATCTCACTGACCCATCTCTCAACATTCTAGGTCATAACCTTCAGCATATGCCATTACATATTGTAGAAGACGGGTGGTCTAGAAATTACAGTCATCTGCACTTCCTTCCTGAGAGAAATGGTCTTTGGCTAATGACTCCTAACCAGCTGGTAAAGATAACTGAGCATACTGAATGCCAACACTCCCCCAGAATTCATACATTGAAGCCTTAATCAACAGTGTAACTCTTAAAGACCTATGAGATGATAAAAGTTAAATAAAATTGCAAGTACCCTTTAGCCTACTGCAGTGGCACAAGCCTCTCTCATCCCTGTACTTGCGGGACAGCAAGTTTGAGACTAGCCTAGACTACATAGTGAGACTCTGAAGAGAGAGAGGTACATTCTTGTTTTCTCCCAGCAAGATGACTGGATGCAGACTGGGAAGCCAGCTCTCAGCAGCTACCCTGTCATGCTGGCGGCCTCCAGTTGGACTTTCCGACTTTGGTCCATGGTGTCTGCTCTCAGCAGCCTGTGCTGACAAATCCAGCAGTCTGTACATCTTAATATTCAAGGGGGTATCACAATTTTAGACAGTGACAAGAGTCTTTTGCTGTCCGAGCCCCAGAACCAGTGAAGCCAGAAAGTTAATGCTGGAGTGATCCCCAAAATGGAATGGAGATGCTAGAGTGATCCCCAAAGTGGAGTCGAGATGCTGGAGTGATCCCCAA
>NC_022020.1:41274147-41279847 GCF_000317375.1 Microtus ochrogaster | reverse complement strand
TGGAGTGATCCCCAAAATGGAATGGAGATGCTAGAGTGATCCCCAAAGTGGAGTCGAGATGCTGGAGTGATCCCCAACGTGGAGTCGAGATGCTGGAGTGATCCCCAAAATAGAATGGAGATGCTGGAGTGATCCCCAAAATAGAATGGAGATGCTGGAGTGATCCCCAAAGTGGAGTCGAGATGCTGGAGTGATTCCCAAAGTGGAGTGGAGATGATGGAGTGATCCCCAAAGTGGAGTCAAGATGCTGGAGTGATCCCCATAATGGAGTGGAGTAACTTCCCTTCTGTTGCCACAATTCCGATGAGTAGGCTGACCACTGCATGTTTCTATCACGCCTGCTTGAAAGACTGAGAAGTCAGCTTGCCAAGAGTCCAACTTACACTACCAAACCCCATGAACTTTCTATGAGCATCGCTTTTCAGGTTCAAAGTCCTGTGCTGTCTCACCCTGTTGGTGCGGCTCTTCCATCTGCCTAAAGAGAGCTCTGATCTCAGAAAGCTTTGTGCGTGGAAAGGGAACCATGGGAGTTGGATGACATTTAATCGACCCACAAGCTTCTACAAATTCCAAAGTCAGTGTTATGCAGAGTTACCTGCCACTGTCAGGAACCAACCTGTAGCAACTGGCTCACCAAGGCTGAGAGTCAGTGACCCATGCCAGCTGGGAGAGAAAGACACAACCCCTTTGGAAGAAAATCGATCTGGCAGGAAGAACACTTTCAGGCTGGCTGTTGGATGGGGATTTCTAGGAGAGCATGAACAGGGCTTTCAAAAGGCTTCTGAGGATGTAAGAGTACCCCACAGGAACACTATAGGGGTTGTGCCAGGGTTACCCTCAGTCTGAAGTGGAAAAAGGAGCTGTTAGGAGCCTGGAGAGCATGGGTGGGCGGGGTCGCCAGGTCCCTAAGGGAAGCCCTCAAAGCTGCAGAGGGCAGAGAGCCACAGGCTGATGGGTGTGGCTCGTTTCTCCTGCGCTCATTTCTGTAAAGTACAGCTTAATTCAGTATTCAAAGCATTACTTAACCCAAATACAAGTCAAAGGGCAAGGGAACCCCCTCTCATCAGCCTACTTTGTACGCATACCCAGCGGAGAAGTGGATCTAGATGAGCAAGTTGAAGGGATTACTCTGTTGAGGTTTGAACATGAAATGACCCCCATAGGCTCATCTGCTTAACCGCTTGGTTCATGCTGGGAGTGGCCCTTGAGGTGGAGCTTAGCTGACCGGGTCTCCGGATGGGCCTTGAGATTTCTCAGCTTGTCCCACTCCCTGTCTTCTCTCTGCCTTCCGTCTGTGATGTAGGGTGTTTGATCCCCATTGTTTTGTTTCCTAGGCCTTGTTGGGCTCAGTCTGCTGTCATTGACTCAGGTTACCACACTGCTCTTGGTCCATTGGCCATCAGAGCTGTCCTTGGCCTAGCACTATTCTTCCTCAGATCAAGTACCCCCTTTTGAGACTCCTGTTCCCCCAGAGTTTCTACTCTACAGCCAGTTTTCCATCTTTACCCACATGGAGCCCTGCTTACTTCCCTATTACCCTGGTGGTTGGTTTCTCTGTGTATCTTCTAGTTTCTCAGGTGGTGAACACACACACACACACACACACACGCACACACAAACACCTCCTTAACTACCCTGTGTGTGTATTGACAACAGTATGAGCAAGGTCTTGTGTGTGTCTCTTGCTCTATCCTGAGCCAGCAACAGCTCCTGCCTCTCATAGGCTCTCCAGACGGACTTGTCAGACACGGAATGAAGGATGGAGACAGTAAGGGAGCCACAACTTGCTGGCTACCAGGCTCAACATTCCAAATAAACGTGGTATCTGTGGGCACTGGGCTGAGAGACACAGCAGTCTGTGGCCACACAGAATTGTTTCTGGGCTGCCCTGTTGGGAGCTGTAGATCCCTGGCCCCTTGGCTTTCTTTTCCTGCAGCTGTTCTGAGCATGAGACCTTGATGGCAGGCTGGTGGGCCTGCAGCTGGAAGTTCCTGAAAGCTGGGCATGGCTAAGGATCCCTATAAAGGCTGCCCCTGAGCACACTAAAGTGGAGCATTACTCGTATCAAAGATGACCTGTGTTTGCTTCCCTGGCTCTCTGTCTGTGGGTACGTGTGTTTTTAAGTGTCCAGGCTTAGTTCCTGGCTCATGCAACTGGTCTTGTAGTGATGCGGGAGCTATAGGACCATCGGGATTTTACAGGACCGTTTTGGGTTTTTACACTTCCTGTGCTGAGTCGACCAGCTCCAGGATCACAGCAAACACAGTCAACATGGAACCCAGCATGTCAACAGTGCTGTCTTTGCTGCCTGTTGGAGGCATGAACTGCAGATCTTGATAAGTGGCCTTTTTCTGTGAGAAGCTGGAAACATTGGGGATGAAATTGGCAGAGACATTTCTGAAGCAAGCATGGTGGTTTAGGTGACATGGTCACGTGTCTTTTACACACTTAACTACCACCCTGTTTCTGTTTCTGTGATTCTGTATCACAGAGTGTTGGTAACATGGTTCTTTTGACCAAACTTTTAAATATTTTAATTAAATTAGCATTATTATTATTATTAGTTTTGATACAGGATCTCATTTCATAGCCCTAGCTGTCCTAGAACTCACTATATATAATAGACTGGCCTTGAACTCACAGAGCTCTGCCTGCTTCTGCCTCCCAAGTCCTGGAATTAAAGGTATGTGCTACTATGCCCAACATTAAATTAGTTTTTAAATTATTTTTACATTTCAAGGTGGTTCAACATACCTCATGAACTGAAAGATGTCATAGAGACCACAAATTGTCTATTTTTTATATGTTTTTCTGAAAAGTTTTATTTTGTTTACACTCTTTTCCTTCACCAATCCAACTGCCTTTGAGTTGAACTTTTGGGAAGGGTTATTTCTAAATTTTGATTCACCAAAGTTAGTTTTCTTTTAGAAAGTATAGAACCGTGGATTTTTGGGATTCTTGTTGTACTTAAGATATACCAGGCAACTGCAGTGAGCATGTGGGCCAACTGGAATTGCTCTATGATGGAGAAAGGTCATTGGTTAATTAAATAAAGAAGCTGCTTGCCCTGATAGGTTAAAACATAGGTGGGAGGAGTAAACAGAACAGAATGCAGGGAGGAAGAGGAAGTGAGGTCAGACTCGACAGCTCTCCTCTCGGGGGCAGATGCCTCAGAGAGACACGATGCTCCACTCTTGCGGGCAGAGGCGAGAGCTCTGCTCTCTGAGGCACACGCGATGAAGCTCCGACCCAGGATGGATGTAGGCTAGAATCTTCCCAGTAAGCGCACCCAGCTGTGCTACACAGATTATAAGAAATGGGCTAGTCCAGGTGCGAGAGTTAGCCTAAAAGAGGCTAGATAGAAATGGGACAAGCAGTGATTAAAAGAATACAGTGTCCGTGTAATTATTTCAGGTAAAGCTAGCCATGCAGGCGGCCGGGGTGCTGGGGACGCAGCCCCGCCACTCCAATTACTACAGCTCTAACTCCACCTTGCTGGGTACCGTGCCAGCAACAGTGACAAATGGACCTGATGGCTACACATTCTTGGAGGCATCAGACAAATTTTTACAAATCAAGAAAACAGAAAACAAGAGAGCTGCGAACTGTGTGGACAAAGCATGCCCTAGGGCCCTCATGGAGAAAGAGTGGCCAAGGGAGCCCTTTCTGAGGGCTGAGTGAAGGGTGAACAGAAAGGCCAATCAGAGTGGGTTACTCAGGGAGTAGGGGAAGGACTGAGTGCCCTGGGCTGTGAAGGAAGTGCCCAGTGTGTGCATGGCACCCAGAGGGCCGAGATACTGAATTAGGGAAGAAGGGCTTGTGATGGGATTTGAAAGAAGAATGTTGCCCTGCAAATGATGGAGAGGACACTCAACTTCAGTCTGGCTGCAGGGGGATGCCACCCACTTTAGTCTGGCTGCAGGGGGATGCTGCCCATTTCGGTCTAGCTGCAGGTAGATGCTGTCTACTTTGGTCTGGCTGCAGGGAGATGTCACTCAAGGTAATTTAGCCCGGACTATGCTATAATTCCCACCTTAAGACACGGTTGCTCGTAAGTTGAGTGATTGGAAAGAAAGTGAAGGAGGAAGGATCGCTTGTTCCGCTCAGCTTCCCAGCTAGCTTAAACCTGAAATAACCACATAGAAACTGTATTAAAACACTGCTTGGCCCATTAGTTCTAGCTTCTTATTGGCTAACTCTTATATTAATGTAACCCATTTCTATTAATCTGTGTATCACCACGAGGTCGTGGCCTACCAGCAACGTTTCAACATGTCTATCTCTAGCGGCGGATCCATGGCATCTCCTAACTCTGCCTTCCTCCTCCCAGCATTCAGCCTAGCTTTACTTGCCTAGCTAAGATCTACCCAATCAACAGGCCAAGGCAGTTTCCTTATTCATTAACCAATAAAAGCAACACAGAGGCAGAAGGACCTCCCACCCCAAGAAAGTATCAGTCAGGAGGCTGTGGCAGTGGAACTACGTGAGGCTAGAATGTGGCATGAGCCATGGAAACAGGCAGCCACATGATCTGTTTCAGAGCCCCAGTTAAGCAGATCTGCCTATGAGTTCCATGTGGCATGTGAAGGAATGATGAACAACAAAACTTGTGGGTTTCCTGGAAGCGAACACCGTGATACTGGGGTGAGCACACTGGCCTTGGGGTAAATTGTCTGAATCCAAATACCAGTCCACATTCTTAGCAGCCCTTCTGTGTTAGCAAAATGAACTTGCGGTGTCTTGGTTTTCTTCTCTCCAAAATGGGAGTGACATAGCTGTTTTCCCGCCAGGGCTGTGGCAAGCTCGGAGATTAGGCAGGATGACTTGTGTGCTGGCACTGAGCAAACCTGACTAAGTGTTGGTTGTTGTTATGTCTGAAACAGAAAGACTGGGGAGGCTTTAGAATCTAAGGCAATAGAACAGCAGCTGGGAGGGATCTGATCAAGATTTCATTAATGAAACACTGATTGTCTGTTGAAAATACAGATGAAAAGACCACCATCTTGAGTGAAGAGGAGAGCCCTAGACAGAAAATTCACAATGTGACATCACCGGCGTAGCTGATTTAGAAACACGTAAATGG
This sequence comes from Microtus ochrogaster, assembly GCF_000317375.1. Taxonomy (NCBI): domain Eukaryota; kingdom Metazoa; phylum Chordata; class Mammalia; order Rodentia; family Cricetidae; genus Microtus; species Microtus ochrogaster. The sequence continues at coordinate 41,274,764 of NC_022020.1, read as the reverse complement.
ATATCCCCCAGGGCGGGGTGTGGGGGTAGAGGCAAAGTCCAGAATTAATTGTTGAGTCCAACTTGGGGTGGAGAGTTAGACCCAGAAAGTGAACCAGGGGCAAAGTGTCTGGTGTATCACAAAGGGAGACTCTGAGAGAAGAGGAGGCAGGAGAAGACAGGACAAGGAGATAGAAGGAAGCTTCTCAGCTTGGAGCATAGCTGAAGTGTCTCTGAGGAAGGGGTCCATGGGGCCTGGTGCCATGGCGAGATCATTGGGCCACTTTTATGAGAAGGACAGGCCAGTGCAGCTGGGTGAGGAGGCCAAGTTGGCAGAACTGAGTGTGTGCAGAGTGAGGGGAACTCTTGAAGAGTACTCCCTGCAAAGGGCCGCAAGGGGCTGGGCAGCCATGCAGAGGTGGAGGGAACAAATGGAAAGCCGGTCATCAAGGAGAGGTAGGGCATGGCTTGGGAAGTGACGGAGTTCAGATGTGATAGACCACAGCAAACAGGAAGGCTCTGGCCTTTAAGGAGAGGTTGCATAACACTCAGGAAGAGAACAATAACAAGGCATTGTGGAGTTGTTAGATGAGCAACTTGTGTTTAATTGAACTAACTTCTTCCCTCCCTCCCTCCCTC
>NC_022020.1:41263895-41274047 GCF_000317375.1 Microtus ochrogaster | reverse complement strand
TCTTTTCCTTCCTTCCTTCCTTCCTTCCTTCCTTCCTTCCTTCCTTCCTTCCTTCCTTCCTTCCTTCTTTCCTCCCTTCCTTCCTCTCTTCTTATTTTTGAGACAGGATCTCATGAAACCCACGGTGGCCTCAAACTCACTAACTACATATCCAAGGAAGAGCCTGTACTTCTAAACCTCCTGCCTCCACCTCCTGGATTCGGGGATTACAGGTGTGCATCATCACACCTGGTTTATGTGGTACTAAGGATGGAACCCAGGGACTTGTGCATGGTAGGCAAGCCTGCTACCAACTGAGCTACATTTCCAGCCCTTAATACTATGTAAGTCATGAACTTGGAAGCAAAGTCGTCAGCTAGGAATGAAGGCAGAGGAAGAGTGTGGAATGGGGAAGTTTCAGGCCTGGGGAGGTATGAAATAACCACACTGGAAGCTGGGAATCTATGCAAGAAAACAGGGTGTGGCCGCTGACTGAATCCCTATCTGATATTGAAAATTCTACATTTCCAAAAGAGCTGCTGTGCTTGGTTGGTCGGTTTTCTTTGTAGGATTCAGTTGTTCAGAATCTTATAAATATAAGGCTAGTTCTGTGAACTTCAAATTCAGGGGTGACATCCTAACTGGGAACCCTGGCGTCTGTACCAGTGGCCCTTGCATCCAAGGGAGCAGCTTTGAAATTTCACAGAAGACATGAACACACTTCCATTGCTTTAGATTGCTCCAACAGCCACTTCCAAAAGTCACTTCCAGGGATTTGAGATAGTTGGGACGATGCGACTTTCTGAGAAGGCATTGTAACTTCCACAAAAAGTCACTGAAACGGTGCCACTGTTCTGAAAGGGGCCAGAGGGATGCTCTGAGGGATCAGCTATGTCTCTGTGGGCCAATTTCCAAACTGAAAATCAGGCTTAATTGTGGCAAAGCCACTGGCTCGGCTTTAACTGTCTACAAGATTCCTAACTGGTCTCAGCTTAGTTCCTAGGAATGCATATATGCAAGTAGGAAGGCGGCCTTTGAAACTGTGTGCATACAAGTGGAAAGAGATACTTTGAAAACATGTGAGTTTCTGGGTGGTGGCTGTCCTCATTGTGGAAAACAATGAAGTGTTCTCAACCTCAGTTCTTTTCATACGTGTGCACATACTTCAGTGGTTCTAGTATGTTCTCTTCTCAGGTTACCTGTACAGGAAGCCTTTCTGGGCCCGGCCGTTGTAACCCTACTCTGAGTGTGTTCTAATGTTCTCTGCCCATTATGGCAGGCAATTTCATGCTCCTGAGAGTGTGTTTACCCCAAAGGCTCCTTTACAAAAGCCATCATAAAATGTAGCTTTGAAATGGGATCCATGCAGATGTAAAATGGACCAGAATAGTGATTTCTATCCATGGGGAACTACAGCATTCTGCTTTGTGAAAAGAGATGTCCCAGAGGAGGCTCTGATAGCAAAACTTTGAATATTTGTGGAAATTAATTTTGCTTAGAGGTGTTTTGATGACCTCCGACCCCCAATAGAAAAGGAGGGTGGCTTATTATCCATCTCAGTCATGAAGAGGCAGCTGCTAAGACCTCTGCTGGATATAAGGTTGTTCACACAAAGGGTATAAAGGAACACCCTGGGAAGGCTCTGGGCACATGGGGACTCGGAATCTGTCACTAAGGGACAAGTCAGCTGAGGGTCTACCTTGATGCTATATAATCCAAACTGGCATCATGGATCCTGATAGAGTTGGTGACGTCATGTGCATCCATCAGCATTCTTCAGCTCTCTGACTTGTTCCTAGTCTGTTTTTCCCTAATCAGGCCCGCTGTTAGTTACACCTGTCAGAAACTCTTGTACCACAAAGACAAAACCGAGTACCAGCTCGTTCTCTTTCCTAGTTTTCACAAGTCTTCTTCCTGAGTCCTCCCCCACTGTCGCTCCATGCTGCTTCTCTTTTTTTTTTTTTTTTTTTGGTTTTTCGAGACAGGGTTTCTCTGTGGTTTTGGAGCCTGTCCTGGAACTAGCTCTGTAGACCAGGCTGGTCTCGAACTCACAGAGATCCGCCTGCCTCTGCCTCCCGCTTCTCTTTTGACCATCCGCAAGACCTGTTCCCTACACACTCTCACACCCCTTCCCTCATCAAGCTCCATCTTTTAGCCATTGGCTCCTCTATTGCATCCTTGTTTGCCCTGTGTGAGATTACCTATCTATTGAGGATAAAGTTCCTAGTTTCTGAAGCCTGAAATACAGTAGCATCCTAGATTCTCTTTTCTTTCTCACACTGCAAAATCCATTTCTTTTTTTAAAGGTTCATTTTGTCTTCATTTCCTTCCAGAGCCCTCCTTAGTTTGGGTCCTCATTCTCATTGGGACCATTAGAACCCCTCGACCGTTTTTCTTGTTTAGTCTACTGTCCTTAAGTCTGTGCTCCAGCAGGAGGATAAGGTGGAAATCAACCCCCAACCTCATATGCACGCACACAAGCACGCACGCATGCACTCATGTACGCATGGATGCGTGTGCGTGCGCACTCCAGAATGGTCAGTGAACTTGGAAGCAAAGATGCTGGGAGAGCTGGGAAACACCTCACTTTGTTCTCATCAAAGTCTTCAGGTAATTTTGCTGTTCAAGGGTTTTAGAATTATCCTGAAAGATAAACAAGGTCCTATTAACTGTGGGATGTGAACTAGATGCCGGGAAGCACAAGTTTGCCTCCTACTCAGTTCTAGCTCCCGCCATGTTCCCCAGTCAAGGGTTTTGCTCTTAAAGTGCTCTTAAGGCTTCTTGGATGACTAGCAGAACCTACCTGGTTCTTGACTATCTCATGGGCAGAACTGAAATCAGATTTTCTTTTCTTTTTGTTTTCTTCCAGTGAGTTATAAGTGTTTATTCACAGTGGAAGCAATAGGCTACCACTTGACTCTTCTGAACAAACGATCTTTGTTAGCTGGGAGTTTGTAAGGCGTCTTGACAGCACAGGCCCTGTGATGCAGAAGGCTGTGCTCCAACCTTCTGTAGCTCTGTCCCTTGTCACAGTTTTAACTCTGACTTTACTGGGTAGATGGCATTTGAGAGGGGCATGTGGGTTCAGGAGGAATTTGGTAAATGGGGAATTGATGTGGGATTCCTCTTTGTATGCTATGAATATGATTGGCTAATTAATAAAAAAAAACTGGCTTGGCCTGATAGGGCAAAAGAATCGAGGTAGTCAGGGGAAACTAAAGTGAATGTTGGGAGAAAGGAGGCGGAGTCAAAGAGAAGCCATGGAGCCACCAGAGACAGATGCGCTGAAACTTTGCAGGTAGGCCACAACCTCGTGATGTTGAACAGATTAATGGAGATGGATTAAATTAAGATATAAGAGTTAGCCAATAAAAAGCTAGAGCTAATGTGCCAAGCCATGATTTAAATAATGTAGTTTCTGTGTGATTATTTTGGGGCTAAGTGGCAGGGAACCAACAAGCAGACTTCTTTGCAACAGGGAATGAGAGGAAAGGTGTTTCAGGCTGAAGGAATGTTAAAAACAAAGACAAGAGAGATGGAATTACATCTATTACGCCACTAACAAAAGAAGGGAACAGGCTGAGCACAAGAAAGAAGCCTGTGAGAGTAGTGTGTAATCATCCTTGAAGAGCCAGCTAGGACCACAAAAAGTGGTAGTCATAGTGTGAGGAGTATTTACATGTTACTGTCTCAGAGATGGCCACTTAGTGGTTCTATTTCCCAGAGAAAGAAAAATTGCTGCCACGGTGCATTTTGCCTGACCCTTCACCTGAGAAATGAGGGTGAGAGCCACATCCACGGTAGCGCCCTGGAAAATGCTCAGGGCTGGGCTAGGCTCAGCTGGGGAGGACTGGTTGCTCTCCTTTTGCCTCTGAAGGTGATGGCATTGGTCATCCAGGTTTTGTTTACACTGTTGTCAAAAGGGCCCTTAAATGAGACCAGCTCCTTCCTGCACACTGTCTCCTCCTTGCCTCTCCTCATCCACCTTGACATCTCTTACCAAGGGGATAATTTTGGTCTTCTGGAGTGTGGACTGTGACTTACTAAAGAAAACAAGCTGTTAGCATCCCGTTTTGGTGTCTGGTTTTGAAGAGGCACCAAGACATTTGGGGAGCCCTAACCTTCCTAAGTGGCTGCAAAGCTAACTACCCCTGCAGGTGATCTAGTGTGATCCCCGTTTCTTCAGCGTAGCCTCTGGCTGTTTTGATTTCCCAATGATAACAAAGACCTTTAAATGAAGCCACTGCCTAGGCAGCCTGAACTCACAGAGGAGCCTCAAATGCCTGCCTCTGGTTAAAGTGGATTTATTTGATCAGTTTAAAAGATTTGCTGCCCAGATTGGGTTTAGAAGTCTAAAACAAAGACTTAAGGGGGAGAAGCAAGAGATTTCTAAGATTTTTGTTTTGGTAAATTAATGTCCATATTTCTGGTTTAATTTTCATCACTGGATGTAGCAAGATGAAAGAAACAAGTCATTCTGTGATTCCCAGGGCAAGACACCTCTGCCTTGACTGATAATAAAAAAGGAGCGTTATGGTAGGAAGGCCTGGAACCGGGGCTCACCCGCTCCCCGCAATTACTGTGTCTTATTGATAACTAGCAGCTCCATCCAACAAATGCCATCTCTGGAACAAAGCCTGTCACAGATCAGACTGAATCCATTAAAAGCTTTGATTAACATGTCCCTGGGGTGTGCTGGGGGAAACTTTCTACACCAAATGACAGCCTATTGCTGCTGCCTCTGACTGGTTCTCCCGGAACACTCTCATGTTTTAATCTAGTGCACAGTTTAAATTAAAAAACGGCAATGACTTTGTGTGACCTAAATATGAGCCACTTCTATTCCGGGTGGGATTTATCAACTGCTAACAGATTAAGTGCTCAGAGAGGCAACAATTAACCTTCCTGTGTGGTGGCTAATATTAATTATATTAATATTAATTATATATACACATAATTATATACATGTATACACACAACGTGTGTCTGTGTACAATCTTTCACTCTGGCCTTCAGTGATTCCCAGAGAAAGGATCACACTTAACGCGCTTCATTTAGCGCACATGAAGCTTTGTGTTTATTATTGGTGGAAAACAAATTCGTTTGTGTTTGCGGAACACGCACGCTGTTTGCCCTCCCTGGCACTGGTACTTTTGCTGTTGTTGGTTTCTGATGTGAATGCCGTTGTGAATGCAGCCTCTTAAAAGCCAAGATAAAGCTCACGCTTTCTCTTGTGGAGTTGCTAGGGGCAGGGGCCTACCTATTGTCTGCACAGATAGTCTTTTCTACTCTTTGGAAATTATTTGGTTTTGATTGACAGCCCTCACGCTCGTGTGTGTGCACGCGCATGTATGTGCATGTGTGTTTTCTTCACTCTTATCATATACTTTCCTCAAACACAAGTTTCAAATGCTTATATGCTGGGACTGCCATGACTTGCATCATACAGTCAAAAAGAAAAAAGTCTCTCTACCTTTGGCACAGTTCCCTCTAGGCCCCTCTTGCTATTTATTTATTTGCTTATTTATTTTTGGCACTAGGTCTTGAACCTAAGACCTGGTGCTCGCTAGCATGTACCTCACTATTGAGTTACACCCCCAGCCTTTTTCACAGTATTGAAACTATGAAACTGGTGGAAGACAAATTGGGCTTTTATTGACAGAATTCTTACAGCAAGCATATTACTGACAGCCACTCATTGAGGTAAAAGGGAAAAAGAAATGGAGCTCCTAGAGAACAAAGAGCACCAACTGGAACACAGCTGTCCTGGAGATCCACAGTGTCCACCTCAGGGTCAGAGAGAGGCTCTCTTTACCAGTGCCCACGGGAAGAGCCATAATTCTCCAGGCTCACCGCTCATCCCTGATTGGAGATTACAACAAAGTGTGTTGGGTGGTTACAGAGGGCAAGTCAGGGACTGTGATTACTCTTTCAGACTTAATCTGATGTCTACCAAAATGTAATGCCTGCGTGGCAAAGCAATGGCTTCTGGGAGTTGACACAGGCTGGGGGAGGGGGTGTATCAAGTGAAAGGCTGTAGGACAGGATTTGTGAGGCAACCCAGTCTGATGCTTGGGAAATTAAGCTGGCAACATCAGTTAGAGTTTGCCAGAGAACCAGAACCTATAGTAAACACAGACATGTGCATACACATACACGTTGAGTCAACTAATGTTAAAATAGTAACAACAGCTGCAGGTGAAGAACCCGGTAGTTGCTCAGTCTTTGAGGCTGGGTGGCTCGTACACAGACTACACCCACAGCAATTATCTGTCCCCGAAGAAAGCAACAACTTAGTATTTGCTTAGCCCGTGAGGCTGGGTACTTCAACAATCACAATCTAGTGCCAAAGACCCAAGGGTTCCTGGGGAGGACTGGTCCTCAGTTAGTGATGGAGAACTGGGACGGCTGGCTCTGATGTCCTTGACCAAATAAATCATCAACAGCAGCAACAGGGTGAATCAACTCAGCAGCCAGAGGGAAGGCCGAGGGAGCAAAAGACAGTTTCCTTCTGTCATGTACATTTTCATCGGGACTGCTACCAGAAGGTGAGGTGGATCTTCACACCAATGAAGGCAATCAGAAAATGATGACGTTGAGTCTCCCTTGCCAGATGACGGTAATCTATGGCAAACTGACAATAAAACCCATCACCATCACTTTTTTTCCTTGAGAATTGTGCTTTTTTTTTTCCTTTTGTTCTCATGACACTTAAAATCTCACCAGATTATAGTTACACAAAGGCATGGATTTTGAAATCTTCCTCATGGTTGTGTTCTGTACAGTCAGACTGTAAAGAAGCCTGACTGGATAGTTAAAGCACCCACGTACATATATTTATTGAATGAATGAATGACTAATCTATAATTATTATTTTTTTGCCCTGGAGTCTTAGAAAGAACAGCTCATAATATGTCATTACCAAAATGAGGTGACATGCCCAAAATAAAATAAAAAATAAAAAGCCATCTAATTAAAAAATAAACTACATTATAACTATACATACATACATACATATGTATGTATATATTAAACAAGAAACACCAATATAATATCACAAAAGTAAATTTTTATGGCATGAAGGACAATTGATTATTATTTACCAAGGATTATTTCCTGGGCCTTCACAAATTTTCTACAAGAGTCCATGGCAGATATACCTCCACATTATTCATGGAGGCACAGCTACCTGTGGTGGCTAAATCTTCACTGTCAGGTTGACAGGGCTTGCAGTCAGCCAGGAGACACACCTTTGCACATGTCTCTGAGGGCATTTTCAGAGAGGCTGACCAGTTCTGACTGAGGGCAGCATCACCCTATAGGTTGGGATCTGGGGCTAAACAGAAAGGAAGGAAGCGAAGAGCAGGCTAAGCACCAGCATCCATCTGCCTTTGCAGAGCTGTCTCTCACTCCCAAAGCTGAATGTTCCAGCTGGAATGGACTGTAGCTCTTTTCAGGCTGGAAGCCCAAATGTACTTTTTAAATTATTGTTTGCTAAATAATTTACTGTGTGTATTTGTGTAAAGGCATTAGTGTGTGCCTACTTGTATCCTAGGGATCCTTTGCAGGTTGGAGAACAACTTCTACCGTGTGAGTCCCAGGGTTTGAACTCAGCTCTTCAGGCTTGGCAAGCAACACCTTTGTCTGCTCAGCCATACCAACCAAAAGGCATTTTGTCATAGTTATGTGAAAAGTAACTAACCTGTTTCCTTCCCTAAAAGTAAGGAGCATACTAGGGAGAGGGGATCAGGTGGAAAATCCAAGCACATTTGTCTAGACACATTAACCTGATGTTTTCCATTACTACAAGGAACTTGATATTTGTTTAATAATTATTTTCTGTAAACTTGCATTAAATTCCAGTTTCAAAATGCTCTATGACCTAATTGCTTTAAATCCTAGTGGGTGATGACTTAGCATTTGTGTTATGTTAACACATTTGAGGCCAATAAAAGTGCTGGCTATGAGTATAATTAATTTCCAATGGGGAACAAGGAAGGCTGTTAGTGCATGGGATAGATGCTCACCTCTGTCAGGAAGTATTTGTCTTCTCCTGTGTATGCTTAAGGAGTGTGTATTTTTCTGGTGTTCTTTGTTCTTCGGACAGTACTAATGGTTTCTATATTGTTGTTGATGGGAGCTAAGAAAGGAATGAACCAAGGATCTTTCAATTACTCCAATCCTGTTTAGAAATTCAGAATTCTAAGTATATATCATTGTAATGATATAGAATTATGATTCCATAAATATTCATTCTCATAAGGCCATCTTTTTGTGAAGTGAAAGATATTGTAATGCCATGACTTAAAATCTTTTCAATACTGAGAAGCCCCTCAGTCAGGAAAATTCTGTTTTTACCTATACGGTTCATCTTGTCATCTTGCATATAACTTACAAGATTGCACCTCCTCTGATAGGGAGACTGTACCTCAGGAAATTCATAAGCTAAACAGTAGCAACAAACAGCACTGGTCAGCCTGCTGAATGACTTTATTTGAAGAGTGAATCTTTTTTGCGAGTTGTGTGCGGGGTGGTGTGGTGTGATGTGGGTGGGGTATGGTAGATGGTGTATACACACATGTGTGTACCACTGTGCCTGCCTGTGTGTGTGCATGAGGAGGTCAGGAGAAATGTCTAGTGACTTCTTCTGTCACTCTCCATCTAAGTATTTTAGACAGGACTAGGCTGACGGGCCACCAAGTTCCCAGGAGCTGCTGTGCTCCATCTAATGCTGGGGTTGCAGGACCACACAGCCATGCCCAGCTTTTCTCTAGGGGTTGTGGATTTGAACTCTGGTCTTCTTACATTCACACCACATTTTCTTCATCTCCTAAGCTTGAAGAATGACTCTTTAAAACACTAACTGTTTCATCCAAGATACCACTAGAGAAAAAATTATTCTCATGCTCTCCAGGTGATTGTGGCTGAATTTCTACAGGATTCTTGCGATGGGTGTAGGAGCTGCTGCTCCTATCTGCCTGTGTGGTGCTGGGGTATATTAGACTTGCTTCTCAGTCAATTAAAGAAAGGTAGAGGCATAGGAGCAGGAATGGACATCACTAGGAGGAAACAGCACCAGGGGGGACTCCGTCTACAGTGGAGTTTTGTTGAGAGTTGGCCAGCATGACTGGATTCCCAAAAGTGACGGTGGAGCAGGAAGAATTGGATTCATAAGAAAAGTGGTTGGACATCCAGGGTGGTTGCTTTTCCCAAACTGAAGAATCTCAGGATTCTTCTTGAAATTTAATTCTGTTCGACTGTTGCTAGGAGCTCTAGTTCAGGCCTAGTTGAGTAGAGTGAACTTAAGCCAAGGAGACAGTGTTTGTCTGTACACGCTAAGCGTGGTATGACACCATCCTAATGATTTAAGATGGAAACCACTGTGATTCCCATTTCCTAGGTAAGGCCACTGAGATCTTCCCAGCACCAATGACAGAGCTGGGGTTTGAAAAGCAGACATCGAGTCCCAGTGTTTGTTTACCTCAGAATGTGTGACCCAGATATCCTTTCTGGCATATAAACTCTTAGCTCCTGAGCTATAAAAATCTATAGACAATGACTGTGTGTTGCATATTACATGCCGAACACTGTTGCATATTTTTAAATACTCATAAAGGAGAGCTATTTATTACCCCCATTTCATACGTGACATCATATATATTGTATACACATATACACACACACATATACATGCATACATGCACACATAAGTTTCTAATTAAATATTTTTTCTTTCCTCCTTCCCTCCCCCCTCCCTTCCTTCTTCCCTCCCTTTTCAGAAAAGCTACTATCCATCTGGAGGAAGACCTACTGGGGCTAGGGTCATTTATTTATCTTTAAAATTGCTGTGTGGGTAAAAGATGTGATGAGTTGGCAAATGACCCTTCCCGGATCTCAGAGGCACACGGTGTTGACAAAAGAAGCTGAGTTGAACATAAACAGCAACAGAGGTGAAGATAGCATGTGTTTGTGTATGTATTGGATATGTAGATGTCTTTATCTATCTGCTTATCTATCTGTCTGTCTGTCTACTATCTATCTATCATCTATCATCTGTCTGTCTGCCTGCCTATCTATCTATTCATCTGTCTACCTACTTACCTACCTGTTTGTCTTTCTATCCATCTATCTATTTATCTCCTGGTTTTATATGATTCTTAAGATTCTACATAT
>NC_022020.1:41235223-41263795 GCF_000317375.1 Microtus ochrogaster | reverse complement strand
TATCTATCTATCTATCTATCTATCTATCTATCTATCTATCTATCTATCTATCTATCTATCTGTCTGTCTACTATCTATCATCTATCATCTGTCTGTCTGCCTGCCTATCTATCTATTCATCTATCTACCTACTTACCTACCTGTTTGTCTATCCATCTATCTATTTATCTCCTGGTTTTATATGATTCTTAAGATTCTACATATATATATTCTCTATATATATATTGTATATTCTACAATATACTCCTGCTCACTCTTGAATCTTCATTGTGAGCCTGTAGTTAGTACATACACACACACAAACAGACATACACGCACGTGCACATGCACACACACACACCTGCACGCCTGTATAAAATCCCTATGATATCACAAAAGCACCATCACTTGCTGTGACCTCAACCTTTGTCTTTCACTTGCTGCTCAGTTTGAACCCAGAGTGGATGTCACTGGATGAGCCTCAGAAAAAGTGTAAGCAGCGGCGAGCCTCCTCCCCAGCCAGCTCCTGACTCTGCACAGCTGTCAGTAAAGGAGAGCACTGGGCAGCTCTGAAGCAGTGTGGATGGTGCCATGACATACTCAGCTTCACTGACACAGGAGCCTTTGTTCGTGCTGGCGCCCGGGATCCCTGAGGTGGCCATAGAGCAGCTCCCCAAATGTTCTCTGAATAGAAGATGTGCATGGCTAACAAGTCAGCTTCTGTGGGTCCCCAACCCCGTCTTCCAGCAGGTGTAAGCTTCCCTTCTAGCATGGCCGCCTGGCTCGCAGCCTTCTTTGTTTCTATCCAGATGCCAGCTTCTAGTTCGCTATCCTTTTTCTTTCTTTCGGCTACAAACCATCTGGAGGAAAACCTTCTAGGGCTAGGGTCATCTTTGTACCTTTTAAAATTGTTGTGTAGGTAAAAAGATTGTATCAAGCCCCATGAATGACCCTTCTTAGACCTCAGAGGCACATGGCGGCATCAACAAAGGGCTCCTTGGTGAAGAAGCTCAGTCAAGCGGAAGCAGCAACCGAGGCAAAGAGGAGCATGTTCCAGCTACAAAATGGGCAGGGAAATACAGATCTGCCCAATTATAATTCAAACAAAAACAAGTGCGAAACTGTTGTAGTCGAGGCACTCTTGGCTGAGCATCTGGGCTTTGCATGCACGCATGCATAATTAAGCTTCAGGCAGCTGCAGGCAGCTGCAGGCTTCTGCAGTGCAACAGGGTGGGCAGGATATCATAATACACAGTAGGCTGCATACCAAGCAACTCTTTTTAAATTCGCGTGAACGCTGCGATTAAAAAAAAAAAAAAAAGGACACCAGCAAAAGTCAAGCAGCATTCAAGACCTCAGTGAATCGTGATCCAGGTCACTAGGAAAACAGTGGAAGCAGACCTGGTTTCCTCTCATTGTTCTGCTTCCTCCACACAGACAGAGCAACCGTGCTGACTTTGTCTTAAAATACACACACTCAGTAGATCAAAGGGATCGATGCACAGTTATGCAACTTTCAAGGCAGCACAGGAAGAGAAAAATTGCTTTCTTTTGAAAGACAAGAGGGAAAAAGAATCACACACAGGCATGGGGGTATTGTGATACACAGTTAGTTTTCGGAAGAATTAAATATTCCTGGGAAATACAAATCTCCCCCATTATATATATAATATATATTTATATAGATGAAGCCTTGTGCTCCGTGTCCCTTGTGTATGCAAAATAGACTGGCATTCTTGCCCCAGATTGTATCCCATGACGTCACCAGTCCATAGCAGAGCTGCCTTGGAGGGACCAAGGCAGACATGACCAGGGAGGTCCCCAAGGTGCCTCAGGCACAGTCCACAGTGCTTCTGCCTCCTCCCCAGGTGCAGAGCTACTCCGCTGTGTTGGTTATTTAGTCGCTCACCTTTGTTTGACAGGGAATGAAAGGGACGTCTTGGGGGCCTTGAATCTGATTAAGCAGACAAGGGTGACAACTGAAAAGGGCACGGTGCCCCAGGACAGGGTGGGCATTGTTGCATGGGGTGGATTTGTCATCACTAAAACACCGTGCCCGCCTCCTTCTTGCTTTCTGCCCCAGTTCATGTGCCAACTCACACAGAAAACAGGATTCTGAGAGGGGTTTTGTTGAAGGGGAACGATGAAAAGGACGGCCTCGATCCTCATAGGAGGCCGAAATAAAGAATTTATTAGTCAGAGATCAGCTGAATGGATGAAAACAAAACCTGCTTCAAAGAAGGCGTTAAGAAGGTGGGGCAGGAGCGACAACAAAATAGTCCTCTAGATTTCAAGTTGATTCTGAATTGAGTTCATTTTAATCCAGTTAGGACATGCACCATACTGATTGTCTTCATTGGACTCATCGGCTTTAAACTGTGGCATAATTATCTTCGCCTCTTTCCTCCCAAGCGTTAAGAACACATTCTCCATGGCAGGAGAGTACCTGATAGAGACAGAGTTGTCACTGTTCTCTGTTGGCATTTGGGTGCTTGTTTGCACATGAGATGGTCGTTTGAGAGCATCCTGATGCTGTCCTAGATCCTAACTTTTTACATTTCTGTCATTGCCTCTGTCCAAAATTGAGTTTCAACTTGTCTCGGATTTAAGATTTGAAGTACTTGTTGTCTAGGTGAACATGGAAGTATAGATAAGTCTTTAAGCTAATGCTTTTATTTTCTTTGGATATGAACTGGGAAGCGGGGGTGGTTCTTTCTTGTTTTGTGTTTGTGAAGTGGAGGTGGTGTGGAAGCATGTGTATGTATGTGTGTGTGTGTGCACGCGCACCTATATGGGTGCATCTGTCTGTCTGTTTATGTTTTGGTCTGGCTATATAGTCCAGAATAGCCATGACTATCATCCTTTTGCTCCAGCCTTTGGAATGCTGGGACATAGATGTGGATTGCCAATACTAGTCCAGACAAGTCTATTTGAAGTGGCAGCTTCCATCCAGGTTCCCTCCATAACTTCTGTTTTACAGCCCTATCAACAATGTGCTAGAATGTCTTTTCTTTTAGAGTTTCACCTTCACAATCTTTGACTTTTTGACAATTCCCTTCTAAACTAAGATAGATTTCTCCTTGTGGCTCTGACTTACATTTTCCTTATAAATGCACAGGTTGAATTTGTTTTCAGGTATCTGGTGTTCATTTGGATGTCTTCTTTTGGAAGCTAAATTCTTTGCCCATCTTTTTCTGCAGTTGTTTTTCTGCTGTTGAATCATCTGAATTCCTTATATTTTAGGTCTCGACTCTTATTGGATTCCTAGCTTGTAAATACTTTCTTTTGTTTCCATAGGGTGCCTTTGGATTCTGTTGATTCTTTTCCTTCAATGTAGAGAAACTTCTCTTTCTTTCTCTCTTTCTCGACCTAGTTTATTTTGGATTTTGTTTTGTAGTTTTTGTAGTTAATCAAAAGAATTATCACCCACATCAACATTGCAGAATTTTCCCCCTCTGCTTTCTCTTAGGAACTTGGTGATTTTACATCTTTAGGCTTAGGTCTGTAAGTAGATTTCCGGTGTCCTAAACATCTTTCACGGAAGAGCCGTTCATCTTCTTGCCACCATGTTCTTGGCACCTTTGCTTGGAGGACTGTAGGCATGGGTTGCTATGCTCTCTGCCATTGGTTTCTCTGACCATTCTGCTTTGCTTGAAGTCTGAAAGTGTGATTCCTCACATGACATTTTCCTTGTTCAAGATAGATTTCACTAATCAGCATCTTTCACACACAAATTTTTCAATTATTTGTTCTTCTTCTGTGAAATCTGCCGTTGATAGTTTTGACAAGAACTGAATTAAATCTTAGATAGTTTAGCATTATTAACTCCATCAATCCACAAGCATGAGATATGTTTCCACTTAAATCTTAATTTCTTTCATCAACTTTGCAAGTGGGTCCTTTTTATCATTTGGTGAAATTATACATTTGGATATTTATTTGATTTCTTTATATTTTATTTCAATTCATTTGAGCGAAGATCTTTCTACATTGCCCAGGCTGGCCTCAACCTTGTGATTCTCCCACGTCTGTCTCCAAAGTGCTGGAGTCATGGTGCTAATTGAAATGGGTTGATTTTCTAGTCTCCTCTTTCTCATAGCTCTTTTTCAGTGCACACAAGTGCGACTGATTGTTCTGTGTTGACTGTATTGACGACAGCTTTCCTAAATTTCTGTACGAAACTACGGGGGTGGGGGGGCCTTTAGGGCTTTCTACATACAGGATTGTGTCCTCTGTAGGCAGAGATAATTTTACTTCTTCCTTTCCAATTTGGATATTTGATTTCTTTTTCTTGGCTAATTGGCGATCTTCATGGTTTCTTGCAAATACTGCACACCCTATTAATCCATCAAACCCAGCCATTTGGGAAAGGAGCTGTTTACTTATATGTCCGCAAGAGGAAATGGAACCGGATCCATCTTTGCATCTGGCTGCTGCTATCAGAGCCTTTAAACTTCTCTGCAGAGCAGAAGAAACCTTGCTTGGATGATAAGCACACTGTCTACCTTACAGGCACAGAAATAATGCTTTTGATTTGAGTAGCACTTTGGGAAAAACAAAACCCAAGAGCCTCTCTCTCCCCTTGCTCCTCCAGTGCCCCCTCCCAGCCCTCACATACTCCTTTTGCAGCTCGGCTGTGTGACTTTCTGATCTTTCTTACAAGGATGTTTCAAAAGAGATAAGTGCTAGGAATCGATGCACATGATCTTAATTGCCAAATACAATTTGTTTTATTGTAAGCCATTCATTTCCCAACGGCCAGGAGACAAATGTTACATCCTAGCACCGAGGACAAACCCACTTTACCGCGAGGCAGAAACTCTTGTTCGGGAATTCTCATCCTGACTTTTCTGTTAAAGACACCCTGAACTCTAAGGAGATCACATCACACAGAAAAGCTCTGTGTATTTGAAAGCCCCGAGCGTCTGCTGCAGATCTCTTCCGTTCACACTGCCTTGCTGAGACTCCCAGGCACTTCGCTGACCGTTTTTGTGAATGCGTTTCAAAATGTGTGTTTCTTAAACTTATGAGGTAAGGTGCATTCCTTGTAGAATTATAACAATTAAAGACATCTAAAACACATATGGATATAGTTTAGTGTCAAAATCCATGATCCCATCCTGAGCACATATGGATGTCTGGGAATTTGGTGAGTTCCGAAAAGGAGACTATATATGTATCCAATGACCTAGTCACCCAAGTTGGAAAACAGGGGAAGGTGGGATTCTCTTGTTATTTGGAGGAGTGTGCAGAGGACCTTTATACCTTGTACAACCCTAATTCTCTCACTTTTATGTCTTAAATAGCTACAAAGCTTGTGACCGCTCAACCACTATCTGTGAACTAGCTTCTAACCTGGTCCTTTATAAACCCATCCCACCAACTGAGCAACCTCAGCAATCAGTGGTGCAATCAGTTCCCTATAAATCCCTACGAGGTAAGTTTCTACCTCCCACAGACAGAAGACAAGCCCTGTGCTGGTGTACCACCCTCCTGCATTATGTGCTTCTCTTGTCATTGCCAGTTTCGATCCCACAAAGGATGACCAGAAGAAGAGTCTTGTAGATTCCAGGCTTAGATTTTGCAGTCCCTTCTGCCTGAAGCACCCCCAAAAGACATTCCATCTAGACTAGCTCCGGATCACCGACCAAGAAGCAGCTTAAGGATCCCAGAGTACTTAATGGCCTCTCTATTTTACATTTTCCCAGAGAGATGCACCTACCACTCTTTCTCCCCAATCTACTCAACCCATATATCCCTCATTGCCTGCATAGATGAGAATTAATGGAGAGGCTTTAATTCCCTTTGAATGTTTTGGAAAGGAGTATATTGCATGCTCAGTTGTTGTTTCTTACATGAGGAAAGTATTGAGTTGGAAAGAAATAAGAGGAGGAAAGAACCAAAGAATCTTAGGACAAATGACCTGAAACTTTGGAATATTTGCATGTCGAAGAACACACAGAAGACACCCAAAGCTTACTTTTGCCTTCCATTACCCTTCTCCTTTGAAGTAGAACATAAAATGAGGAAGGATTTTCTAACCTCCTACTGAAGTATCATGCAAGAGGTTTACTCCCTATGCCAGGGAGCAGTGGCTTTCCCTGTTTCTGAAAACCCAGGATGGCAGGGAAGAATAAGAGATAGCAGTATTTGCTATGACCCTGGTTCTTACTGAGATCAAACCATCCTTGCCCTACCATTCAACAGCAGTCTTGGTCATGCTTCATAAAACTAACATGAACGTAATTTTAACTACAGTTTTAGGTCTTTCTTTTCTTTAAAAGTTTCCAGCATCTTGTAAAACTTATTGGATAAATTTGCATGCTATTGTCTTGTTACTCTATGCTCTACTATGGGGGCTGCCTAGCACGGGAGAAGATAAAGATAATTTTTCTCTATATGGCAGGAGTAAGGAAACTGAGGCTGGAAAGAGCAGGACCCCACAGGACTGAAGCCTGTAGTGAAACCACTTCCGGCCCTGTAGCCATGCTGTACTGTCGGTTGACATCACTTTTCCCCTCTGCAGGAAGAAAAGTGAGAGACTAGAAAGCGTGTCTTTGCCATCAGGTCGCTTTGCTTACATAAACCTGATGTCTGAGAACGTCATGGGAATGTGGTGTGTGCATAGGTTTGTGAGTCCAGTGGTACAGGGTGTCACTGAGTTTATCCATTCTCAACTCTAAAGCAGCCACCATTGGAAACCATCAAACATCACCTCGTCTCCTTGTTCCCAATAGCTAACCCGTTAGCCTTGCCTGGCTTCTTGTGCATGTGTTCTATGGAAAATGTGGTGTTACTTGGCAATACAGTTCAGTGGGTAAGAGTGCTTCCCACCAAGCCTGAAGGTCTGAGTTGTATAGCTAGACTCCTTGATAGAAGGAAAAAACTGACAAGTTGTCTTCTAAAGTGAACATGTGTGCCAGGGCACACACCCCCCCACACACACATACACACACATTCATGTATATATGTGTGCACAAGTACTAGCAAATAAATTAGCACACGTAATTTTTAAAAAATTTCAAAAGAAACCCCAGTTTTAATATTAATTATAATATGTTAATAGGGTCATGGAAATTAGATTCTCTTCTTTAAAAAAAGTTTATTTTTATTTTACATGTTTTGGTATTTTCTTTGCTTGTATGTATGTGCACCATGTGGGCCTGTAGAGCAGCAAAAAAAAGGTTCAGATGCCCTGGAGCTGGAGTTACAGAGAGCTGGGAGCCACTACGTAAGTGTTGGGAACCAACCTTGGGTCCTCTGCAAAAGCCGCTAGTGCTCTTAGCCTCTGAGCCATCTCTCCAGGCTGTGAGTTCTTCTCTATTTTGTACATTCCACTTAATTCCAAAGAGTCATAGACTGTAACAAAGCAAAGGTACCTAGAAATCTGTCAACTGGGCCACCCTGTTCAGCAGACAGTCAGGCCAACATTGCTAAGCATGTCATCTACAAGTGTGGATTTACAAGGAGCTCAACTCTACGAAGGGCGGTAGATTATTGTGATTACCATGCTGACACCTTCTTCATTGAAATGGGCATAAATGATGATCTGCTGCCTAGCCTTGGGTGGCCGATAAGGAAGCCTCATAGTGAACATGCAATGCTTGCTAATACTGTTTTTGGGATATTGTGACAAGTTAATCAAAACTTCCAGCAGAAAGTATGGCCCAGATTAAAGGTGTCCCTTCCAACCTCAAGATTTGGATCACAAGTGTGCCCTCCATTTCTGGATTGTAGTCCATTACAGATACAGTCAAGTTGACAACCAAGACGAGCCATCACAAGCAGGTTTGGTTTTGCCTAGGAATGTGGCAGGAGAAGAGGAGGGTATTGCTATAAGGGTTCTGTGAAGGGCTAAAGGAGGGCACCAGCCATGTCTGGAATTGGAGTGGGTCTCAAATGCACCTTAACTCACCCAAAATGAGTTCTCTCAATAGTTGCTTCTGATCGGACCACACGCTTTTTTTTCTTCTCTTATTTATCACTCTTATTTCTGGCACTTGAGATCTTTGTGTTTCTTGACTGGAGCATTGGGGGAATTTGGGTAAATAACCAACCCTAATATATACCTGAAATGAGCACATCACTATGTAAAGCAGACAAGAACTAAGGCTGCCGATTATAATGTAGGGGATCTATCTTGGGTTTTCCTGGGGTCTGACGTCTTCACTCTGGAAAAGTGAGGCAGAAGTCAGAGTTAGGAGTCCCAGCTGTGGGAGGGGACTTGGAAAGATGCATCCGTGTGCCCTATAAGCCACTAAATTTCTAGTGGTGGCTATGAAAACCCTAGCCGGGATGACTACAAAAATATCTGTAGAAAAATCCCCATTTTAGGTTTAATATTTCGGAGCCCCAGCCCTGAGCCTGCTGAGCTCCAGCCTTTGACTCTTGAGATGTTAATTAAACTCTCCTGGCTCACGCCTGGGAGAATGAAGTGAGCTGATATAGGAAAGTGCTTAAGGCCAGCTAATAGGCCTCAGTAAATTATTAATATCAGCATGATTATTATTTTCATATTCGACTGCTGGTCACACTCCTCTAGCCAGGGCCTGTTCCAGCTTGCACTTAGCACACATGCGCTTCAAGCTTAGGCACAGAAGAAGAAGGAAAAAGGAAAACTCAAGTTGTCGATCTTGAAGATCTGGAGCTTCATCTAAGGAAGGCATTGACATTGGGGAGTTGGCAGTCTGTCTCTGAGACTGGCAAAGCAAGCGAAGCAACTGAAGAACAGATTACGTCTGCACAAGGGAGGGCGCAGAGCGCAACTCGCAATTAGCTGACAACCAGGGAGCAGGCAGGTTTCACACTCTTCCCTGGAGCTCCTGAGAAGTTGGGCTTAGAAAACTGGGTTGGGTACTCTTTAGCCGTGTCATTAGCTAGGCGGAGGCAGGCAGAGCTAGGCAGGCAGAGCTGGGCAGGACCCAGCAAAGGGTGTGTTTCAAAACATGCTGCCAGGGAGGGATGGGTCAGATGGAATCAGTTTTTAAAAAATCCCATTAAAACAAAAAGCAAACAAAGATTTTTTTTTTTCCTTTACAGGAATGCCTAACTTGGGGCTTTTCAATATTCCCATCTACTGGGGAGAATGTTTGCACCACCGCCCGGGATGCTTTTATCCTTTCTTTGCAAGCACCGCTGACACTTCCCGATGCAAATCAATGAATGTGAACTTGCAAAGGGCGCCCACCTGCCTGTTGAGGCAGAGGGTAAGAGTTCTGGCCTGGATGTCTGTGTGAACTTCCTCTCCCCTCTCCCTTTCTCGGCTCCCGGCTCCAGTGGAATGATCCCTCGCTTCTTTGTTCAATCCCATCTCTCCTGGCTTTCCCGGCCTCAGCCACGCCCCATTGCTAATTGGTTCGTTATGTATTTAATGCCTTCCTGAAGCTCAGCTTTTGACATTAGCTCCCCAATTTGTACAAATGCCTCAGTGTGTCTTTCTTGTTACTCACAGAAAAATCCCTGGTTCTAACACAGCCAGAGCCCACTCCCACCATGTGGCTAAGTGATTTCTCTTCACCATCCCTGAGCTGGATGCATAGAGCATATAGAGTCAGTTAGAGAAAAGGATTAATTTTATTTTTATTTTTTTGACTCTCTGCATGTGTGTGTTGGGGGTGGTATGTGCACGCGAATACAGGGGCCCAAGAAGGTCACAAGAGAGCCGCATGTCCTTGGGTTCTGGAATCACAGGCAGTTGTGAGACACCCAATAAATGGCTGGAAACTGAACTTGAGTCCTCTCCAGGAGCAGGGAAAGCTCTTAACTTCTTGATGCCTCAGCCAGGTTCAGGTCCTGAAGCCACGCGGATCCACTTCAAGAGTGACCCATCCCTCCAGCCCCAGCTCCCTTGTTTTGAGACAGACTTTTCAGTTCTTCGTTTGTCTTTTGAAGTCCTGTCTTCTACTGAATCACGTTTCAAGTGATAGTTCTCCCTCCTCTCTGGATACCTCTTAATATAAGAATAGCACGCCATCGCGGACTTCTTATTTTACATACACCTCTGCACTTACATTTACCACACGTAAGACGTGGGAGGTCTGGACATGTTCCATCTGTGGGTGTTTCCTAAACTGAGCACATTGCTTTGAATATGCAGTGACAAAAGAAATGCAGCTAAACTGTGCATGGTGGTACGTGCCTTTAGTTCCAGCACTTGGGAGACAGCGGTAGCAGAATGTCAGTGAATCTGAGGCTAGCCTGCTCTACATAGTGAGTTCCAGTATAGCCAGAGCTATAAAAAGAGATCCTGGTTCAAAATAGCACTCCCCCAAAAGCCAGCAAGAAGAAGGGGTTGAAGCATCTATTCTTAGAATTTGTAAAATGGGTCGGCACAGCATTTTTCAGTGTCTCTGAAGCTGAACTGTGAGAGCATGCATGTTCATGCAACTGCACATGCTCCATCCCCCCCATGTAATTACATGTGCAGGCAAATGCACATGCTCCCCCCTCCACCCCCTTGTAATTACTTACTTGGGTCTAAAGTGAAATACTTGCCTTTAATTATGAGATGCTGTAAGGGAAAGGAATAGGGCCAAGGGAGTAACAATTACCAAAGTATCACACATGAGCCCCAAATGTAGTGACGTCAAACCACAAATGATCATTATCGCACACAGTTCCTGGGTGTCTGGAGTCCAGGAGAGGCTTCACAGAGCGGTGCTGGCTCAGGTCTCTCAGGAGGCTGTTGCCACGATGTCAACTGTGGCTCGCTGATGACATCTGAGGACTGAGGACCTGAAGGGTCCATTTCTAGGTGACTCACTCATAGGGCTGGTTGTAGGCAACTGCCCTTGATTCTGACCATATGCCTCCTGTAGGAGTCTCTGAGTCTACCAGGATGAGAGCTTGGGGCTGGGAACAACATCCATGTTGATGAGTTGGCCCGGGGAACACACTGACAGTTATTTCCACAGTACCCATCAGTGACACAGCCCAGGAGGAGGATGACAGGGAACCATCCCAGAAGCCAGCTGGCACACCTCACAAACTACTGTGTGACTGCCTTTGGACACCAATAGAAGGAGACATCAGTTGTCATGGAGTTTGGCCAGAGCGAAAGGCTAGTGTACAGAAACGGCCGGGTCTGCTGGGAATGACCTTGACCCCCCCCCCCAATAAAAAATATCCTCAAAGATGCTCAATGAGGGGGATGCAGCAGACTTCTAGTCACTTTGGGAACAGGCACAGCCCCGTAGTCACTTCGCAGGCCCTAGAAGCTCCAGGCCAAGAACTTAACCTTGTGAAATAAGTCTGCAAGCTGCCAGGATGCCCCTGTTAGTTCTGACTTTTTAGTTTTTTTTTTTTCTTTTCATTTTTAGGGCCAGTCTCCATCAGAATGGAAGGTATTTCTCCGTCCCCTTGGAAACAAATTCTTTTAATAAGGATCTGGGTTGGTTCAGTTATTTGCTCGGCCCCTCTCCGCTTTAGTGGATGATTAGACACATTGCATTTCGGTGACACACACTCATTTGAAAGGATTCATGTTTCTAATCAAAAAAAGATAAAGTTTTTTTTTTTCTATCCTAACATCTGGAGTCTGATGAATAATTACTGTAATCAAACAAGAGGCTTTTGTATATTGGGTATTTTTTTTAAAAAAAACTTGAAATGCCTCTCTGTGTGCAAGATTCGCGGTGTGCAGGCTTTTGTTCTAAAGCATGCTACCCAGGCACCGTGCTTAACTGGCATTAAAAACAAGCCAACATGGCCTAATGTTTATCTTGCATCTCTGAAATCCTTTAAACAACCCCATCATTCTATTCAGTATCTGAAATATGTTCCCCCAGCACATGTAGAGGCAGAGGGCTGACTGGCCCTCATTACCATTTCTGATTTAGGAATTCCACACCAAAAGTCCCAGAGCCGAAGGGGTGGCTGTTAAGATGAGCAGCTGGACTCTGTAGTGAGTGCATCCCCGTAAAGGAAGTCAAAACAACCTGCGGCCAGATTTGCTACGAAAGGGTGGCACTTTGTATTTAGATAGTCTCAGCAGCCTGATCACTGGTGGGCCCGTCCCCAGTCACACTCCCTTTACTTCTCTAGACTTTAGAATAAGCTTCCCCCCCCCCCCTACCCAGAATCTTGGTGCTCTGCTGTACAAGCTGACTTTGGCCCTGAGTATTCTAGCCAACTCGAATGTTCATGTGGACTGGTGCCCAGCTCTGTGCTTTGTGAGAGAAGCCAGGGAGATGAATCTAATTGCACAGACAATGCTGGAATTGCTGCAAGCACTCCTGTTCCACTGGGTTCATTTGCCAAGCTTCACGGGCACTTATTTTCTGATAAGCAAAAATGGCAAAGGACTCTGGAACCCTTCGTGTGCCCTTCCTTGTGTTTCCTACTTTTCCTGAACTATCTTACTCATGGAAGGCATTCTGTAAACTCTTACCAGTTGATGGCAATGAATCCCGAAGAACTTGTTGTTTCAGATGTGTGTGTGTGTGTGTGTGTGTGTGTGTGTGTGTGTGTCTCATTGAACTGGGATACTTGTCTTAGTTATCTTTCTATTGTTGTGATAAAGACACCATGACCAAGACAGCTTATAAAAGTGTTTAACTGGGTTTATGGGTTCCGAGGGCTAGAGTCAGTGATGACAGGGTGATGTCATGGTGACAGAAACAACTGCAAGCTCACATCTAAAACATCAGGCAGAAATCAGAGAACACACTAGGAATGACACAAATAGTTTGACACCTCGGAGCCAACCCCTAGTAACACTTCCTCTCCAACAAGGCCACACCTAGATCTTCTCAAATAGTTCCATCAGCTGGGGACTAAGTATTCAAACATATGAACTTATGGTGGCTATTCTTTTTCAAACCACCCTGGTACCAGAGGCAAAATGCCTAGACTAGGATAATGTTATACAAAATAGGATTGAAATACATTTTATTTTTTACTAAAAATTTATAGTAGTTTATTATATTTTCATTGTTTTAAATGCATATAATATAAAAGTTAGCATCTGAACTAATTTTTAATTGTTTTTATCATTGTGTGCATGTCCACAACATAGGGGTGGAGTCCACATGCTACTCCGTGAGTGTGGGGGACAGAAGACACCATGTGGAGTTAGCACCCTCCTTCTGACTTCACAGAGTTCCCAAAATTGAACTCAGACCAATGGACTTGGTCACTAGTAACTTTTCCCACTAAGTCATTTTGCTGGCTCATCCTAAGTATTTTTAATTATACAGTTCAGTTTCACTAAATACATGTATGATGTTGTCCAGCTAGCTATCACCATCAATCTCCATAGATGATTTTACTTCATAAAAATGAAATTCTATAGCCATAATCAAAGGTAAATTGCCACTCCAGCTCCTGACAATTACCATGCTACCTCTTCTCTTTATAACTTAGACTGTTGTAAATGTTTCATATAAGGGAATATTGTATTTATCTTACTATGCCTTCAAGCTTCATCTATATTAGAAGGTATGTCAGAATCCCCTTCCATTTTAAGGCTGAATGATTCAAATGAAGTTTTCTAGATTTATAAAGTTTTGGGAATTCGGTCATTATAAAGTCAGTGGGGTGGTGAGGTGACTCAGTGGGGAGCGTACTTGCTGATGAGGCCTCATGACTTTGGTTCTATCTTCAGCACCAACGTAATGATGGAAGGAGAGAACCGGCTGCACAAAGTGGTCCTCTGACCTCCAGATGTGTGTCCTGGTGTGCACGCACCCCCACAATCCGTCCTACATGCACAGTAATGATCCGTAGGAGTAGTTGAGTAAATAATTGTTACTGTATAAATGCAGTTTTGAACTTATTTCAAGAAGACAAATGGTAGAAACTTTGTTTCATGTACATATTCTGCCTGGGGTATGACATTAGGGCATAGTTATATTCAGGAGTAAGACGTTAACGAGTCTTCATGTCTTTCTGTTCACTCCAAAAGGTTTTATGGAAGTCACAAGACTTTTACAGAAATCACAAGACACTTAATGTTACAAAGATGAAGTACTGATTGTAGCATTTTGTAAGTTTTCTTTTTCATAATATTGTCCGAATGAGGTTGATTAATACATACAGTCAGCCCAGTCGGAAGAAATAAACTTGAAAGATAAGCATTTGGGTAGCTATGGCAAAGAAGTAAATACTTCTAAAGCAGAAAGTATATTTTCATAGTTAATGTACACACTTTAAACTGTGTATGCTTGAATATTTGATATACTGAAAGCTAAAGCTGCGGCTTGCATTTTATTTGGGAAAAAAAATTGAAGGGAAAATGGTCTTTTCAGAGAGCAACTGGTGTGCATGCCACAATCCCGAATGAGTGGATTATTAACATGATGCATCAGGTAAGCAACTTCTCATAAACGTTACCATGCACCTAAAGACTCAGGATCCCTAGAAGCCCAGCCCTAATTCACAGATCTCAACCAACCCAATTGTTGGCTTCAGTGAGCGTAGCAGAAGAGGCTCAAGCGGAAGGACACTATGACACAGGAGACATGTATGAGTGCTTGATCATATCACAGTACCTTTTAATGACATGATTTCATGTAACTTCTGCTTCCAGTGCAAAGAAAAGTGGGAGGACAAATAAACAAAAAGTATCCTCCCCTTCCCTGGCTTGTGACCCCATTGTATTGGGCTAATGTGATAATGCTGACTGAGAAATGATAGGAGCCAATCTGGCTGAATGTTAGGTGTTAGGGCTAAAGTCTAAGTTTAAGCTCCCATCATACACTTACTCTAGATTCCGACAGTCTGCAACTAACTATTCCCGTTTATAATGCCCCCCCCGTCAAGCCCTAGATTTAGGGGCCACTGCCACAAAAGTGCGGCGAAGGGGAACTAAACAAAGAATCTTATTTTCAGAAAAATCTTAAAACGAAGCGGTTCAAGACCAATGTAGATCTTCCACCCACGGACCAACCCATTTCACAAAGCATAGCATAGGGAAGACCCTCTCTTTCAACTTTCAACATATATGCTTTCATCAGATTACAAATGGAGACCGATCGGGCACAGGTCGTTTTCTGCTGTGGTCAGGGCCCATCATGGCGTTGTATCTGAGTGGTGAATGAAGAACCTTTCCTCACACGGCTGTGAAACTAACACCACAAGCCATCTTCACAATGTCTCAGACTCGCCTGGCTTCGGAATTATTCTTCTTTATCTGGGGCTGATGCCTTTTGCTGTTGTTGTTTGAGAGAAGGGATCACTCGATATCCCAGACTGGACTAGAACTAACCCAGGTTGGCCTCAACCTTACGTCAGTTCTCCTGTTTTAGTCTCCTGGAGTTATACATTACAGGTTCGAGATATCATGTCCCGTTTTAAAGATGTTTCTATGTCCATTTAGTTGAACAGGATACAATGAAAAAAAACTGCCAAAATAGATTCTCAGAGTCAGTTTTATGTGCATTTTTATGTATATGTATGTATGTATGTATGTATGTATATATGTATGTATTTATGGTCCTGGTAAGGAAAGTATGTAAGACTTGGGACAAGCCTTTCCAGAACCAAGAATTTGATGGCATTATTGGTGGGGGGAGTGGGGGAATGAGATCAGCCTTGTTATTAGGAGAGAAGAATTGGGAGTAAACGAGACGTAGTTTATAGAAGGATGCAACAGGAGTAAGCAGTGGTTTAACTGGCAGAGCGCTTACCCAACATGCATGAAGCCAGGGGTCAATCCCAGATGAAGCCAGGGGTCAATCCCCAGCATTGCACAAAACCAGGCATGGTGGTGCATGTCTAGATCCCTGTACTCATGAGGTGGAGGTAGGAAGATCAGAAGTTCAGAACCACCCTCAGACTAACAGGGAGTGAGTGGAAGGCCAGTCTGGGCTATATGAGATGGTATCTCAAAATAATCATGATATAATGTCAACAATAATAAATATTTTCTTCTTTGCTGACAACCAGCTTATACATTGGGAAAAAAAATTTCTAATTGCAATTCTCATCTATAAAGATCAGCTGCTAACCCAATATTCTCCAGTTATAATGGTCACATGAGAACCAAGCTCACTCCGAACTGAGCCATTTCCAGGAGGGATGCTTGTCATTGTGACTTGTAGATGGCCTTGGAGAAAAACGGAGGCATCTGGGCAGTTAAGGTGGGGTTCTTATAGGATCATACTATAACATGGGTCCTAAGTGTTCCCCAAATGCCCATGTGGTAAAGGCATGCTCCCCAGGGTGGTGGTATTGAGAGGTGATATGGTGGGGCTTAGGTCATAACCCTTTAGGTCATGGAAGGAGGGAAGCACATATTTGGAGGGCATGTGACCGACCTCTTCAATTTTGATTTTGCTGAGATAAACAGCTTAGCACTCACATATTTTCCCTATAATCCACTTTATCCAAAGCATTGGTGCCAACCAATCACAGGCTTGAAGCTCTACAACATAGCCCTTTCTCTCTTTGTAAAGTGATGTAATGGAAAGCTGAGTCAGCAGTCATAGTTTTAAAAATATTTCCACATTCATTTAGAAGAAAGTCTGAGAGTCTGTGCTGTGCATAGATTGGGGGGGAGGGGTCATGTGCCCTTCCATGTCTCAAACTGTGCAACCCTAGGAACTTGAATATGTCAAGGCACGCCCTTGACTCACAGGCCACAGGCTTTGGGAGTCAGACCCAAATAGTACCTCTTGAGTTTTCAGATTCATGCCCACATCCCACACCCTCCTTAAAAAGAGACAGGGTAAATACAAGTTTCTCCAGTCCATGATAGCTCTAATTTTCTTAGTGCTTCTTATAGACTCTATAATACTGAGCAATGTGGTAGACAGCAGCCTGCCTCACAGAAAACTCAACTCATGTTTCTTACACAATGTTTTATAGGAAAGATATTTTTATATACCAAGTAAAGTATCCTGCTTCTAGGATCCCAGTGTCATTATTTGATGGTGCAGTATTTGCAAAGACAGTAAAAATGACCAAAGTGGGTGGGCTTTTGCCTCTATGTCTCAGCTCCAAGGAAAAACTCATTAACGTTTTATTTAAAAAGATTTCTTATTTTTTGTTATGTTTTTGCAGTGTGTGTCTATGTGTGCGTGTGTGTGTTGACATGTGCACATGAGTGCAGGTACCTGAGGATGCCAGAAGAGGGTGATGGATCCCCTTTAGCTGCATTACAAGTGGTCATAAACCAAAGGAGGGTACTGGGAACTGAACTTAGATCCTTGGAGAAGTGAGGGCTCTTGGCCACTTTTTTGTTAGGGTTTCTATTGCTGTGAAGAGACATTATGGTCATGGTAACCCTTATAAAGGAAAACCTTTCGTTGGGTGACTTAGAGATCCGAGGTTAAATCTATTAGCATCATGTTGGGACATGGCAACATGCAGGCAGAGGTGGTGCTGGAGCTGAGAGCCCTGTATCTTTATCAGCGGGCAACAGGAAGTGGTGTGAGATAAAGGGTGTGGTGTGAGCATACACGAGACCTCAAAGTCTACCTCTACAGTGACACATTTCCCACAGTGAGCCATACCTACTCCAACAAAGCCACACCTCCCAGGAGTGTCACTCCCTGTGGGTCAATTACATTCAAACTATTAGAGCCACTGAGCCTCCCTCCAGCTCCAATTCGGTAACCTTTAACGTCTTTCAGCAAGTCTTGCCAAATTTTATTTCACAGTAATACTTAAGCATTTTTAATGTTCAAAACTATATTTTCATTCATGAAGAAGCCCTATTTTTCTACAAATTAAAAATCTGGAAATGTTGCGGGAGGTCCTTCTGCTCCTCCAGCCTATAGCCGCTGAGATACCAGCCCACTGGGGCGTGGTCTCTCTCCCTTTAAAAAAGCGGCTACTTCCCTCTCTCTCTCTCTTCACTTCCTGCTCCACCGGCGACTAGGCTCCCTTCCTGGTTGCGCAGAGGGCTGACGGTGATCTGTAAGTTTTTTCCCCTTTAAATAAATACCACTCTATTAATCATAATTCCAAACTGCTGTGGCATTGTTTGTGACTTACACCTTGATGGAAAAGTATGAATATTTATTAAATCTAATTTGTAGCTATATGTACAGTTTTCCTTTTCTCTGTATTGCTTCCATAAGGAGTCAGAATAAATTAATACTGAAAAAAAGAAAAACATACTCATTCTCTATTTTTCCTCAGAAAGATAACCATTACAATAATTCCACATGAAAAGCCTTGACTTTTACTTTAAAATAATCTTTAGCTACATTTAATAATTTTACATGATTCTTTTTGTGTCTTAATTAAACTAATACAACACTTCACAAGCGGATATATCCATCTATTAGAGGACATCATAGCCCTGAACACATCTCTAACTTTCTCAGACGCACAGCGACAAAGCTACGTTTCCTCATGAATCACCCCGCTGTTCATTCTCAGCTCTGCACACTGTCCTGGATGGAGGAGCTGGGGTGGTGAGCCGGGACTCTAAGGACTGGGTAGAATCAGGAGTGAACCACTGTGTAGCAATTAGACTGGTGTCCTGCGAGTCACACGCCATTCTAGTTACTGGGGGGCAGAGGAGAAGGACATAACCAAAGTTCAGGGGTTCAGGGAATTAAGACGTCTTATAAACAAACAGAAAACAAGTATCGAAAAGGTTGTTAGAAAAAAATGAAGGTAAGGTGATGATAATGTGTATGTGGACATGTGTGTGCAAGTGTGTGTGCATGTGAGCATGTATGTATGTGTGTGTGTTTCCTCCAAAAGGTCATGATTGCAAACTGCACCTGTTTATAGACCAGGAATGAATCCTAGGGTGAAGTCATCAGAGAAGAAAGAGGAGGACATAAGGCAAGCTTCCATTCTTGTTATAATAACTTTTTAATAGTTATATACATTTTTAGTACATCAAAGTGGAATTCTCTTACACCTCAGGTGCCTTTGGGAGCAAGCATGGGTATTAAATAAATATATACACTTTCCAATGAATACAAATGAAAACATTTCATCCAACTAGAATAGTTTCTATAATTAAACATTAAAAATTAAAATAGATGAGAGATTGTTGGAATAATGGTTCCATTAAAAAGTTTTCTTATAATGTTCAGCGTTTGAAAAGTGGTTATAAGCAATTATATTTTTTATCTTTTGGGCCTTTAATGGAACTTAGCTCTTGTACCAGGAGTGCCAGCACTCAGTCTCAGTTCCCTAGTTAGTGAGGAACCTGCACACACAGCCCTAGTGTTCTTCCCAAGGACTCCGCTAGGGCCAGAGAGATTAATGTGGGGCGGCATCCAAGCTGCAGGTCATTACTGCAATTAGGTTTGTTCTTGTCAAGGTCTGTTTGGAAAGGCTTAACATTTTGATGTTTATAGACCACAACTATGGTTTTATCACAGGCTCTGACTCTGGACCTCCCTTAGAAAATATTTGTCCCTTGAAGTCAAGAGAGCAGGTAGAGAGAAGCAGAGCTCTTGGCAGCAGAGTCCTGGCAAGGGGTGGGTCTCTTCCTGGCAAAGCTGGGTCGTCAGGTCAGAGAATTACAGAGGTGAATAAGGCAAGCAGGCACCCCCTCCCAAGACTCACAAAAGGTTCTGTTGAAATCCTTTAAGCCCCTCCAAGGAAGGACAAGTACAGGCAGTGGCAGAAGCAAG
Organism: Microtus ochrogaster; assembly: GCF_000317375.1. NCBI lineage: Eukaryota > Metazoa > Chordata > Mammalia > Rodentia > Cricetidae > Microtus > Microtus ochrogaster. The sequence goes on along the minus strand of NC_022020.1, from coordinate 41,244,272 downwards.
GGGTGGGACAGGAGAAATGTGAGAAGCACCTTGATTTTGTTTCCGCTTAGGGACCCGTGACTTAGGAACACAGAGGTTCAACAAAGAAGCCGAGCCGCTGCCGTGGTTGCTTGCGAATGTTTGAGTTTCTCTTTAGTCAAGTTAGATGTTGTTTAATCTGAAAGCTCAATAGCCCTTGTAAGTTTTCACAACAAAATTCTTTTTACACCTGTGCTCTCGAGAACAGTCAGATAAAGGACAATCTCTCCCCCTCCCTGTGCAATTTCAAAAGGAAAACGATCTAATCCAGGATTAATCAAAACCAAATAAACATGCCTTACCGGCTCACCAAGGTTTAATACAAGTCACCTGTTCACCTAATTCCAGCTCCTTTGAAAAGCAGTGAATGGCCCAGCAGCTGGGCCCCAACCAAATGAGAAAGGAGGGCCGGGCTCTGTCTCAGGCATCCTTCCTTGTTTCCTTTCCTGGCCTGACCACACTCCTTTCACAGTTTAAACTGTGCGGGTATCTTCTGCCCCCTGATGTGTGGACAGCTCTATTTCTCAATTCGCCAATCTCTGCTTTGCTCTGCTATTGACTAGTGGTGCTCCTTTGGGTAGACAGTGGAACTCAGGCAACCTCGGCCAAGGTGGGAATTTTAAGGCAGAAATTAATAGGGAAGAGAAGGGAAACGACACCCTGGTCCCTGCCTTCTCAAGCCCATCTGTGAGAAACAGGCCTTACTGTGGTTGCTGCCCTCACTGGCAGAGGCCATGGGTTTCTTTATCATTTCGCAGTCACCTCAGGTCTTAGAAAATCTTCAGAAAACCAGAAAGATGAAAACAAGCAATTTACACACTGACTCAAGGAAGGGTGATTTCCAAACAAGCCCTTGCTCCCCTCTAAGAGAGCCCTCACTCACAACCCTTACCTAGTAAGGACTTGATTTTCAGCTTAAGGACTGCCCTCACTGAAACAGAGAATGAGGAAACAGCAGACAGATGAACAAGAAATGCTGGGACTGGCTGAGCTCGGGCTTTGATGGAGACATACAGCAACAGCCCCCAAACGTGTTTATTACATACAATACAGACTAGGAGTGAGGGTGAGAGTTGATCTAAGTAGGGGGTCTGTGGGAAAGCAGCCTCCATTATGGATATCAAAAGAGTGGTCGAGAGATTCTGCACATATTGGTTTCAGCTCAAGGTCCATCTGCTCATAAACATCCATATTCTGGCCAAGGAAGGCTTTGCCACTCCCATGGTCTGAAGCACTGGGGTCCTTGACATGGCTGTGCTCATGTCAATAATGCCTGTCCAAACTCTATCCACTTTCCACACAGAATCCTGCCAGGGATTCGATCATTCTCCACTTACCCATTAAGGACTTGAAGTTTTGGGCCCTTGTGATAGTGTGTTCTGAGGGGTGCTTTTCAGGAAGTAAATACTTACATTTGGTTAATGTGGGAGAACATCTGAACGTTGACCACTTGGGTATTTTGGCTTATATGGAAGAGGTATGGTGTTACCGAATGACAATGGCATAAAATTGGAGGAAAAAGCGTGTGCTGTGCAGTTGGCAGATTTACTCGAGCAGGGGCATCTTTTTGGGTTTCTATAAATGGGGATATAAATGAGGAACAGTCACGGAAAAGAGCCAAATGGAGTAGGATAAAGTGACCAACAGGAGCTATTCTGAAAGTGGTTTAATCCTGGGATCACATTTTCGGAGGACATCACCAATCCTGAATCTGACTATGTCCGTCATGGAGTCAATAGACATGTCAACCATTAGACCTTGAAACACCCTTGTCAAGTTCAAGAAGTAGAAGCCTGTGACTGCTTCAATCCTGTGAAACATTTGCCCAGCATGGGACATATCTGTGGTGACTTCAGTCTAGACAGTGATTGCAATAGAGTCTGGGATGGTGTTCCCTTTAACTGTATCACCCTTGCTTGGATTTGCTGGAATCTAAAGAAAGGGGTGTCATGCTGGGAGCATTAGCTAGTTGTGGAACTCCATCCCAGTGTCTCGGTAGCAAATTCCTCTAATGCTTTACAAGACTTAATAGTAAAGAGTTAGCGGTGACAGATTTTGATCACCTCTAAGCACATCTTAGTGGTTTTGGGAAAGATAATTTACAACATTAAAGTATTACTAAAACCATGAAAATATTGCAAAAATATACCCTTTAAAAAGCATTCATTGTAGAAAAAAAAAGGCCATGTAAAAACAAAATTGACTAGATACCTTGCACTTCTGCTATTTAATTCAGAAATGTCGTCCTTTCCTTTGACCCCCTCCCCCTCAAACAATATGTGATTCTGACAATTCTGGCATCCTTCCAACAGAACTTGGAGTCTGTATCGCTGCCAGTTGGCACTGGGAAGGCTCTCTTTTGGAGAGAGGGCTGTGAGGATGATCCTACATGAATTCCAACGAGGAATCATAGAGGATGATCTAACTCTATCAATCCTGTAGGTAGAGAGCCACGCTCTAGAGAAATCTCACCTTTCCCAGGGAGAGAGCGCATGGATAAAGTCCGAGGAGAGAAAGAGGGAGAAGGAGAGAGGGAGGTGAGGAGAGGAGTGGTGGAGGAGACAGACAAGGAGAGAGAGAGATGGTAAGGAGGAGGGGCATGAAGAAGCAGATGAGGTCATAGATAGCTCACTTCTTACCTTTCTTACCCCATCACAGACAGACTGAGTCAGAAGCACTCAGACTCATTTATAACCCACAGAAATTTTTATTTTTTGTTTGTTTGTTTATTTATTTATTTGGTTTTTCGAGACAGGGTTTCTCTGTGGCTTTGGAGCCTGTCCTGGAACTAGCTCTGTAGACTAGGTTGGTCTCGAACTCACAGAGATCCGCCTGCCTCTGCCTCCCAAGTGCTGGGATTAAAGGTGTGCGCCACCATCACCCGGCCCACAGAAATTTTTAAAAAGACAAACTAATTCAGGGCATGGGAGTGCTTTTAATTCTAGCACTCGGGAGAGAGGAAGATAGAATAACCGCTTCTTTCAAACCACGAAGTGAATGACTACAAAATCTGATTCCTGTCTAACAAACGTTTATACCATTGTTTCAGTTTCAGCTATGCTTTCTAAATGTAAGATATAATCAACGTGGCAGCAATAGTAGCATTGTCCACATGGTAAGGGACATTGGGAAGATCCAGATTCCCCGAACCCATCGCAGTGTTAAGTGAGCATGCTACGGGAAGAGGACATGGGAACTGTTTTCCTTGGGGACAGAAAGAGACCAAGAGGATTAGGTTGTAGACAAAAGGCACCCCAGCCAATTGCGATCATTAAATCATCACCCGGGGATGGCCTTCCATTTGTGGACAAGAAGAGCTGATGGCTGCCAATCTTTGTATGTACGAGGCTCGGGACCGTGGTGATGACCTAATCATGACGTAGCTTGGCTCTTATTGTTCACCGTGTGGATTGTATCTGGTAACATTGGAGAATTCTATTTGAAAACAATGCCAAAACACAAAATATGCTTAGCGCTCATAATTTCTTTCATATGTGGCAACAGAGCCTGCTCATGCTTCATAAAAAGAGGGATATTGCGCACAGCTGTATCTGGCCCATTCTCACACTCGAGAGAATTTGCTCCCCTTTGCTATTTTTATAGCAATCTTTGCCATTTACTCCTTTCCCTTTCCGCCTCCTTTTGATTCAGCAGCAGCTGCATTCAATAAAACACGGTGACAGATAGATGGATCCTACAGAAAATCTGCTGATGGCTCTTTCTGTAAACCTCAAATGTAAACAATACAAGGGCATTTGTTTCCCTGTCATGTTTCTCTTAGTACATAAAGACGAAGAACCAAATCAATCTGGGGGAAAAAAATAATATGTTGTCAGTCCCCCCTGGTTGACTCTTGGGTACCCACGCTGCCTGGGAAAGATGGCAGACAAAGAGCCGCTTTAGCCAGGGATAAGAGAATTTCTGCCCTTTTGATTTTGGAATTCCTAAGCAAGGAAATTCTATAGAAGAAAGTTTAAATCCTAGCTAGTGAAATCTTTTTCATTGCATCTGCACAGAACACATTCATTTATTTGTTATTTGTTTGTTTAGCTCGTGTTTCTTTCGGTTTGCGTTCATATGCATGCATGTGTCACTGTGTGGTGGCGTGAGGACAGCTGTGGGGATCCATTTTCCTCCTTCCACCACGGGTTTTGTTAGAACTCAAGTTGTCAGGCTTGGTGGCAGGTGACTTTGCCTGCTGAACCATCTCCGTGGCTTCCTGTGACCTTTTAGGTACAACTACACTCTCCACAAAATAACAGATGAGATTTACTGTTCATGCAATAGACACAAACCATCCTAGCACTTTCCATGATAACATGGAAGGTGGACATTTTATTATTTTCAAGAGAGTCCTGATCTTACAAAGTAGTCCAAGTTCATGACTCACCCACCAATACTTAAAGCGGATGCTTGAAAGATCTTCAGGTTAACTGCTCAGGGGATCGCTTTTCAGTACCGTTTAAACTGATGCCATACCCTGCTAAAGATGAGCCAACTCCACCCAGACTCAAGTGTTTCTTCTACTTCTGAACAAGATGTTCACGTCGGTGCTTTTCGAGTTGGAAAATACACTATTTTGTCAATAATGTAAGGAACGGGGATGACGCAGCATACGAGCAACACTGACGTCAGAGGACAACGGAGGCAGCAACACAGGTGACTTCGGCATCACAAGCTCTCTTGAACTTTCTGTGGCCGGATAACATTTTCAGCCCCGAGTCCTAAAGGTGACAGGCAGTCAGCCTATGTGGAATTGAATCCTGTCATTTTCCTCAGGAAATTCTCCTTCTGAAGCCTAGAGCCTTCACTCTTTTACATGAAGACAACGTAATTAATGTTTAACTAAGCAATTCAATAGTACATTTTGGAGACATGGCTGAGAAATTATGGAAATTCTACTGTTTCTCTTAAAATACATCACCACATTGTTAGTTGTCATGGTAGCCACACGAGAACTTAGACGGGGAGTCTAACCGACTCATTCACAGAATTCCACAGAGAAAATAACTTCTTTTGTTGATGAAAAGTCTATTAAGAGCTTCATTCCATCATCAAGTTCTGGCTAGTTGATGGCGGCGTGAGGTGCCCAGTAGGGGTTAGAAATAATGCTCTTTAATTCTCTGAGGAGATTCCGCTTAAGTACTTACACCAGCATTGAGTTTGCACTGCCATAAATAGAGTCGAAACACAAATGTTTTTCCCGTGGAGGATACAGACAGCTAGAACATTCCCAGAAGGGGATGCTGGGAAGGCCCTGATCCAGACCCAGGCTTCTGGTCTGTGGTTTAAACAAGCAAGAAGTCTTTTCTCCTTCCTCTTCCCAACACACAAACATGAGGATAGCCTTCAAGCCAATTTTGTACAGAGCATCGCAATCTTATGTAACGTTTGCGCTTATCAAAATATAATAGGAGTACTAGTTGCAGTCAAGTTTCTCTTTAAATTTTCTTCTATTTCCTTTGGCAGTTCTTTAAGTAGAGAGTAAAGGACTGGTTGTGAGCCCTACAAAATCCAGCGTACCTACAGAGGAAATGTATTTTGTACAGCTTTTGGGAAAGGGGTTAGGTGAGGTACATGGGTTATGGAAGAAGGCAGAAAAGAGTTATTTGAGGCTCTCGGTTTTGATAAAAATACAAAAACAAAAATAAAAACAGATGTCAGCAACCACTGAGAAGTGACCTACCCCATGCCTGCGCTGCTGGGGGATTTTTATCAGCACTCTCTCTGGGGGGCTGTTCCGTTCTTTCCTTTCGATTCTCTTAGATCCCAACTCTCCCTTTGGAGTAGTTTCTTGTTCCATCAAAATATGCTGAGTTTCTTGGTGGGAACTGTTAATTAGGCTTTGGGAATGTATGGGGTTTTGTTTCCTCTACCCCTTCTTTGGACAGTGGGTATTTTGGCTTCTAGTTCTTGGGTTGTGGATAGACAAAACTAGAATGCCTCACAGAAGACAGAGTCCGTGAGGTGGTTAACCATGGCTTTTGCTGCTTCCTCTCCTGCTTTGTACTGCTGGTGACTGCTTTTTGTCTTTTTTTCTTTTTCTTCCTTGTTTTTTTTTTTTTGTGGACCTATGGATGCATTACAGACTTGTGAGGTCAGTTCAACTAGTGTTTCGCTCCAAAGTTTTCTTACCTTGTCTGTACAAACCCCTCCAGTTCAGAAAAGTCCTTTGTAGGGTGCCAACATCTGCTAATCTCTATGGGAACTTTCGGTGACAACACAGGTATTGTTGCCTGGATCAGATTACTCCAAGTGGATTTGCATATGCAAAAGTCAGTGAACCAGTGCCTGTGGAGCAACAGGGAGAGGAAGTCAACCGGCAGCAACCAGCAACCACAAATACTGACCTCAGCTCAAACCTAAGTCTTGGGAGGCTGTGCTGAAATGGACGTCTCTGCATCTCTCACCTGCTGACTGTTCCCATTTGAAAACGAATATCCCCATTGAAGGGTTTGCTATTGTGTCGTGTGCACTCCCCATCCTGCTGGCTTAAGTTCCTGTTGGAATCCAAATGTGTTGACAAAGTGAACAAAACAGGTACCCCTGCCCTTCAGTTGTGGCTCTGGGGAGCCCAGGGAGATGGGCACAAACACTAGCCGCGACTGTATACAGTACTGCCCAGTGCTGCTTTCCCTGCCAGGGCCCTGTGATTAAAGAGGAGGGTCGCCAGCGTGGGACTGGACCCAGGAATTGTCCAGTTGAAAAGGTCACTGCTGCAGAGCAGCAATTAGTGTGCCCCACCGCCTTGACGGTTTCGATTTAGGAAAGATCTCAGAAATACAATGCTTGGATTAACCAGCTTTACAGTCTGCTTGTCATAAACCCGGTTGTCAGGAATCTGCCCTGAATCAGAGTGATAATGTTGCAGTTAGTAAGTGTTGAGGTTGGAGACATGGCTCATCTGTTAAGAGCACCACTGCCCTTGAAGAGGACTGAGGTTCTTTCTGTTCCCAGCACCCAAGTCATGGGTCTTATAGCTTCTGTAAATGCAGCTCCCGGGGTGGAGAGAATGCCCTCTTCTGGCTTATTTGGGCACCGTGTGTGCATGGTGCACATATATACACACACACAAACACATTAAAACATCACTCAATCAATCAAACAAACAAGAACAAAAACCGAAAAGATACAAGTGTCTAGTGTCTACAGAGTACAGCAGAGGGGTAGAGGAGCTGTTGGTTTGCTGGCAGCAAGACTGTATAAACAAACCACAGGGGCCACGGCTGTGAAACTCCTCAAAGCCCCTCAGTATTTGAGAGTGACCTTGACAGCCACAGAGCTCAGCACAAAGTTTTGCAGCCTACTAAACAGGAATGGGTGGGGGGTAAAGGTTATGAATGCCGGAGTTAAAATGGCTGTGTTACTAGCACTTTCTCCAAGGGTCAGCTGTTTCATTAGGAATTATTTTTGAGAGTCATTCATTTCAAATCCTAAGCCCCAAGGTGAATGATAAGTAGAATAATGGAAGCAGGTCCGAAGCGGGAGAGAGTTCAGTGATGTGAGCAAGTGGGATGCTAAGCTGGGCTGTGGAAGAAAAAGGGAAGAGAGGCAAAGCCCCTGGCTTTTCCCGGGCTAGCAAGCCAGGAGCTGCCCTAGCCCTCCCCTTAGCTGAGGCCACACTGTAGATGCAAGTAGAACTTGGAACAGCTCCTTCGAAGCTGGAGCTTTGACCCTGAAAGCAGGTGACCCACAGCTGCTGGATAGAAACTCCCATCTCTTTGCCAGTTTCAGTCAAAACCAGAGAAAGAAAGGAAACAGTTCTCATCTTATCAGCTGCAAAGGCGAGATTTTGTTTCACGTGGAAGACAAAGCCCTAAAATTGCATCAAGGCAAGACGTTCTGCACAGTGAATTAGGAGGTTGTGACATGAGATCAGGTCTGCCCCTTGTGCTGTGAAGTGCACTTTCAGATCGGAAAGACGGGTGAGAGAGCCCTCTGTGAGGGACGAGGCAGTGGCCTCTCCCCGCCCTCTTCAGGGTGTCTCCTCAGCATTATGACAGGCCCTGGTAGACAGGTTCAGGCTTGCCAGTGTGCAGCTTGTGGTCCTCCCGAGGTTAGATGCTATAAACAGATTCTGAAACTCTGAAGCATAGAGCAGGCCGTTTCTGGGAAAGGCTATTTTAATGTTTCTCTCTGCTTCTCTATATAAATGCATGCCAGGTTCTGTTTAGATTTGCCTGGTTTCCACACGTGACTTCCCTTCCCACCCTGTCATCTGTGTTGCTACCCAGAGCTGTTTTCTTTGCAGGATGCATTTGCTTCAGTGCCAGTGGTCAAGGGTATGGGAGGCATGCAGAGAAGGGCAGAGTGAGAGAGGGGTTGGTGGGCACATAGAGCGGGTCATTCTGGGTAGTAGAGGTGCCAGGATGAGAGAGAGTTGGGGAACTCTGAAAGCCCCCCCCCCCGATTTCTCTTCCTGCATTCTCCTCTGCCCACCTCTAGCTGGGATTAAGTGAGAGGGTACCAACCCACACTCAGCTTCCAACTTCAGAAATTCCTAGCGTTCCCAGTCTTTCAAGGCATATTTATCTGTTCTTATTATGAAGCTTGCCTGAGCTTCTATGGAGGCTGTGGTAGCTGTTGGAGCTAAGTCCTGGCTCTGGACAGAGCTTTTCTTTCTAGAGGCTGGGGTTATTTCACCAAGGAGGAATTTTGTTGTCAAGGCTGGAGTTGACAACACTGTTGTTATCACTCTTTTGGCAAAGAGGAAGCTTGTAGTTATTGTTTGATGTTTCAGATTTACACAGTGCTCTATAAAGCTCTAAACACTCTGCGGAAAGGAAAGCAAAGAAAACAAACTCATTGCTAGGACAAGGCAGCAGAAGGGCAAAATCCTGCGTAAAACGTTATGTCTGTAGCAGGCTTTCTGGGATCACTAGACTTAAAATCATGACACGGAGACTTATTATTAGTTATGAATGCTCGACCTTATCTCATGCTTGAACCACTAGCTCTCATAAATTAAATTAACCTGCTTCTCATCATCTGTGTTTTGCCTCAGGGCTTTTTACCTTTCTTTCATTCTGTA
>NC_022020.1:41234901-41235108 GCF_000317375.1 Microtus ochrogaster | reverse complement strand
ACACACATCATACACATACAACACACACAATACATACACACACAACACATACACACAACACATACAACACACAGAATACATACACACACAACATACACACACAACACATACAATACACACACAACACACACAACATATACACAACACACATACAACAACACACACACATATACACAACACATACAGCATACATATACACAACACACA
>NC_022020.1:41198635-41234347 GCF_000317375.1 Microtus ochrogaster | reverse complement strand
TCCAAACCCAATACAAAAGCATATACAATAGGAACAGATATCAAGTATAAAATTAGGATTATAACCAACATAAATATTGAGAAAGGAACATGTGATAAATGTTTAATAAATATTCTATTTTAAAGAGTATAAGTCTTGCATCAGAAATTGCTTGGCTAAATCATAAGAGGAAGGTAACTAAGACTATTTAATCATCTTTAAACCCATTGAAGGCCCGAGAGAGAGATAATATTACTTGAGTAGGCAGGAAGTGCAAACAAGCAGCTTCCAAAGCAAGCAGTATATGACCCAGACAATTGGCTACCTCAAGCAATCACCCAAAATTTCATTTGCAATGTTGAAGAAACCAACTTTGACTAAGGCCTAGCATAACTGACAGACCATTTTCAAAGGTAGGAAAATATTTAGAACTGTATTACCCTGTCTTGGCAAGGTTTGGCAGTCTTTTTCATTGTGTCCTGCTTATTCAGTCCAGACACCATGTACTTTGTCAGTGGTTGAGGCATGGGCAGCTCCTTGCCCAAAGGCTAATTGTGCCAAGAAGAAAACAAACTCCAAATGGAGTGTCTTTGTGCTCAACATTCTCTCAGGAATAGATTGGTGCTGTCAGAAGCAATCATGTCTCATGTCAACAGAACCCTAAGTTATTTAAATGCCATATTCTACAGATCCTTGAAGTGGTAGAAGGTTGCCTATCTAGACAGAATACAATCTCTATGTATCTAAAGAATCTAATTAATCTGACTATATGTATAACAAACATGAATAACAATTAGCCTATAATATTTACTACCTGTATAACTTAAAGACCAAGACTTTATATCAGAATATTAGATAATATGTAAACAACTGTTCAGTAAATGAAAAAAATGACCTCAAAATGTAAACAATGTATAAGTATCTTGATCAGAAGCAGGAATGTATAATGCAATATCAAAATATATTCTAAAAATTGTAACAATATACAACATGTCTTAAACAGAGGTAGAAACATGCATACATACAATCTGACAAAATAACTTCGCATAGGTGTACAAATATTGTAAACAGAAATAACAAATATAATTTGAACTTGTATCAATATAAAAAACTATACCAATATAAATTGTCCATAAATAATAGCTCCCAAGTATTCACTCTATTACCCAATATTATTATTATTATTTATTATGATGGGTAAGTTCACACTAAATTACCCATTGTCCTGGGAAAACTGGACCTGCAAGCCAGCTGCGCAGTCTGCAGGTGCAGGTGTCTGGGGACCCAGAACAGTTCCAAGCTGCTACAGAGGCTAGCAGCCACTCAGGGCCACCACATGGGGATTCTACACAAATCCTATCCACACAGAGCTTGGTGGCGGCTGGCTGCACCACTGGGGACCTGAACCCCACAATTCAGCATCAACTGTTGAATTATCATGGATCGAGAAATACCAGGCTAGCTACAAGACAGACCGATTATATTTTTGTTTATTATAAGGGGCAAACTCATGAAACAGGAATGAGAAGTTCAAGCTCAGCTACGTTAGTGCGGGAACCACAGAGAGAGAGTGAACCCTGGACCGCTAGGCGTTTTCCTCTAAGTACCCCAAAAGTCACGCCCTAACTTGGTCCCACCCTTATAGTTCATTGGCTGACAGAGATTCCCCACCAACACACACACACAACACACATATCCACACATAAAAGCAGAAAAGGGCTCTATTTGAAAAGAGGAAATGGATGGGAATGAAGAAGGGGGACAGATGGTAAGCATGGTCAAAAAATATACTTGTGTGAAAATAACAAGGAAGCCACCACATTGATGTGCAATTGTCTTAGTCACTGTTCTATTGCTGTGAAGAGACAGTGTGCCAATGTAACGCATAAAAGAAAATCATATAATTGGGGGCTTGCTTACAGTTTCGGATGATTAGTTCATGGTCATCATGATAGAAAGTGTTGTGGCAGGCAGGCACGATGCTAGAGCAGTTGCTGAGCGCTTACATCTGACCCACAAACAGGTGTCAAAGAGAGAGAGTGTACAAGACTGGTCCTGGATTGACCTTTAAAACCTCAAAGATCACCTACTCCTAATAACACAGCTCTTCCAGCAAGGCCACACCCTGCTCTGCAATGCTGCCTCGTCTCATCCTTCCTAAACCATTCACCACCTGGCGACTAAACATTCAAGTGTATGAGTCTGTGGGAGCCATATTCTTATTCAAGCCAGAACAATGATAAATGCATAAAAACAAACATTTTAATGAATAAATAAATAAATAGATAAATAAACTCAAACCTCATTATTAGAGAGTCTCTAACAAGCACGTTTTTTTAAGGCTCTGACACACTTGAAGAATGTGATCCATGGTTGTTGTTGTTGTTTTGGTTTTTTTTTTTTTTGCCCCTGAGTGAGTATTTGGACTTGGCTGACTGTCAAGATGCATTTGGAGTCAATCTGGGTCAATCTGGGTGAATAAACTTTGGATGATGAGACTGGGAAATCGAATGTTTACAGAAATAGAAAAAAAAATTAAAAAAGAAAAATTACACTAAACTGATTTTTTTTTAAAATTGCGTTCTTTTCCTTTTACCAATGGTGATTTTGTGACAAGTACACTGTATGCCAGCCCAAGGCGACTGCTACAGGGCTTTAATTTGTTCTTTGTAGAAGCTAGAGCGACGCCATCAGAAGCCTGCCTTGGAAATGCCAAGTGTTGGCAGTGCTACTTATCCAGACAAATGACTTGAGCTCCCACAATGCTCTCTGCAGACAAATGGAGATGGTTATTCCTCGGATACAGTCTCTTGGCTCTGTGTCTTTGGTTCCCAATTTCCAAGCAATCAGCTGGTCTTCAGAGAGAATGCTCTTAAAAAGACTTGGGAAAGAACAGAGGAATTTGACCTACTTCAACATTTTAGGAGCTTAGACAGAGCTCATTAGATGTGGAGAAAGGAGAGGGCCATCAGAAAGGCCTGAACAGACCAGCGCCTTGTAGATACTGCTTCTTTTTCACCTCCCTTTCTCCCAAATGAAGCACTCAGTTACACTCTGAATTCACCTATGTACTCTGTAAGTAATTGCTTGCAGCACTTAAGAGAGAGAGAAAGAGAAACAAGAGAGTTAGAACCCTACAAAAAATCTATTTATAATATCAAAATAATTGTTTTAGAAGAGAATTCTCAAGGGAAAAATCATCACAATTCTTTTCATCCCCTCCTTACACACCCCCATCACTTTATGCAGATTGCCCCCTTAATGTCCCAGGCACTGGTTCTGGTTTGATATTGCCTATTTCACTTAATAAAGGGTCTCACTTGTTACTAACACATGCAGTAAACATAAGCTTCCTGAAGAACAGAAAGCAACTGGTGTAGAAGTCAATAATCAAAGCATGAATAAGTCACCAGCTAGAGTGAGGACACTCACTAAAGGGACACACATGAAGAGAGGCAACACATTTGAGTCAGTGAGTGCCAGTCAGCCATCACTTTGAGAAATATCTTAGATTTGACTTTCACTGGGAGCTGAAAGACCAGGTACTATGGTTTAGGTTTCATGATTATTTAGAGACATTTCAATTGATAAACCAGATAATCATGGGGCTGTTTGGCTTTTTATAAATCCTGCTATTTGCTTGTGTTTTGCTTCATTTATTTCTTGTGCTTGATGGGGCCTTTTATTACGACAGCACCTAGACTGAATGTTGTCAAGTGGGTTTATTTATACATAGTTTGTTTTTTAATGTAAAGCCTGCATGAATTCAACATGGTCGTGAACTTGATCCTGTCGTGTCTGTTTCTTTAGAGCTTATAGTACAGAAGGTCTCCTAAATAATTTTTTCTCCTTACTTGAGAAATATTGTAAAAAATAGACATGGGAGGCATGCCTTTAATCCTGGCACTCAGGAGGCAGAGAGAGGGGATCTTTGTGAGTCTGAGGCCAGCCTGGTCTACATAGTGAGTTTCAGGACAGCCAAGGCTATATGGTGGCATTGCCTCAAACAAAACAAGAGGAGAGAGAGAGACAGACAGAGACAGAGAGAGAGAGAGACAGACAGAGACAGAGACAGAGACAGAGAGAGAGACAGAGAAACTGTAAAGCAGAAAACACATTCTCAGTATTTTCTGGTTTTTCCGTGAGAAATACTTTGGTTAAGGGAGGAGCCTCAGATGCTGGAACCAAAAGTTCCTGAGTTTCTGGCTTAGCTGTAGTGAAGGCCTCTGCTTTGGGTTCTGCCTTGGGGTTATAACTATCGTCTCTACTATTTTCTTCCTTCAATAAACATCACTGAGAATCTCACGTGTGACTTCAGAGAAATTGATGATGTTTAAATTCCAAGTGGACACTATTGACTTTAATCAACTAAGCTTACAATGATAGTTAAGAATATACTTTAAAGTCCTGATTAAAACCAACCAAGTTCACGGACATTCCTTCTTTGGATAAAGGACAGCATCTCATTTTCTACATCTAGTCAGAGAAATAGCTGCCAGACACTTTCTGCTCATGCGTGGCCTTTTCCCAGTTCTTCTTGATTACTGTTGGTACCCATGAGGGAATAGCTATGTATATTTTTGTTTCAAGGAAGCTATCAGCCACAGTGCTGAAGAACTTGGGTATCTTATTTCTGAGAAGCAGCAATTTGAAATGGCCTCACCACCAACTGGCCACCGCTATCAACATTTCTGATTGTGAATACGTCACACTGTTTTGCTGTGACTTCCTGAAAATTGCTGAGGCACATTATGGGCTTGTTTACATTCAGATCGCTGTGCATGCAAGAGGAAAATTGAAAGGAAACCCTGACAGTAGTCACATGAATGTGTGGGTGTTTCCAATTAATTTTGTCCTCGTTTGACTATTTTATGGGGAACAGAAAAAAGACTTACACCTCACTATCATAGAAAGAGCGTTAGGTGTGAAGCCAAAAGAATTTGGCCTTGAGGAAACTTTCTTGCAGTAAGAACAGCAAACTGTTTAAGATCTTTGAGAAAGCTTTTTAACAAATAAAGTGAAAATAATAACTGGTCTATTAATATATTATGGTAGGAGTAAATGGGGAACAAACAACACATTCTGAAATGTCAGTCATTGCCTAAATATTGATGTGTATGCATTATTACATTTTTTGATTACAAGCCATAGAAATAAACTGTGGCTAAGTAGAGCTAGAATGAGTTTATCAAAAGGATCTCAGACACTCATTGAATTGTCAAGAGGTTTGAAGATGCAGTGGATATAAACAGAAATTAGATAGCTATGGATTGATGAGATGGCTCAGTGTGTAAGGCTTTTGCAGCCATGCTTCCCAATCTGGGTCTGATCCCTGGAACCTGTCTGGTCGATGGGGAGAGAAGTGAGTTCCTTAAGTCACTCTCTGACCTTCACATGTGCTCTTAGACATGCATGAATCTTCCTACACAGAAAATGTAAATAAAGAAACAAATAGGAAATAAATGTAATGAAATTAAATTCAATAGAAAAGACATGAGATAATTTTAGAAACAGAGAAGCAGGTTATTCCAGTGGCCTGAGCAGCAGCCATTGTGAAGATGGAGTGAGTTCTGTTTGCTACCGGTACCTTTAACTGTCTGATCAGCTTCAAATGCTAGTAAAGGTCATTCAGTTGGCTGAATTGGATCTTATGCTTGTCCCTTGGGTATGGAATGACATGGGCTATGACAATGACTACCTTGGTATCTCTAGAAAACAGCGTGTTCTCATAGAGAGAGTGGTGACAGAAAAAGAACAGATGCTGGACAATGAGAAGTCCAAGTGACACTGACATTCCTGATTGACATTCCTGACTTCACTCACTGAAGCCACTCAGTTTCTTCAGATTCAGTGACCTGGAACCTCCCAAGTCTGTGGTGTGGTCTGCCCACTGACATGCTAGAATTCTAACCTCCAGGACAATGATGTTAGGGAGGAGGTGGTTCAGTCCTGATGGTGGTGATGTTCTCAAGAGTGTGATTGGTACCCTTATAAGAAAGGGGCCAATGGTAGCTTGCTTCCTGTACTCTGTGAACACAAAGCAAGAAGGCACTACCTGCCAATCAGTAAGCAGTTCTAGCACACCAAATCTACTAGTGCTCAAGCTTAGACTTTTGAGCCTCTAGGACTTGAGAAAAAAGAGACGATTGCTTAAACTATCTCATTATACTATTTTGTTTCATAAAACCTCAAATGCACAAAGACAGTATCCTGAAACCAATACTTTACTCACCCATGTTTAGGATATAATATATAATTATTGTAAAATATGTAATGCTGAACCCTGTTTTTTGCAACCAAGAGAATGCTGATCTTTCCTTTCTGGTAAAAGATAAGTTCATTTTCCTCCTCTGACAAC
Organism: Microtus ochrogaster; assembly: GCF_000317375.1. NCBI lineage: Eukaryota > Metazoa > Chordata > Mammalia > Rodentia > Cricetidae > Microtus > Microtus ochrogaster. The sequence continues at coordinate 41,228,010 of NC_022020.1, read as the reverse complement.
TGTCACAAGTAGCAGTGATTATGACTCAGCCAGCACGGACCAGTTCTATTCCTCATACCTTAAGAGAGGCCAGAAAGCGGGAGACCTGACTTAGTGTCCCGAGGCATCATTGTCTGGGATTACTGATATTGATGGCCATGGTGACTGTGTTGAAATCTAGTTGGTCCAGCTTTTCTGGGTCCTTTGAGGAGGTACTTGGGACTGGCAGGTGGTCAGTGTTAACAATGGATCACTAGGCCTGAACCCTGAGGAAACACGCTGTCCTTCATCCAAACATTTTATCTTGCAGTTTTTATCCTTTCTGTTACTATTTTTTTAAAATATTTAAAAATTTAAAATATAGTTACACGATTTCCCCCACTCCCTTCCTTCCTCACAATCCTCCAACATCCTTCCCTCCTGCTCCCTCTTGAGCTCATGGCCTCTTTTTCATGTATGGATAAAAAAAATACATAAATATAGAAACACAACCTGCTCAGTCTGTTTAGTGTTGCTTCTATCTAAATGATTTCAGGACTGACAGCTTGAATAACCAATCAGGGGTTAATCCCTGAGAAAGACTATTTCTCTCACTCTTCACATTCTTTAGTTGCCTGTGGGTCTTTGTTTAGGGAAAGGGCCCGTGAGATGTCTTGCTTCCATGATAGCATATCTATTAGAGCTTTCTTTCAAGGTCCTGAATGGGCAGCCATATTGTTATGGTATCTTGGGTGGCGCTTCTGAGAGGCACACATTTACCCCAGTTATCCCGGCTCTTCTCAGGACACTGAGTCAGGTCTCTAGCTTTCCGGCCTCTGCATGAGGTATGAGGGCTAGAACTGTCCTGAGCTGAGCTGAGTCATTATTGCTGCTATTTGCGGGAGTTGTCAGGTGAGGAAGATGATCTTATCCTTTCTCAAAAAGGAAAGATAGGCATTCTCTTGGTTGCAAGGTACAGGGTTCGGCATTATATATTATTTAATAATAAATATTATATCCCAAACCTAGGTGAAAAATATTGGTTTCAGGATCTTTCTATGCCCGTTTCCATAAAATTCCCTGAGCCTTAAGTGCAAAAGCTGTTGGTAGATGTAACCATTTTGGTTAGTCCCTGAGATGCTCCCAGGCTCTGGGGGTGCTGGTGACAATGTCTAGAGGGTTTCTTGCTGCAGTCACCACTGCTCCTGTGCTACTTCTTTCTCTTGAGTTCTGCATTCTTTTTTCCCTTTGATTTTTTTAATTAAGATTTTTTTAAATACAATTTGCATAGCTATCCCCATACCCAATCCCTTCCCTCCTCCCACCCGACCCCTCAATCCACACCTCAGAAAGGGTAAGGCTTCCCATGGGAAGTCAATAAAAGGTCTGACACTTCACTTCGAGGCAAGATCAAGGCCCTTCCTGCTATATCTAGGCTGAGCAAGGTATCACTCCAAAGAGAATGTGCTTCAATATGCCAGTTCAAGCATTAGGGATAAATTCTGATCCCATTGCTCATCGCCCCACAGACTGCTCAAGCCTCACAACTGTCACCCACATTCAATGGGCCTGCTTTGGTCCTATGCAGGTTCCCGGCTATCAGTCCAGAGTCAGTGAGCTCTCAATAGCTCAGGTCAGCTGTTTCTATGGGTATCGCCATCATGGTCTTGACCCTTTTGCTCATATTATTGCTCCTCCCTCTCTTGGACTCGTCTCCGGTAGATTGGTCCAGTGCTTTGCCGTAAATCTCTGCATCTGCTTCCATCAGTTGCTTGATGAAGGTTCTATGACAACAATTAAGGTAGCCATCAGTCCGATTCGAGGGGAAGGCCAGTTTAGGGGTCCTCTTCACTGTTGCTTTTAGTGTTAACTGGGGTCATCCTTGTGGATTCCTGGGAATTTCCCTAGTGCCATGCTTCTCGCTTGCCCTTTACTGGCCCCCTCAATCAAGATATTGCTTTCCTTCCTCTCCCTCTCTGTCCTTCCCCCATCTTGAGCATCATATTCCCTCATGTTTTTCTCATCTTTCCCCCTTCGCCACTTCTCCTCAAGACCACTACCACCCTTGGGCATCTACCCAAAGGATGCACACTCAGACCACAAGGGCATTTGCTCAACTGTGTTTATAGCAGCATTATTCATAATAGCCAGAACCCGGAAACAACGTAGGTGCCCCTCAACCAAAAAATGGATAAAGAAAATGTGGTACATTTACACAATAGAGTACTACTCAGTGGTTAAAAAAAAAAAAGACAGCTTGAAATATGCATGCAAATGGATGGAACTAGGAAAAAGCATCTGGGTAACCCAAACGTGGTATGTGCTCACTCATAAGTAGATATCAGGCATAAAGCAAAGGATAACCAGCCTATATAGTCCAAAGTCCCAGAGAAGCTAGGTAACAAGGAAAACCCTACGAGAGACATACATGGATCCCCCTGGGAAGAGGAACAGATAAGATCTCCTGGAACAATTGGGAGTGTGGGGGGTGGGCAGACCGAGAAGGGAGGAGGGAAGAGCTCTGATCCTTGTCATGCAGGCAGACGGATCCCCGACTTTTGCATGCTACAGGCTGAGCTCATAGCTTCTTCGCTCAAGAGTGCTCTAATTAAAGAAACTCCCTGGATATAAACCTGCAGTCTGATGACGCTAGGTCTTCCCATCATGTTTAACCTCCCAGAGATCTTTCCAAAGATGCCATAATGATTTGTTTGGGAAATTTCCTCCCCAAACGTCAACTGGAGCCGTGTTTGCTGTGAAATCAGAACACATGAGAGTAATCAGATCTGCTGGGAAGAGGGTAGTTTGGGATTCTTACTTTCCAAAACATTTCACAATTTCATATGTGGTTTTTTTTTTCCCCTGACAACATGCTATCCTATGGTATCCCAATCTAGTTATAAAGGCCCCCAGGCCATATTCTACAGCTCAGTCAGCATGCAGTGCAACAAAAGTTCTGCTCATTTCTAGTACATCTAAACTGTTTGGCACGGGCTTATCAATGTGCTCTGGCTTATCAAACAGAAAGATTAACATCTAGTTTGTGGATTTGCTTTTGCTTGAACACAGATGTACTTGGAAAACATAATCAAGACATCGTGTTCAAATATTTTTGTTCAATTTTGGATTATATTCCAGAAGAAGTAGGGGGAAAGCCCACTAAAAATTTTTTTTGTAAGAACTAATGAGTCAAATAAAGAGCAGATTTTCAACACATCAGAAATATTTTTGGAGCATTAGAGGGAAGAACATGAAACTCGTCCTTTTGTTTGTTGGCACAGTTTGGCAATCACCACAACTGTTTACATGGGGAACATGAGTCAACCTAATTGAACATGATGTCAACGTGTTTTGGAACAAAACCGTGTGGAGAATATGATGAAATTATACTCTGGCGCCAGAATCAAGTATGTCAGAGCGGAAAGAGCGGAGAGGGTATTCAACTTCATCCTCTCGTTTCAGAAACGAGAGCATTGGGCCCACACTGCTGAAACAACATGCCTGAGAGCAGAGAGCTGGCCATGCGCAGAGTTCTCGTAAATCTGACCTTGTAATTGCCATCTTTTTCTTACCTTTTCATAGAGATGATAGAGATGGGGATATATTTTTCTCTATCACCTCCTTATAATTAATCCTAAATATACAAGAAAATAGTCACCCTAACTTATCACCTAGAAATACTGACTTTGATTATATATATATATATATATATATATATATATATATACAGTTTGTACATATATGTGTGCATGCTTGTGTGGGTGTGTGCACACTAAACACGCTTGTTTTGTTTTTTTAACTTCTATTTATTCTTGGATGATTTCATACAAGCATTCAACGTGTTTTGGTCATATTCACACACAACTTCTCCCTCCCGATCTACCTGGACACCCTTAATAAGTCCCTTTCTGCTGTCATATCTTTCTTTCTCTCCCTCCCCCCCCCCATCTCTCTCTCTCTCTTCTTTTCTCCCTACCCCCCTCTCGGTAACATACTGAGTCTAGTTAGTGCTCTCTTCTGGAATATCAATCAATCTTGTTGGCTTCACCTAACACAGGTCTTGTGTAGGGAGCTGTACTGCAGTCAGCTAATAGCACAGCAGCATGTCCTATCCAGATGATAGGATTCCACAGCACTCTTTCTTCTCCTCAGGCTCTCACATTCTTTCTGTTCCCTCTTTCAGGATGTTCTTAGGGACCTGGAGGAAGGAGACCTGATATGGATGACATTCACAGCTGACCACTCAATACACACATACCGTCGGTTTGACCAGTCAAGCATGTCTGCATTGACTTCTGATGGCTGCAGGAGAAGTTTCTCCGCCCAAGGTTGAGAGGAAGACTAACCTACAGGTAGAAACTGAACTATTTAGAAGGCAGTTTGACAACATGTCATCTGGGCCTGACATGGCTGCTATGCTATATAAGCTGACTGCAGCTAAGGTGCCCTACACAGGACCTGTGCAAGGTCAGGCCAACAAGATTAACAGATATTCCAGTAGACAGCACTGATTAGCCTCAGTGGGTTACCAAGAGAGAGCAAAACATTGCTAGGAGGTTTCCTTCTAGGAATTGTGAATTCCCTAGTCATGAGTTTGTGAAAGTGTATGGTACCAGGCATGAATTTCCTCCTGTGGAGCAAACCTCACATCTGATAGAAGGCAGTTGCTTACCTCCATCATCTTTACGTGACTACTTTCCTGAGGGGCATATCTTGTCTGGCCTGTTACCATTGCAGCCTTCAGTATCAAGCACATGGAAAGACCATTGGTGACTCTTCTCCACTAGCCTGCTTCTAGCATTGTGAATGCTGTCTATAAGTCAATTCCAGCTTGGTTTCTGTATGTCCTGTAACCAAAGTGTGTTGTGGCTTCAGCAATAGAGTTTTACCGTCTAGTTTTCGTAGGCAACCACCAAGGGCAAAGGCAATAGCCCATGCTGTTTTGGGAACATCTCTGGTTTCCTGACCAATAACTTGTAAGGAGACATCCCACACACCCAACACTAACGTTTTCATTTAACGACTCATGTCTTCTGAGTAGAATCCCAGAAAACAAAAGGAAAATAAATATTTATAGAAACTGGAGATCATGGAGAAGACATTAAATTCTTCTAAAGGGAAAACTAAGTTTCTTGGATAAATGTAGGGGAAGGCAACAATTTGCTCCAGTCCTGACATATTGGGGACAGAGAAGAGTGCGATTTTCTGTGGAGGTTTGATTACGAAATTTGAATCTCCAGGGTCAATCAACAGTATCTCCTGGGGTCAAACCTCTGTATCTCCTAAGCTGTGCTCTCAAGCTTGCATCTCCATTGTCTTATCAGAAAACCCCTTAGGTTAATTTGCTTGGTTATTAGCATCCTTTTGAGTTCTTTGAATTCTTCAGACATATTTATAATTTTGCCTTTGACTTCTATGCCTTGAGTTTTTTCTAAATTTTTTTGTTTGTTTTCTTATTAGAGATACTTACTACAGATTTGGACAGGTTTGGTGATCTTTAGGGGAGATATATCTTTTTTTTTCATATTTCTTGTGTTTTTGTGATGTGTCCTAGGCATCTGGATTTGACTGTATCTTTTGTCCAGTTTTCTAAGCACATCAGTAGGCAGTGATCTGGGTAGACATCTTGAGGAAGGAGACAGAGTGGACAGTAGCAGGCCTCTTCCTAGAAGCCTGAGCTACTATAAAGTGTTCTAAGGTCAAGTGTTCTACTAGATAGCTTTGAAAGGGTCAAAACAATCAGTGGCCTTGTAGTCTGGGTGCCTAGCGAGAGTTCTTTAGGGGAGAGAGAATGGATTTGAGAGTGAAACTGGGTCAGGTCTCTTACTGGGGTGGCCTTCTGGACTTGGTGTGCCTGGAAAGACTGTGTCATACTCCTGGAGGCGGGGTCCTGGTAAGAACAGGTAGAGTTCATACCACCTGCCGAAGTAGGTGGGGGCACATTGGCGTGGGGACAAAACAAGAGAGGGGCCTGCCTGGTGGCAGAAGCAGTGTGTGGTGTCAGGAGCGTGAGGAGGAGATTGGGGAAACCTGTGAAGAGGGTGGAGTGGGGTCTCATTCTTGATGGGGGCAAATGTGAGAGCCTAGGTTCTTTGCCTCCTCTCCAATATTGACGAAGCAAAGCTGCTTTCATAATGTTGCCATAAGATTATGACAGTGCATGTAAAAATACACAACACCCTATGTTGAGTCTATGGGCTGGGCATATCGTATGCTATCAGGAGGTATAGTTTTCCTCTCTACTTTCTTGCACCTGGACTGGTCTTTGACTTTAACGTGATGTGTGAGTTCTGAGGCATCAGCCTTTGTTTTTAGGAAGCCTTGTCCTGGGCCCATGAACGGAAGCCAAGGGAGACAACCGAAAGGTGACCGGCCACATAGAGAAGGGATCTGCTCCAGCCCACACATTGCTGAGGTGGCAAAGGAGGATGAGGCCGTCTTGAATCTTCAGCGGAGGCAAATCTCCACCTGGGTGCAGGAGCGTGCACAGCCCAGCGGATAAATTATGAATGCATGCTTAGGCATTTGTTAAGGCCCACACACATGCTTTCTCAGTGCCCCTGTGTTTGTGCCCACCTTTGAGTTTGGTTTTCCCTGGGGGTAATTATTTTTTTGGTAGTCAGCCTCATTCTAAGGCCCCGTGTGTGTCTGCTCCTTCTCAAGCTTGATGACCGCGGACACAGAGGATGTTTTTCTGTAGTGCTGGTATGCTTCGGCATGCAGCTGTGAGCAGCTGTGCTCTTTCAGGGCTCTAGGAAGAGCCACTGCCCGCTGATGGCTAGGATGTGCAACAATAATCCAGTAATAGAGAAAAGAGTTGCAGGGAGTGGGGGCTTATTTTCCGAAGTTTCACGAAGACATCGTCTTTACCAGAATTGAAGTCCAACACCCAAACCAAGAAAAATTTTCATTGAACGTGAGTCTTATTTATAAGCAGCAGACATACAATTGATACAGTGCTTTATAATTTGTAAAGCAGCTCCAACAACTTTATCCTTAACTAGTCTTCACAAGAAGCTTCCCCCCCACCTTTTTTCCACTTTATGAAAATTTTAGTCCATGTTAGTGAGATGGTAAATACAATTGCCACCAAATCTGATGAACCAAGTTGGACCCCCCCCCCCCCCACACACACACCAGGCCCCATATAGTGGAAGGAGAAAACGAGCCAGTATAAGCAGCCTTTTGACCTCCTCACACTTATTGCACGTATGGGTATGTGTGTGCACACACACACACACAAATAAATAAATGTCATTAAACATTTCAAAAGTCACCAAGTGTTAGTGATTCTTAACCCCTTGGCTCAGAAGTTAAAGCAAAGTTCCTGCTCTATTCCCTTGGCGCTGTTTTTTGGATTTTGTGTATTCACTACTGTGACGAGTGATGAGGGAACGTCTGATGATCACTGAGGACAGGGTGTTCAGGCTTAGTTCTGAATAAGAGGCTCACTTTGGGGGTACATTTCATCTTGTCCTCTTGGCACAGTCCCTGAGACCCACCTCCCCAGTGTGCTGTTGGCACGATGTCCACTCCCTCGAGTCCTTGCTTTAGGATGAAGCATTTCATCTCACCCCTTCCTTCCTTCCTTCCTTCCTTCCTTCCTTCCTTCCTTCCTTCCTTCCTTCCTTCTTTGATTCCTTCCTTCCTTTCTTTAAATTGTAAAATGGAATGTTTCATGTTTTCACACAGTCTGGGCCCCAAAGTATCTCCTTAGGTTTCTGTCTTATGGCAGCAAAAACTATATTGGCTGTAGATCATGTATAAAGTGCAAAGTAGCCCAGATAAGCAGCATTAAGGAGGAATGGTTAGTAGTAGAGGCCACTGACATGCTTAAGACTAGGGCAGTTAGCCGTGGGGAAAGTGGAAATCAGAACCCCAGGAAATACCATGTTATATACGGCATGAACAACAGGAAGAAAATAATACATGTTGGTCACTTGTGGAGAAAGAAGAATCCTTATGCTCTGCTAGTAGGGGCTTAAAATGTTTAACAACATTTTAAAAATCAGTTTAGGAAAATCGAGACTGGCCGCAATGCCTGTATTTCCAACATTGGGGAATCTAAGGATTCGAGGATCTCAAGTTCTAGCCCAGCCTGAACTATATCACACCACTCTGTCTCAAAACAAACATCTCAAAATCTAAACTCAAACAAACGAAGGAACTGGCTCCTCTCAGAGCTAAACACAGCGGAGAATGCAGATCAGCGGAGCAGTGGTTGTCTAACATGGATATTGGGTTCAATCTCCAGCAGTAAGGAAAAAAAACCACTAAAGAGCTAAAGTATAATTTCCACATAACTTAACAATCTCTCTGCTAACACTTATAGAACAGAAGCAACGTGTTTGTTCATGCAAAATGTGCTTCCCGGCGTTGTGCGTAACAGCAGAAGTGGAAAGAGATCAGTTTCACACCAGCTGACGGATAGATAAATAAATATGGGCTATCCATTTCAATGGAATTTTATTTAACCATAAAAAGAAATTAAGTACTGATATAGACCACAAAATGGATGACCCTCAGAGCATGGTGTCAAGTGAGAGAAAGCAGATGCCAAACATTGCATATTATATAATTCCATTTATATGAAATGTCCTGAATAGGCAAAACCACAGAAACAGAAAAAGACTCGTGGCTGCCCTGGGCGATAGGGCGACAGGAAGTAATGACTACACGATGTAACATTTCTTCCTGGAGTGGTAAAAGTGCTCGAAAATGGACTATGATGATGAACATCCTCCTCCGTGAAAATACAGCCAATACATCATATACTTAAAGCAGACGAATTGTAGGGTATGAGAGCCATGTTTCAACAAGGCTATTAAGAAAAGAGAAGCGAGATGAAAGCCTTGACCCAATATATCAGCGTGCCAAAAGCTGAGCCGGTGCCAACGATATTTATGTTGAGGGGGAGAAATAATCAGACTATATATAAGACACGGAGGTACAAGACCAAAACGCAAAGGTGTACCTCCATGGTGAACCGGTCAGGCTGTGACCCAGACTGAGGGCTGTGACGGCTGAACAGTAAGTAAGGGTAATCTTCTTTTCAAATGCTCTTCTTAAAGGCCTGGCTTCTGGCTTCCCAAACAAGGCGCACTGTAGAGAGTTGGAGCTGACTGATTTTAATGAGAGCCTATGCCTCAGAGCTTTCTAACAAGCTAGCATTTAGGTCCCTGTGCTGGCAGTGGGAGAAGGGGGAGGAGTTGGTTCTCTTTTGATCAGCTAATATAGTAGAGGCACTAGCCATTACCGTCTCCATTGGCCTTTCAGTTGTCGCCGTTTTCCTGTGTGGAGGTGCCACGATTGCACATTTCAAGTTGAGCAAATCAAGACAGAGAGGACGGTGATTGGTCACGTCGCACACAAACAGCAGCAGCGGTGGCGTATGGTGCCAAATCAACCTCCCAGCAGAGCCTTCCTCGTGCGTTAGTGTGAGTCAGAAACCTCCAGTTCACACCAGCATAGGCATCTGCCAAGAGGAGTCTGTGGCTGGCAGACTTGAGAAAAGGACAAAAGCCCTAGCTGCAAACAACAGCCCCTCCCCGCCCCCGCAAGACAATACTGATTGCTTCTCAGCAGGTCAGATTGGATTAACTGTATTTGCCAAGTAAAGGGACAAGTCACGAGCCCTGCCACCCAGAGGCAGAACTCCAAAGGAGGCCTGCTGAGTCCTGGTACCCCATCTCTCTCTTCTATGTACTCCTTTCACCTAGCTGCACCCCTGCCTCTCTCAGGGACCGGTGCATGTAAGAAGACTCCAGGCAGCTGCTGTGATCTCGGAGGTCAGGCGGGCACAGGTTGAGGGCATGAGGACACCTGCCTCTCACAGGCAAAGATGAACAAATGACACCATGTGTTGCCCCGAATGCCAGTGGCCCCGGCAGCCTGTGTTAGACCCTTGCAGATTCGTGTGCCTCATGAGCGTGGGTCCTTCCTTTTCATTTCTGGAGCAGGGAACAGATGTTCCATCAAAAGACACATTGAAAATAAAGATAATTATGCAGTAAGAGGCTTAATTACATCAGCTTATTCAGGTCCACTTAATTGCCTGACAGCCCAAGTGCCTCCCACTTATTTGCGGCAGAGGCTCTCGTGTTTCGCTGGTTTATCAAATCCTTTGATGGCTCGAGGAAGATGTTATTGACTTAGCAATTCAGAAAATATCAATTCCTCACATACAGCTGGTAGAGGAAAATGTAAATATTTTTAACAAGCAATGAAGAATCATGGTTCTCCTCGTGCCGGCTTATAGCGTCCTATAAATGATTAATAACGGCGGTGATTCACAAAGGTAAGACCCAAGTAGATATTTCATCTTTAGCTGTCTCTTGGTCGTATTTGCAGCCTTTCTCCTGGGGAGAAGGTGATTTGGTCATTTAAAGAGGCCATTTGCCTTATGTGACAATCAAGCAATTGACCCCAAGAAAGCTGTTTTATGGGGCTGTTTTCAACTCTTGCTAACTTTAAAGATATAGATTAGCTCTGTTCCAGACTGACGTCCCATGTCTCTCTTTGCCCTCACCCCATATTACTGGTCTTGTCAAAGCAATCGTTTTACTTACTCTTTATTTTTCTTTTACTATTCATTTTCTTCTGCCAAAGCTCGCAAATGAATCCCTGCTCATTTCATTTCTCAAGAAAAAAAAAAAAAGAAAGAGAAGAAACATTTTTTAAAAGCCGCAAACAAGACAATTTCTGATTTTTTTTCTCACTAGTCCTCATCCCATTCAGTGGTCAGAGCACTTGGGTAAAGTCTTCCACCGTTGGTTCCAGAAAATGCTTCCTCCTGGATTTGCCCTGAAATCAGCAGGAATCCTAGCAGAAGGCAGGAACCACATCCACACACACTGGTTGAAGAGAAGACGTGGAAGGGATGAACACAGGCAGGATTCCTACATCTGTCACAGCAGCGCTAGTCATAGAATCACAGAGAGGACACGCAATTAACCTAGGTGTCTACAATGGATCGTGAAAATGTGCGGCATAAATACGATGGATTAACACTGAGCTATAAAACAATGACGCTTCCATTAGGCAGAGCATGCGTGAGCCTGGAAGGCTCCATATAAACTGGAACAAGCCAGACACAGAAACACAGATACTGAACATCCTTACCAACCTACAGAAGTTTAAAATATTGACTCTATGGAAGTGTAAAACAGAATAGCGGTTACCTGCAGCTGGACGTAGAGGAGATGGGGAGAAGATGATTGACGGGCACAAAATGCACATTTGGGAAGGAAAAATAGCTTCTAGTAGCGATGTAGAACAATAGTTACTCTGGTTGACAATCAATTGACTATTTCTAAACAGCTAAGAGAAGACTAAGTATTATCAGTAGAACCATACGACTTTCCGAGTTGGTGAGTATGCCAATTATTTGATCATTACAAAGTATTCATTGAAACAACACAGTGTATTCCATAAACATATCGAGACACTACCTGTCAATTAAAAAAAAATAAATTTTAAAATAGAGGAGAGGAAGACGAAGTGAGGTCCAGGAAATGAGGAAAAAAGGCTACATACACTCGGGCTAGAGAAATGTGACCACTCTGGGGGACAAGAAATGTGAGCCAGAATCACCACCTGTCACAAGCTGTGGGCTTCACATAGGCTTGTGGAGAACCTGGGAGAGGCAGCTGGGAGAAGCGATACCATGTCCTCACTCTCTTCCTGGCCTCTGATCTGCATCTGATTTCCCCATGGGGCCACCTTAGACCCACTCTCAGAGACCAGGGAGACACGTGCACTATTCCTGTAGGTCGGTCTCCCAGGCTATCGGGCACAGCAGGGGTCCAGTAGGAAGGGGGGGATACCTACAATATCACCACCTTCTTGGCCCCACCTCTTGACACTTCTTCCCCCATATTCTACGTATCCACTCCCTCGACAGTTCTGCCTGTCCTTCTCTTCCACCTCAGTTGGACTACTTAGTCCTCAGCTTCGGATGCCGCCTTGATATTAGGTGTATTTACTTCTTTCTTTCCTAAATTTCCCTTGCTTGATATGTCCATGCCATGTGACAGTCTTGCCTAGCTAGCATTTGCACATAGCCAAGCTAAAATCACCTTTTCTCTGAATTCAGCTCTCCCAGAATTCATCCCGTGAGTTAAAGCTCTCTTCTCACAGTTAGGATGGAATGGTCATCTTCTTTTCTCCAACTATATCCCGCCCGCAGAGGGTGAAGTTCTTCACTCTCCCTGCTCTGCCTTCACTATAAGAGCAAACAAAGGGAGGACTTGTGTGTGCTCTTTGGCTTCTGTTATTTAGCTGCTACACTGTGTCATCTGTGTTGCGTCTGAATTTATCCTTCTAAAATAGTTTGCATTTTGTCAAACTTCCAGGCAAAAGTTTTAACATTAAACAATACAGCCCTTTACTGAGACTGGTTTCCATAACCCACCCCATCAGTTCCACCTTCTAGTTCTATCCTTATAGCCAACTACAGAATCATTAAGGTATCTTGTCAGTATTTACGTTTATAACGTAAATGCTACTCTTGGCCTTCACTAGAGAAACTTCTTTTTTCAGTTAACACCCGTGAATACAGGAATACATGGCTGATCAATACGCTGAGGCTAACAGGCGTTCGGTGATCAGCACTACACAGGCCATTTATACCACCCCATCAAAGGCTCAGGGAACATTCCAGAAGAGGGTTGAAAAGAATGTAATAGCCTGAAGATAGGGAGAAAAGCTTCAAAATGTTGTCTGTTCTCAGGACATGATACAGCTGATGTAATCACAACCTTCTAGAAGCTGCAACTGCCTGCACAGGGCCCGTGCAAGACCAGACCTGTCAAGAGGCAGTCAGGGATCAGGGAGGGAGCCAGGAAGGTTTATTCCTCCCTGATAAATTATTGGCTACTGGTAAGTTCTAGAGGAGGGGTAGGCTTTGTTTCCACCTATGGACCTACTGATGAGCCACCAGATTCCAGTGTACAGCACCCAAGGTCACACAGGTGGCCTTGATTAAATTCAAGGAGTCACAAAACAAACTTCCAGATTTTTTGGGCTTTTACAATCTTTACACCCGCTCTACACAATGTTCCTTGCGCTTTAGGTACAGGTGTTTGTTGTTTTGCAGATGTATCCCCTGATACTGGTCTCCACAGCTCTATTCTATACACTCTTATTGCCTATACTTTGATGAGTTGTGAGTCTTTGTGTTAACCTCCACCTACTACAGAAAAAAGGATGACAGATGAACGAAACTACAAATGAAACAAGTTATTAGGAATGGTTTTGATATTATACCCATATTACAGTAGTAGGCTCTCTACTAGGGCCTGTGTCTTGTCTCCCCAGAGGTTCTTGGCTCTGTTAATGACACTAGGTATTGCTTTCATCTTGTAGAGGGGGCCTTAAATCCAATCACAAAGTGGTTGGTTACCACTGTAATATTCTTACCCATAACAAACCAGTGGACCTCTCTTGTCAGACTGGTGTTTACTGTAGGTCTTCAGGTTTGAAGATAAAATTAATGATTACTTTTAATCATGCATGCATGCATGGTACCTTCCAGAACTATGAGAGCTAGCCAATGGGGATATGGTAGCTTGCAACCATCTGTAACTCCATTTCCTGGAGCTATGAAGCCTTCTTCTGGTACCATATTTGAGGGCACCAGGCATGCATATAATGCACATACATGCTCATAAGACAAAAACTCATATGCATAAAACAGTAGAATTAATAAACCAATGAAAGTCTTTAAATGTACCAGATTTTCATTATCTGATCATCAATTGAGGAACACTCAGGTTGTCTCCATTTCTTGGCTGCCAACTCAATTTAGTTAACATTTAGGGTCCTATAAAAATGGAAAGTAGTTAAATATAGGCAGGTTAGCAAAAAGTGAGCTGAGAATGAGTAGCCATTTCAGAACTCAAGTTCCAAACTCAGAAAACAAAGAAATAAGCAAGGCTCTCAACTGCTGGTGGTTTACAATGGTGGAGTGCCTGATTACATTATGAAAATGCAAGTCACTGGGACACTGGGACTGGGAGCTACTTATTTTTAGACAATTTTGTGATATACATACTTTATATATATAATATATATATATGTATATATATAAATATATATATATACTTTTTCAGAAAGTAAAGCTACCCAGTAGGCACTCCCTCAATTAAATTAAAAACGAAACATCTGCTTTAGTCCTCAAGTCATTAGTCATTTTTCTTCTATTGAAATTTTCGATAACAACATAAAGAGAAGCCCCATTACCATGGTTGATAAGACCATCCCATTTTTCTTCCGCACTCCCACACTCTAGAATTTGCAGGTGAGATAAGAGACACTAAGCTGGCTTGTCTGGTCTGATGCTTGTCCCTACCCTTTAAACTCATCAGAGGCATTGTTTCCAAGAGGCTCCAAAATATGGTCTGCTCAACAGGACAGAGTAGCCGTGCCACTGAGAGACATTTCATCTAGCACCCATAAACTTGTTTATAATGAGTGCATTACACAGGAGGGCTCCAGTGAGACCCGGAAGTGCCCCACGAACACGCCCCTGGGAACAATGGCTCCAGGGAGTCCCTCAGTCTCTACCCATTCCCATGCTCATGCATTAATCTAATTTAGGACCAACTCTGGCATGCCGTCTTCAAAATATAGAAAACGAACAAGAATTACTTCAACGAAGTCACCACACAAAAACACTGTCAAATATTGTTACTTTCCTGACAAGGAGGATTTATAGATAATCTTATTTATAAACTTATAAAGCCCCTCAGCCACCTCCAAGCACCCAGTCACAAACAATGGATTAAACGATTATGCCACCTTTCGAGGACGTGGTAGCCTTTGTGTTCTACTGTGGGTACGTTTTGTGTGTACTTACACACGTTAATTGTCTCTGGATGAAGTCTAATTTTCTTCTTAAAATAGCAAGTCCCACTTAACACAGAGTTACTACATTTTCCATAGAGAAAAACATTTACATTAAAATCTAAAATTTTATCTACTGATGTGTATGTGTTTATGATGTAGGTATGTGATTGTGGGCACATGTGTGCCTTGTCATACATGTGGAGGTCAGAGGACAATTTTAGGGAGTCAGTTCCTCTTCCATCTTGCCTGAGGCAAGGACTTCCTTGTTGTTTCTGCAGCTGCCCTGCTCCTGGGAACCTCCAGCTGATTCTCCTAGCTCCACCTCCCACCTTGCTGTAGGAGTCCTAGGATGACAGATGCATATCCCATAGCTGGCTTTTTGTTTTGTTTTGTTTTTCGATACAGGGTTTCTCTGTGGTTTTGGAACCTGTCCTGGAACTAGCTCTTGTAGAGCAGGCTGGTCTCAAACTCACAGAGATCCGCCTGCCTCTGCCTCCCAAGTGCTGGGATTAAAGGCATGTGCCACCATCGCCGGGCTTCATAGCTGGCTTTTTACGTAGGCTGTAGGACTCAGGTTGTGGGGTTAGCACAAAAAGTATTTGTCTGATAAGCCATCTTTCTGGCCCCAAGAAAGATTTCTAAAATTATGTATTTATTTATTTGTGCTGCTGCTGCTGGTAGTGGTGGTGGTGCTGATATTGGTGGTGGTGCTGATGGTGGTGGTGGTGCTGATGCTGATACTGGTGTTGGTGGTGTCTCTGTGTGTATGTATGTATGCCACCTATGTGCACAAGGTTAAAATGGGCATCATGTGCCCTGGTGCTGGAGTTACAGGCAACTGGGAACCACCTAATGTGAATGCTGATAACCAAACCAGGGTCCCATAGAAGACTAATTGTTGGGGGGCTGCAGATCCCTGTCCCCTTGGCTTTCTTTGCCTACCTCAGACCCTTTGGCTGCTGGAGTGAACTGAACAAAACAGTTTGTTTACCTGGGCCTGCAGCTGCTCTGAGCAGGAACCCTTCATGGCAGGGGAGTGAATTCTGGTGGGTTTTGCTGGAAATAATGAGAGCCGGGCATAGCAATCAGTTAAGGATCCCTATATCAGCTGCTCCTGAGCACAATAAAGTTGGCATTCTTGTATCAAGGATGACCCATGTTCCCATGTCTCTGTCTGTCTGTGTGCGTGTGTTTTTAAGTTTTTAAGTCTTCAGCCTGGTTCCCGGCTTGCACACCATAGAGCATAGAACAGACGCTATGTTTTTACGACTAGTGAGCACTTCTAACCTCCGAGCCTTCTCTCTAACCCCAGGAAAACATTTAAAGTCATTAAGTAGTGACTTTAATCCCATGCTCCAACCACAAATCTTGCAAGCAAATGCTAATGAATTTTGGAAATCTTCCCAATGAAATTCAAGGTTTCAAATTCCTTCTCATTCTATACGACACTAGCTATTCTTTTAAAGACAGCCATGAAGGTTGGCCATCTGTAATTAGAAATCATGAAACTGCTTCCTCTATATTTAGTTGAATGCAATTAGCACATGTTTCAAATTAAGCTTTGCATTATTTTGCCCAGATTTTTTTTCAAAATAATTTTTTGACAAACTCAGCCTGCTAATAGACTGTTTAGGATAACAAAAAATTTTAACAATAACGGCACAGCTTTACACCCTGCTTTTAGGCTTGCAAATTGGGGTTTGCCTGTAAGACAAACATCGGCGTCACATTTGACCAACTGTTCTTGAGGGGTGTTGAAGTTCTGCTGATCTTTGGGTTTTGTGTCCTAAACCCTGAGATTGTTTTCTTTACCTTTCTGTACCTCCCCCCCCCCATTCACTTGTTCTTGTACCACGTGTTTGTGTTGCTAAATACATGTTCAACACTGATGTTATTATGACTATGCAAATATATAAGTAGTTTTATATATTTGTAAGTGTGATCACATTCCACGAAGCCCATGATCTACCACACTCACTGTATTTGAAATGTTCCTAGTTTCTCCAGTGCTAGCAGCCCAAATGTTTATATGCCTTCATCAACTGCTTTCTTGCTGACCTACAGTTTGCCACTACCATTTTTATGTATCCATCGTTCCATTGAAGGAACTGCTTTCTGTGAACCACAGTCTGTGGCTATGTAGATTGAGAGAACTCTAAAACTCCTTTCCGAGTGGTCCCATGTGTCAGGATATCAGGTCTGTTGACACTCAGATATTTCCTTCAGGAACTTTCTCTTCTTACTCGTTTGTGCTCTGATTGCAAACCCATTGTTCTTATCCTGGAATCTCTGCTCTAGAAAGTGGTAGATTACAAAATGTTCAATATCATTTACTCTTTCTGTAGTTTTGTCTTTTAGAAAGTGTCTTTGCCCCTTTTCTTATCAAACAGAAAATTTCATAACTTTTCTCTTAAAACATGGTTGATATGTGACTTGCTCTGACCCATAGAAGGTAGCAGAATAAAGAGGTGTTTCTATATACCTGTCTGTTAGACCAATCCATTATCTACCTATCAACCTATAACTGTCTTCTAACTATCATTGATCATCCATCTCTCATCTGTCCTTCTCTTTGACTGTCCATTCATCTGTCCATTTGTCCATCTGTCATCTATTGTGTCTGTCATTTATCATATGTCTGTCTATCCGTAATCTATTTTTATCTATGTCTATCTCTGTCTAATATTTACTATCTATACCTACCTATAATTTATTTATTTGTCTATGTCTGTCTATCTAATGGTCTTACTATTCCCAATGACTGGAGAATGACTGAACATGTGATTATAGACTAAACATGGCCTACTCTGACTAAGGCACTTCTACATAAGCAGCTTATAACTAACCTGGAAGACATCTGTAGGCACAAATTACCATCCAAGACAGGTAAACTTGCAAGGTGAGTCTTTTAAACATGACATCCTACTTTAAGTTGGTAAATGTTTTGAAGTCATTGTGCAAAATATGGGAAACCGGTTGCAGGAGAACATCCAGGTGGATTGTTTGTGGGAGGAGGAAAGCTAGGTAATAACATCATGGTAATGACATTGGCCTTCTCTTTTATCCCCTTCTACAACTGGCCATGTATTTCATGACTAAGTTCAAAATGTTAAGAAAAATAAAATCATCCAAAATCAAAGAACTCTCGAGAAGAAGGGACAAGAAGAATGAGATAGTCCTGTCATACTTTCCCCACCCTTTTTCTTTTAATTAGTTTGTGCTGCATCACTAAAATATATGTATTTTAATAGTACAAAGTCTTGTTTTAGAATTGAAAATATTGTCTGTCTTTTAATAATTTAACTCATTCACATTTAATGTAAAGCAGGGGAGCAGCATGGAACACTGACTTCCGGTCATCACATGGCTGTTGAACTCATAATTCATGGAGTCCACACTACCCTGAGGATTTACAAGTAATTAATTGTTTCTGAAGTAGGAAGAGACATTTTCCTTAGTGGTGTAGTCAATGGTAAGGTGGCTGTGCTCCTGTAAATAACTCAAGCGAAACTCAAGGGGTCAACTACATGCACACATGCACACATACACACAAAGACCAAAAAAAGGGGCCAAGGGGGATTAGCTGAGATGAGAAAAGGAATCAGCAAGAATGAAAAGGGGACAAGAAAATCTCATAATTCAACTTTTTATGTATAGCTAGCATGTTCTAGGAAAATATTTTGAAAAGAAAACAAACTCAAAGGGAATTTTATGAATAAATATTCCTATTTAAAATGTTTCCGTTCAGGTGGCGGGATCCCATCTCAGTGTCACGTTTACCCCATCCTCTGACTTGCTCATTTCACGGAGAAAAATATGGGCATCTCACAACATGGCAGTGGGTTTCTCAAAGGAAGCAATCAAAAAGCAAACATTCTAAAGTCTCGGGCAGACTGTGCAAGGTACGTATGGTGAAGTGCATTCAGAAGCAGATGCGAGCATGTCCGCTGTGCTGTGTTTACTAGTCAGGTCTCCAAAGCCAGCTCACACCCAAAGGGATTGGCAGCAGATAAGATCTGGTGACACAGGCAGCAACATGTTGCCCAGGTACAGCAGGAACACATGGCATGTTTCTATGGAGACCATCCACCAATCATGTCACATGTCTTCCTCCCCTTTACTCTCATAGTCTGTACTTCATCACTAAAATATCTTTATTACAAGTCGTATAAATTCTTCTTGATTTTAAAATCTAAACTGGTTTCCCAGTTTAACACACGATTGGCTCAGCCACAGTTAGTGTAACTCTTGATCTAGTGGCACTTGAGTGTCCCATGCTGGTGTTTATTATGCTCAACCCATTTGTTCCTTCTCCTTGTCTTCATTTCCAGCCTTCTCTCAAGGGAATTCCATTTCTTTTAGTATTTGCTTGGTCTGACATCTTGTGTTTGTACCTCTCATGATAAATTTGTTCTTAATAGCTGCTTTAGAGTTTATAGTATAAACTATTAAATTATCATATCTTCAATAAACTTCATAAAAGCATTAAAATAGAATGATACTCTCTATGGCCCCACATTTTGAGTCCTTGTCAATTCATATGTTATTACTATATATATATTATAAATGCATATTCATTATTAGATTTTTTTTCTTAGATGCTAAGTTTTTAAAATAAATCATGTATTTTTACATGTTGTATATGTATATTTATACATACTATATCATATGGCAAAATATCTACATGATGTATAATACTATGCAACATGAAGTAATATGTATCATACTATATAAAGAGATAGCACATAATATGTGAAGTAATAATATATAAAGGGATAATATATAAGGTATATGTGTACAATGTATGTTGCATATGTAATTTATAGATGTATGTGTCCCAAGGGCTCTCTGTCAGATCTCTCTTGCCCTACCCACTGATAAAGTACTTCTCCTGGGCTCTCAGTAAAGACTCATGGAACGGATACAATGAGTGTCTGGAACCTTGCTTCATTCTAGAGCTCCTGCAGATTGAAATCTGTTCTACACACCAATTCATCAAACTCTTGCTCCGGAAAGTTCGATTGAGTCCTCTTCAACCTTGGACTGCCACGCTCTTCCTCTCTGTGAAGGGCATTTCACTCTCTGAACTGCAGCGCAGCTGAGTTTGCAGCCTCTTCTGACCCATCTTTAAAACATATATTTTGTAGCTTTCAGCTTTATTTGTTGTCAGGATTAGTGTCACTGACTCTTGATCTTTTCTTTAAAAAAACCATGCCAGCCATATTAATAAATTTTTCTACTTTTCAATTGGACATTGTTATTTTGTTTATGAATGAGAGCGCAGTTTCTCATGCTCCTACAGAGTCAGGAGGCTCTCCTTCCGTGTTCCTTTCCACCTCATGCTCTCTCTCTCTGTTTCATGTTCACATTTACACGTCAAATTTCACATTAAACCACACTTCCTCAAACTGCCGATTTCCACCTCTTCCCCTTCTCCAATTCCAATCCTCTCATCCTGGTACCAGGTCTGTGGTCATCCTGCTGCACCCATCTCCAACACATCTCCCCCTCTAGTTTCCTTTCTTCCCACTCATCTCATTATCCCAGCCTCCAACATCAGCAGGCTTTCCCTGGGAAGCACCAGCCACACAGGCCAGAGAAGCAGTAGGCTAATCACAGATCTTCTCCCTCTTCTCCTCCAAATGTGGCATCATAATCTCATCTGCCGCTCTGCAGGAGCCCACTTGCTGTGGCCTTTCCCAGCCCCTCTTCCTTTCATTCCCAGGAGACTATGCAGGTCCTGGTGGAACACCCTGCTCTTTTCCCTCCTGTTAACCATCTTAGGCCCTGACCTCGTTCCTAAGAGTTAGCCCCCAATACCTAGAACACACTTTAACCAGAACTCCCAGTGAACACATCTATCAGGATCCCAGCAGGCAACATACAGTCGCCACTCTCCTAAGAACCAGAGAGGAAACAGAAACCAAGGAATAAAACACCCACCTAGAAGACCAGATACCCGCACCCAGAATTGCAATCTTCTCAAATCCAGACTCCTAGACACCAGCGTAAGCACAATCAAAGCCAGGACATCATATCTATGCTAGAGCCCATCAACCCTTCCACAGCAGGTCCTGAATATCTCAGTGTAGCTGAAGCACAAGGACAAAGCCTTAAAATAGCCTTCAAGACTATGATAGCGGTCCTTAAAGAAACCTATGAAAACACAAATAGCGGAAAGAGATGAAGAAGAGAGTTCAAGACCTGAAAGTGGAAAGAGAATCACTAGAGAAAACCCAGACTGAGGGAAATCTGAAAATTGAGAAACTGGGAACTTGTACAGGAAGCTCAGAGGCAAGCCTTCCCCAAAAGAACACAGGAAATGGAAGACAGAATCTTAGACATTGAAGATACGATGGAAGAAATGGATATCTCCACCAAAGAAAATGTTAAATCTAAAAAAGTCCTTGTATAAAATAGCCAAGAAATCTGGGGCACTATGAAAAGACAAAAATCTAAGAATACTAGGAATAGAGGAAAGAGAAGAAACCCAGGTCAAAGGTACAGAAGACATTTAAAGGTAAGTGGACAACAGAAAATGAATTTAGTAACATTTTTAGAGGGTCCTTGTTTCATGTCATGTCGGGATTTTTTTCTTATTTTTTTTAAATTACCTTATTTTTTTATTTTATTTTAGTTACACTTTTTTTCTGTGTTTTTACCTTAATGTCCCTTTGCAGATGTATTATGGCTTCCAGTTTGCCCTCTTTGTGGGAGTCCTAAGTATTTGAACAAGAGCATCCTGATTTCTTGTGCCTTCTCTCTCGTGGCTCTTTTCCTTCTGTATGCTTTGTCCTATTCCGATGTGCTAGTTTTTCTTTTATATTATTATATTTAATTATTTTGTATCGTATTTTATTATCACCCCTTAGAAGCCTGTTTTCTAATGAGATGCAGAAAGGAAATGATACAGATGGGAGGGAGGTGGGGAAGAACTGGAAGGAGCAGAAGGATGAGAAACCAGAATCAGGCTCTACAATGTGAGAAAATGTATCTATTTTTCAATAAAAGGGAAAAGTGAATGGAGAAGTGGGGGATTATGGGAAACCGCAAACTTCGCATGTCGTGTGCCTGTATTGTAATATCAATATCATCGCAAATATCATTAATGTGTATAGTTAGACATGCTAATAAATCAGAGCAATAAAAAAACAGCACTTCCTCATGAGAATTTTCCTCTAATAATCTTTTAACTTTTTCCCTAATTATAAATCATGCTTTATGAGATTCCTAGTAGTTGCCATGGTGATAGAAACAATATCCTGTGGTTACCACACCCCACAGATGGCAAGGACAGTTAGAAAGGGAGTTTTAGGATAGAAGTTGTGTATGTTGGCCTTGTTTTCTGGTTGTCTCTCTCAGTGGTGGATACTCCTTGGAGAAGCGTCTCTTCTTATGCCAATACAGAGCCGAGACACAACTATTCTCCAGTGTATCTTTCTTGTTCTAGATCCAAGGTGACCCAGCCACAAGACCCTGATCCTGCCACTGAAGGAGAGAGAACTGAGTTCTTCTCAGCTGTTGTGACAGTGTCCCAAGTAAGATTAATGGAAATGGGACTGTTCTTTTGTTTATATGACTGGTAAATATGAGGACTGGACTTCAAGGTTGAAGTTCAAGCATTTTTTTCTAAAACGTGAATTTCCACTTAATCGTAAAGTTGGTGGCATCGTGCTAGCCTTTGGCGTTATCTTCTACCCCATCTAAGAGGTTCTATAGAGTCTCGTTTTATTATCGCTATCATACAGTTGTATACTTGCATTTGAGGAGATAATCTTTTTATGCTGGATGGAAATACCAAAGTCACTGTAGTTCATAAACAAAAATAAGATTGTCATGGGGGAAATTTGTCTATGATAATAAGAATCTTCTCATAATTTAAAATGGCCTACTTCGAATGACACAACAACTACAGAATACACTTTGCAACATAGACAAACATGCTTTATATAAAAATCCGAAATCTATCCTACTCTAAAATCCAAATTTCTTGAGTGCCAACATGTCACCATATGCAGGAAATTCAACCCCTATCCTGTAGGAGTCTAAGTAAAAACAGCAGTGCACAGAAAGATTGTATGAAATTAACCCCAGGCTGTGTGTATTTGGATACAAAGAACATAAGCAATTTCAGGATGACATGCGTTCCACCCTCAAGCTAGCTTCCTTGGATGTATGCAAGGATTCTGAAATCCGAGCCAGGGAGATGGCTGAGTAGAGTGGTTGGCATGCAAGAA
This sequence comes from Microtus ochrogaster, assembly GCF_000317375.1. NCBI lineage: Eukaryota > Metazoa > Chordata > Mammalia > Rodentia > Cricetidae > Microtus > Microtus ochrogaster. Next base: position 41,204,968 of record NC_022020.1, on the reverse strand, counting down.
CAAGGACCTGAGTTCAAATCCCCAGAACCCAGTTAAAAGAACTAGCTAGGGTAGCGGAGATCTATAATTTTAGTATCCTAAGGAAGGATGGGAGGTGGAGACTCTCCAGCCTGCAAGTGCGGCACATACAGTAACAACAAAAGGAGAGACACTGTGTCGAGAGACAGATACCCGAGGCTGTCCTCTGACCTCCATCCATAAGGCATGACGCAGGCATGCCCACACTCATACACATTAATGCATGCACCCATTGTATACACATATATTTACATACATTACACACATCATGCATGCACACACACAAATTTCAAAATCAAAAAAAAATCTGAAATCTAAAGCATTGCAGGGTGTCTTGTTTACCTATTCTTAATATTTTCCCTCGCTTCTCCATTCTTGATTGAAATGCATAGAAAGGCTTTTATTTGAGAGCATACAAAGGAGACAGGAAAACTCAATAAAAGGGCAATTTATTAGGACAGTATAGGCTAATGAAGAGCTCCTGAAATGTCCCACTCATTTCTGAGGCTGGACCCGTTTTTATTAAAGCCATTTAGTGGCTGGGAATCTGGCTCAGCCTGATAGACTGTGGGTCGGGGTTCCTACCTCTCCAGGGCTCTTCACTTGGTGGGGTGTGACGATAACACCCGCCCTGAGAACAGGAGATTTTCATTTGATGAGTGGTCTGAACATCTATTTAGTGGTTATAAAATATCTACTGCTGAAAGCCACAGAGCATTGATAAACAGATCCTGGACAGCTGAGTTATTGCAATCTACTTAACATGAGGAGAACAAATTATGAGTCAAATGTTCCCGTTTAATAACCTCACTGAGGGCAGAGAGCCGCTCCAGGCTGGCGTTAACCCTGCGTGCACTGTGCCTGGCCACGGTCCCAGAAAGGGAATGCAGGCACTGAAGCGGTTCAGGGGGATTTTCCATTAGGACTAAGGTACACAGAGAGGAAAATTTAAAAGGTCCATCTGGTAGAGGAAATAAACAATTTGTAAAACTGCTGTACGGTCCTGGACACACTACCTAGATTCCCTCTGTGACTCGTCTCTCATCTTTTTTACATTACACATGTTTAAGCTTATTAAATCTTGTCTTCAGCATAATACTGCATTCTTTTACGGCACGAGGGGAACGGAAGGACTATTTGTCTGTTCTCCATTAGTCGTTTGAACCTAGGTCAATCCTCTCAGCCCAACGACTATAAATACTTTTGTTGAAAACTGATTCCTTTCCCTGCCTCCAAGGATTGTGCTTTTCTTTCCCATGCGCAGAAAGGGCTGGCTTCATCTCCTCACGGAAAACACATTAGCAATATATCTCCTGGGCATGCTATTGAAAAAAAGAAATGAATTTAAAATGGTGTTTGTTTCTTAACCTGCTCCCCTACACGCTCTTTGAGGTGTGTATGTAGGGGGTATATTTGAGAATGAGTCAAGTCATTTCTAGTCAGTAGTGGGAACACAATGCATGTTTTTCTTATGAACCGAAAATCTTAATTGGGGATACGATTGAGCATCCTTTGGGTATATACCAAAAGTGGTATTGCTGGGTCTCAAGGAAGGTTGTTTCCTATTTTTCTGAGAAATCGCCACACTGACATCCAATGGGGCTGTACCAGCTTGCACTCCCACCAGCAATGCAGAAGTGTTCCCTTTGCCCCACAACCTCTCCAGCATAAGCTGTTACCAGTGTTTTTGATCTTGGTCATTCTTAGAGGTGTAAGATGGAATCTCAGAGTTGTTCTGATTTGCATTTCTCTGATGGCCAAGGATGTTGAGCATTTCCTTAAGTGTCTTTCAACCATTTTAGGGAGGGGAGCAGAGAAAAATGTATAGCTCAATAAAATCAATTAAAAATACAAAACAAAAAACAAACAAATAAAAAACTTAATTGGGATTAGGAAGCGAGGTTGGAGGTGAGCTTTCACTTCCCTGGGATGCCACATTTCTGCCCCACATTGCCTTTTCATCCTCCAGCACCCACTGCACGCTCCTCTCCACCCATAACAAGCACACACACACACACACACACACACACACACACACACACACACACACACACATGCGTGCACCCTAGATCTGTCTGTGGTGGCCTTAGTTCCATAGGGCAGTATTCATTCTTTATTTTAACACAGTACTGGTGTGGCTCCTAGAAATTTTCCTGCAAAATCAACTCAGCAGACATGGAACTGGCAAATAAGAGTCTATAAAAAAGTGTGCTTTAAATAACTACCCAGAGCCAGATGGTGGTGGTGCACGCCTTTAATCCCAGCACTCCGGGAGGCAGAGGCAGGCAGATCTCTGTGAGTTCAAGGCCAGCCTGGTTGACAAGAGCTAGTTCCTGGACAGGCCCCAAAGCTACAGAGAAACCCTGTCTCAAACCCCCCCAACCCTCCCCCCCCCCCCAAAAAACTACCCAGAACTGAATGAAGGCCACACAGAAATGTTTTTTTTTTTTCCTATTGGCATACTCCCAATAGTGTCAAATTGGTTTTCCCGAGCCAAAAATTTCCTTAAGTGAAACGCACTGTGCTAGGAAGGCTTTTAAGACCTCTTCACCTTAAACTGCAAACCTCAGAATGGGGCCCTAGAAAGCAAAGTCTAGTTTTGGCATGCCACTTAAACCTTGATTAGTGGAGGCATCAGCATGCTAGAAATAACTGTATTTGCGAGCCTCCTGTTCCGCAGCTCTTGACTGCCAGCCAAGCCCCACATCAATCCCAGAGAATGAAAACGAAGATAATGAGAAAATGGGCTTTTCGTGCCAAGACTCAGGAAAGCGGGTCATTCTCCACATGCTGCCTCCAGGCCACAAGAAACAGGGGGCAGTGACCCTGGCCTGCTGGTCCTGTCTGCAAGACTGTGGGCAGTGCCATCTTAGCCAGAACCACCTGGCTCCTCCGGTCTTAGTGTCCTTAGCGGGAAACGAGGGGCGGGGCTGTAGCGTGTCTTTTCCTATCTTTATTTGTGGCACTCTGAAGCAGATAGGTTGCTGGGAGGAGGGGTGTGTGGGGGGGTAGGGGTTAGGAGGAGGAGGGGCAGGGTGGATGATAGTGTCACATATCAAGCTCAACTCCTGTTCTGAGTTAGTGCGAGGCAGATTTGATTCCTGTCTTTCTCTTGAAGTGCGGCTTTGTGCCTGACCAGACAAGCTGTGGTAAAAAGGCTTGGAAAAGATCTCCTGCTTCTAAGCTGAGTCGGCTGGGGTCTGTTTCTGAGCTGGAAGGGGAATGGACATATTTTCCTTTTCCTCCCCCTCCACAGCCGACTAGGCATTTACTTACTGGTGCTATTTGTTATGAAGAATCAGCCATAAATCAGTACTCATTTCCCGTCTTCTTCTTATTGATGGAATTGCTGGACTTCCTGCAGCCCCGCAGGACAGAGAGGCTCATACAATAAAAGTTATTTTGACAGAAAACTGATCAAACATGACAATGGAGAGAGGGGGAGGGCCGAGGGGGGGGGAGAGAGAGAGAGAGTAGACGCTTGTCTGTTTTTGAACCAAGGCTCCCTCTCTTTTTTTCTTTGTTAAATTACTTTTTCATATGAAGGACACAAAGGGAACGGCCCCTACTGGCAGCCAGAAGGCAGAAAACAAACCCTTTGAAATTCCTAATTTGTTTATAGATGGTCCTACAGGAGCCGGCTGGAAAATCATTTTGTCTGCCAGAGACAGTGAACAGCTACCCGAGGGTGTTGTGGGGAAAAATGACTCCTCAGTTTGGGTCCTTGAACGTCTTCTTGTTCAGCACTCAGCAGTTCTTCAGAAATTACTCAGCTGACAGAGAAGAAAAATGAAAAGAGAAATCCCTCTTCTACCCTCTGGCCCGAGTTTCTGGGGCAGGTTCTCTTAAAAACAGAACAATTTTGATTTGGCTTTCAACTGTGTGACAGTCAGCTCCAGCATCACGCAAGGGTCTCTAACTGTTCCCTCCTCACTTGTCCTTTCTCTCTGATGCCTTTTATATTGCAGATGGTTCCAGATTGGTCACCTCACACAGGCCAGATGGGGGACCTAACCCTTAGCTTTAGCCCTTGTGAATTGCTTTCTCCAACTTCCAGTGGTTGTGAAATTGCTCTCAGAGCTGACAGAGGTGGACCGCAAGGTTTTTACAGAAACACAGGTGGCTGACTTGGAGGAGAGTATCATATGGGAACACTTTATTGGACAGAGCCTTTACTGTGATCCCTGTGGTGTGGTGAAGGAGGCATAGTGTTAGGTCCCTCCTGGGAGTCCCTGATGCTTTTGTCTCTGCCCCCCAGCCCTTTAAGCTACACATCTACTTTCCCTGGGTCTCCCTCAATGTGTGTACTCTGACTCTTGCATGTAGGTGTTTACAAAGCCGTGCTTGTTTCTTTCTGAGCTGAGGATTCACGCAAGAGTTCCCATACACCGCCCGGCACTATAATCCTTGAGCCCATGCCGGCACCTGCCATACAGACGCACAGACACACAGCTGTAGCTCTAGCATCAGAGGCATCTCCAGGACTCCCTCTTGCTAGAGTTCAGCTTTCCGACTGTGTCACATTCAGGCCCTGCCACCCACCCACCCCCAAACTTCCATTCTCCTTTGACTTTGGCCTCCATCACCTCCTTGTTAACTTTCACTAACTGAGTTCACATTCTATGCTGCAGAGAAAATGGGAGCCGTCAGTTGGGTTCATCTTTAAATTTCTCCTTCCACCCCCTATTTGCCCCGACTGTTTCCATCTCAGCTGCCCCTTTCTCAAGGGTGGTTCAGTGGAGTGGAAATCTCTTCCCCTAAATAGATGTCCTCTCTCTGCTGCTGTGTGCCTCTTCAGAGACCTCCTGCTTTCTTCTCTTTCTTCTTGTTCTTCACAGCCTATGCTTAAGCTCTCTCGCCGGCCCTGGCCTCACCCACAGCACTAGCTTCTTCACAGCAAACCCTCCTGAGATAAGAGGCTGATGAGTCTTCTCTTTAGCTCTTGCATGGCTCTTAATCCATTTTCCACCCCTCGGCCATAAGGATATTTGTAAAATGGAAATATATCCAAGCTTCTGTTTTGTTTCAAACTCCTCAAAGGCTTCTTCTTGTCCAAATAAGGCAAGGCTTTGGACTCCTTTTCTGAGCCGTGTAATCCAGCCTCCCATTTTCTATTCTGCTTCATCTTGCATGTTTTTTGGACTGGTTACACTTTATTCTCACCAAGGCTAATTGCCTTAATTTCCCCCAACGTGACATCCTTTCTCTCTTGCAGTCAGTAAGGGCTATCCACTGACGTTGGGCAAGATACTCGCTTCTAGCCCCTTGTGTGCCCACAAGTTTCTCTTCCTTGACTCTTTTACTCATCCTGTTTAAATGATATTTTTAGCCTGTGGAAGTCCCATATATTTACACAATGTATGCCAATAATCTCCTATATCTAACTGCTCCAGGTGCTTCCCACCTGGCCACTGTTCCCAACGTCTGTCTTCTTCTATTTGCTTGTTCATTATTGTTTTTATTATTAACAACCCAGAATCGTATTAGCGCTGCTCATATGCTATGTATGCTTGTGTGGCCATCCACAAGAATACAAGAGTCCTACCAATCTCACTCTTCCAAAGTAAAATAAATTCCCCCTCAGCGGTCAGACACCAATCGCAGTGAATCTAGAACAATGAGTAAGATTTAGCTATGTTGCAAGGAAGGTATGGACCACTACTGAAATATGCCATGATGTGGGGTACCCAATCCGTTTGTTTGCCTTTGCACCATGGGCATGCAGGTGTCCACAGAAACCAACAGAGGGCATCAAATCCCATTACAACTGATGTTACGGACAGTTGTGAAGCTGCCTGATGTAGGTGCTGGGAATTGAACCTGGGTCTTCTGCAGGAGCTTCAAGTACCCTTAAGTAGCAAACCACCTACCTCTCCAGGCCAGGAAAACTACATCAAAATTGTATCCATTCGTTTTTAGGAAGGCAGAACATGCCTGGAACATGTAAGAAAAGGGTAAGATAAAATAATATTTTGGGCCTGGAATAACATCTATAGAGGGTTCCAAGCTTGTGCCACACTGACTTAATCCAGGAAGGCTGTGACAAGAGATGACCATAGGTTTTTTTTTTTCCTACTAACAGGACTGCACTCATGTGGCAGTAACATAAATGTTGATATCCAGTCTCTCTATCAGGTATGGGGCAAAGAAAAGGAGACAAGAAACACAGAAGTTTATAGTGTGGATGAAAATTCAACAAGGAATATTGTTTTCTTCTTCCAGCTCAACTTCAAACCTGACTGGGCTGTGTAACACATCCCACCTGTGGCTTTAAAAAGGGAGGAGGGATACTCATGAGAAGAATGTTAAATGCTA
>NC_022020.1:41182914-41198468 GCF_000317375.1 Microtus ochrogaster | reverse complement strand
TCAACATCAGATGTAGTCCTTAACCATTAACCACTTTAATTTTTGAAACAGGATCTTTCATTGAAACTGGAGCTTACTGGCTGCTAGGCTGGCCAGCCAGTGAGACTCAGAGATCTGCATGTTGGCTTCTTCAGAGCTAGGAATACATATATACACATCGCCATGCCCAGTTTTCGATGAAAGCGTAGAGTATAAAATCACCTACAGAAGCAAAAATAAAGAGTGGCAGCAGATGATTTTCTGTCTGTACAGAGTAAATGAGCACAGGAATAAAAGGCCTAGGGCTAAAAGGCAAAGCTCAATATTTGTGTAAAAGATGGCACGGTGGCCATTAATAAGACTAATAATGCATCATTAATGGATCAAAGCCAGCAGAGCATCAGAGAGTCCAACATTCTGTTAGTTACTACTCTGTAAATTTACTTAAATCTGTCTGACTATTGTAAGATACCACTCAGAAATCTTCACACATTATACCTCACAGTAGGTCAGATTTAACCATATACTGCTTACTGGGTTTTGTCATATGCCATAAACTATTCAGACCTTACAAACATTTCTGGATTTAGTCTTCATATCAAGACAAGCTGCATGTTATATTCCCACTTCACACAACGATGTAGGCACTGCTGTAGTGCAGTTAGGATTACAGCTTTAATGACGAGATGAGGAGACAGGAGACTCCTTGGAAGCTGGTAGACCAGTTAGCCTAGAGTCTGTAGAAGAGAACAAGAAAGAGATAGTGTGTGATTTCAAACAAGGCAGAAAGCCAAAACAGCAGCTGAAGTTGTCCTCTGACCTCAACACGCATGCTGTGGGAAGCACATACACTTGTGTACATGTACATGCATAACAAACATAGAGAACATGCTCAGAACATATAATGCCACCTATGTGAGACTTCAGGCACAGTTCTGAAATTGTGCGGTGGTCAGGAAATGGTCTGAAATCCCTGGGAGTTGGGGAAAATAGCATTGTTAGGAAAGGAGCTTTGAAATCCTGTAAATAATGCAGAAATCTTGCCTAGTAATGGCCTTGATTGTCTCAAATCTATGTAGTCTTTGGAAAATGAAAGGCTAATAACCTTCATTGAAGGAGTCTTCGGGGGTCTTTAGGAGGCCCATGCAACAGTGCTGAGGCCAAGGGACCAGATGGCTCAGTTAAAACCATGCTGAGAAGTGCCATATAATCTTTAATAATCATACAGTCAGGATTCCATTGGGTGCCTTACTGCCCCAAGCACACGTCTAGCTCAGCCCCAGGGCAGGCAAAGCCCAGAAATACAATCCCGGTTTAAGGAAAAAGCTGAATGCAAGTTTAATCTACAAAGAGAGCGCAAGGGAGGGAAGGAAGGCAGGTGTGCACACTGGAAATGAGCCCACGAGGAAGAGGAAGACGAGAGAGGAGGAGGCTCACATGGTGGACACGGACAAGCAGTACAAGCACACTGTGTGTGCTCTGAGACCACTTCCCGCTCACTCTCCCAGACAGCACGCCGGGAGAATGCGAGAGAGCGGACGATTCCTCAGTTGTGCTTGTTTGCTTTCCCACCTTCATCTGAATCACCGCCTTTATAGGTAGAACAAATACATTTGCATCATAAATAATGTATGAAAATGTCAAAATGTAGCAAAAACCAACACTCGGCTTGTATTGGAACTGTCTCACATTCTTCAAGCACCCACTGGTGCCTTTCTTAACCAATAGGAACTCTAATTTGGACCAGAGAGATGCCTCAGATGTTAAAGGGGCTTGCTGCCAAGGCTGAGGACCTCAGTTGGATCCTGGGACCAACCCCCACAAGTTCTGGCCTCCACATACATGTCATGGCATGTGTGCAATGTGCCAATACCCTTGCTCCCCCACATAAATCTAAATTGTAAAATTATCTGACTGTAACCTTCCATGTCTAGTTCCCAGCAAAACACTGTATCTTGGAGTTCAGTCTAAACCAGCACAGGCCGCTTTGAGGGTGGAGTTGTCCTGCTCTCTGACCCTGGACTATTTAAGGTAGTTTCTGAAAAAGCAGCAGCCTAGTCAATATGAATAAGTTAGGCACTGAATGCTTTCATCTTAAAATGCCACGGAACCGGCAGGACAAAGACAGCAAGATGGGACTGGGAGGGCTTTGGGGTTTCTCGGTGGACCGGGATGCCGGCTGGGGCCGTGTGATCAAGCCTTGGTTTCTTCATCTGTCACAATCACACTGATGCCTCAGGGCCCCCGCATAGTGAAATGAGTGGAGGGGTGTGAGAGGGGTGCATGTGTGCTCCTCATGTGCCACCTAGGGCACAATAAAAACAACGACAATGAAAACCAACCAAACAAATAAAAACAAAAGAAAAATCTTTTACTAATACAGTTTGTTAAATTACTGGAGAAGCAATTGGGAGATGATGACATAAAATAAATGGGACAATTTATATGTATTTATGTATATATATATATCATACAGATATTACATAAATGATGAATAAAAATCACATGGATGCACACCTACACACATGCACACACACACGATTGCTATTAAGGATCTACAAGTCGCTGTTAAGGAACTCTGGGTTCACTTGTGTACCCCCACAAGGTGTTGAAATCCGGGCTCCCAGTGCTCACAGTATGACCTCACTTGAAATAAGATTGTCATGGACTAAGCTAAGTGTGGTCATAATGGAGAAGAGTTGGTCCCTTGCCAAGAATGCCTTTGTTCTGAGGCAGTAGTCACTACAGTCATAGATACCATGAGAACATGTAAAGATGGAGGAATGGATTTGGGCCATGGCTCTTGAGGGATGCTGGCAGCTGTGAATTGCCGACAGAGCCCAAGAGAGAAGGATTGAAGGATTGAACATGTTTCTCTCATAACCCTCGGAAGGAGCCAATGTCATTGAAACCTGGATTCTAGCCGCAGGTGGTGGTAGCCACACAAGACTGACTGTGGTTCTAGGAGGTGGAGTAAAGGTCAAGATGTCTCATTGGGGTTTTCAGAAAGAATCCAAAAGCTTATTGCACATGGATATTACATCATCTTAAGCTCTTTATCCCACTTAATTGCCCCAAGAATCTCATATTGCTACTGAAATTTAACTCGATTTATTCAGCTTATTATTACATCTGTGGGAGTGGGGTGTGCATAAGCCACAGTGCTTGTATCGGGGACACCAGCGTGAAGCTGATTTCCCCACGTGATCCATGCTGTGATGCTGTTTACAGTGGGCCCATGCATCAAGACCTATTCACCAGATTTGCACCGATGGGTAACAAGTGCCTTTATGAGCTTCACCAAATCTCTGGTCTGACCAGCTATGACTATTCTTCTTTTTCACTGTACAAAACTGAACCACAGAATGGATCTAGTAACAAGCCTCAAGTAAACTGTTGGTACTTGATGAAATTGACTTTTCAGCGGGGTGTCCATTTCCACATGACCTCGACTCCATTATTGGCGCACCCCTGAAGCTTAACACCTTGCTCTGAAAATTAATTCCATATCAAAACATGGCTGCAGACTAAATTATAGTCTATGAACTCGAGTAAAACAGCAATTGTGAAATGATGACATAAATAAGTGGCACCATTTATGTGCATTGATGTGCATTTATGGCATCCATGAGACAGTGGACCTTTGCAGATACAACATAATGATGAAGAAGCATGCACATGGAGGCATATATTAATGTTCTATATAAAAGTATTATTCCTGCTTTATACAAGTTGACCAACTTTGTGCTCAGAGTAGTGTAGTAGTACAGCTGGTCTAACGACAAAATTAGCACATGGGCTTGCAAATATTGAAGATAATATTTTTATAAAAATGGAGAAAGTCCCTCTTACATTGGTCTCACAGGAGAGAGCGTGAGAGCTCAAAACATCTTTTTTCATGCATCCGAGGCTCAGGGCGAAAGCCCTGTCAGAAATGATAGTAGAGTAGAAGAAAATGGGAAGCAACATTTTGTTTCTTGGAAGCCTTTAGAAGAAAGAGAAAGCTTTCTTTTTTTCTGGGATAGCTGATCTTGGAAACTCCTGCAAGCTCAGTTTGGAGAGGAAGTTGGGAAAGGGAAGGTGAAGTTGGAGAATGTTCTGGACCTCTCTGTGGAAATATCTGGAACAGTAGGTCTCCACCTGTGGCCCTTTGGGGATAGAATGACTTTTTCACAGGGGTTGTATGTCAGATTTCCTTTGTATCAGATATTTACATTATTATTCATAACAGTAACAATATTACAGTTATGAAGTAGCAACAAAAACAATTTTATGTTGGGGGTCACCACAACAGGAGGAGCTGTATTGATGGAGCACAGCGTTAGGAAGGTTGAGAACCACTGCTGTAGAAGGATTAAAACTACGTCTTGAGTGGGTGAAGTTATAAAGAATAAAAAGAGAAGACATAGTTTAAGCTCTACGCAATAACGTTTCTATTTTTGTCCACATGAGTGCGTGATGATGAAATCTGTTGCTAAAATCAGGGTCTCATTTGAGCCTGATTTTTGTTCATAGAAGTGCACAGTTCACTTCCTGAAAGCTGAGATTAAGCAGAAGTATCATCCCTCAATTGTAATAGGACATTCTGTCTCTTTATTTATGGAAGATGATCCTAACAGCTACCTTCAGGTTAGGAGAGCCTGGGGGAGACAGGTGTCCGTGTTCCTCATAACCACCTCACGCTCACCACAGCTACCTCACAGGGTCCCGTTTCCTCTGCATGCTTTATCTTCAAACAGCCTCTTGCCCACAGTCTGTTCAAACGTGTGCAGCAGTCCATGAACATGGGCTGTACTCTCTCTCTCTCTCTCTTCAGTTCTCCTCAGTTGCTTAAAACCTAATGTCTAAAAATAAATTCAAATAAATAAATAAAAGAGATACTGAACAGCTCAGTTGGTAGAGGTACTTGTTGCCAACGTTTTGTACCTACATGGTAGGCGAGAATAGATTCCCTCAGATTGTTCTCTTACCTCCACACACACATTGGTATTTGTGTGATCATACACAAGCAATAGTTTCTCTCTCACGCTCTCTCTTTCATAAATAGACGTTAAAAAGGGACAACATTCATACTGCCCAATCAATTTCTTTTTCTCACAGATAAGTTGTTTTCAGGTCACATACTTTTGTTTGCAAAATTTTACAAGACTATCTTCCTTGCGTGATTAAAGAGTGTCGTGCCCTTTAAAGGTGCTCTAAATGCACCTTAATTTTTTGCTAGCATCAAATTCTGCTCTTATAGCTCTGCTTACTCCTCAAGTGAGAGTCAAACGTGCATGGATTTGCTCACAATAAATATGCTTCTTTGGTTCTAGACTGAGCCATTCTTATGAGCAATTTTCTTTCCTGAGTTGCTTCTGGTGATTGCCTTGGTTGAACTCTCCCTGTTACCACGTAAGATTTTTCCTTTTGAGATATATAAAGCTCGGTGTACCTGCTTCTTAGTTCTTAGAGCGAAACCAAAAGCGTCTTTCTATTGTCTGCCAGAAGGAGGTGTCTCCCCACTCCGACGAATCTGCAGGTTCCTTTCCTCCATGGTACCACTGACTTCACCTGTACCCAGGGTGTGAAGTTAGGGAGTTTGTAGCGGCTCTGCCTTTGGTTTCTCCTGGCAGTTCTTTATAAATCACTAGCTGTCAAAAGACTTCAAGTGTGGAGATCAAAACAACTGTGTCGCTTACAACAGAAAAAGCATCTTTTAAAAAGCAACTGACTCCTCAGTTTTGTCAAGAGGAGACCAACACTTGTGATAAATCAAAATAATTATGTAATTGATTTCCCCCCTCTACCATTAAAATCAATGATCTGTTTTAGTCAGGAATTTCATCCCATCTAGAATAGTCAGTGGTATTTATTGGGTAATACCACATGCAGGTAGTTAGCTAATTCAATCTTCACAGCTGTATGAAGTGGAAGAGAATCTTCTATCCATTCTACAGCGGACATCTCGGGGTAAAGAGAAGTTAAAGCTGTTCTCTGCGTTCTTAGCACAGGTGAAAGATTAGGTTTGAAGCTGGACAGGCTGGCCCCACTGCTCGAAATTCTTCTACAAACACTGAAACTCAGTAATTGCTTTTCAGAAGTTGCGAGGCAGATCTCAGACACTGCTGCGGGGGGCCCTTTCAAGTTTAGATGCTTTCTGGAACTGCCTGCTTCTCATCGATTTCTGATGCATCACCTCTAGCTCTGGGAGACTTTTTAGTTGAGTTGTGTCCCAGTTTGCTTTCTATTGCTGTGATAAAGATCGTGACCAAAAGCAACTTGAGAAGGGAAAGATTTAATTGGCGGATGCATGTTGAGCATAGTCTATCATGAAGGGAAGCCAAGACGGGAACTCAAGCAGGACAGGAATCTGCAGAGACCATAAAGAAATGCTGCTTATTGGCTCGCGCCTTGTGCTTTCCCAGCCTGCTCTTACATCACCCAGGACTACCTGCCCAGGAGTAACACCATCCACAGTGACCTGGGCTCTTTTTCATCAATGCTCAATCAAGAAAACACCCCACACACATACCCATAGGGCATTCTGGTTGAGTCAATTCAACTGAGGCTCTGTCTTCCCAGGTGACTACAATTTGTGTCAAGTCCACAAAAACTCTCACAAGGTGACTTGAAATTCAATTCTATATCCTTCGGAGAGGTTCTGACAACAGTACACTTTAAGGAAGCACAATTTTAGAATTTTGTTTCTAACTCATGCAAAAAAAATTAGCTTTGATTCAAATGAGGCTCTTTCTGCACAGAGTGTGCATAGCCTGATCTACACACTTTACCCACTTTTACTCTTACAGTTAAGGACTGTGGCTTAAGCAGAGAGGCTCCAATTTCCATGAGGGATAAAAGAGGCAGAACCAGCTGCAGGAAACCCACACCTGTCCAAATGCAAGCTCTGCTCTAGCAAGATGTTAAGTTTAAAATATTGGAAATTATTTAGTGTTCCAAAAGATATTATTTAGTCTTCAAAACTGTGTATTTTTCAGCATTTTAAAACAAGATAAAGGCTGGAGAGATGGCTCAGAGATGGCTGCTTCTCTAGATATCCTGAGTTCAATTCCCAGCAACCACATGGTGGCTCACAACTGTCTGTAATGAGATCTCATGACCTCTTCTCGTGTGCAGGCATATATGCAGACAGAACACTGTATACATAATAAGTATATAAATCTTTAAACAAGTATTTCCTGTTTTAATTCTAATTATTAACGATCAAGCAAAAGGTTAACTTAAGTCATAAGATTATGATGAAAAATACAAAAAAAGGGGGAAAGAAAGAATACATGTTTATGGTCTCCTGGTTGGGTCTAAGCAATGATCCTTTAGAAAAACCACACAATTAAGGCAAGAAAACAATAAAAAAAAAAACTGCTTGGATTTGAGGTGAGGCACCGGTAAGAGCAGCTACAGCCTGTGATGGTTAATTTCATATGTCAACCTGTCTGGGCCGTGGGATGCCCAGATGTTTCTAAGTGAGTCTGAGACAATGACTCTGGAAAAGCTTGACACTTGAGTCAGTGACCGGAATAAAGCAGCAAACCCTCTTCAACTGGGAGAGCATCACCTACCTGGCTATGGATCCAAGCAGATCTCAAGGGTGGAGGAAGGTCCAGTTCTCCTCTGCAGAGTGCTTGACCTGAGAACTTGGTCTTCTGTTCTTATGCTGACACTAACACCAGTTGATGCTCTTGCTCCTTGTGTCTTTACACTTGAACTGGTGGAAAGTGACCCACTAGCTTCCCCAAGTCTCCAACACGAAGATGGCGGATCACAGGACTTCTTAGCTTCCACAATAAAATGAGTCAATACCTTAAAATAAATGGTATTGTGTGCATGGTTGAGTACACCCACATCTTACTAGTTCTCTCTTTTTGAGAAACCAGATATTCTGTCAAATCATACCCAAAGGGAAATCACATAAAACGTGGCAAGAATTTCAAGATAAAATCAACTTTCACCCTTTAAACATCTGCCTGGAAATGACAGGATCAATGAAAGTAAAGACACAATGAATGGACCCAGAGCCTTGCCTGTTTTTATCACCTTGAGCTGACCAAAGAAACAAAACCTTTAGGATTCTAGTCGGTGAATTGAATACTATGAGTTAAATACTGACTGTCTGTTTGTAGTTCCTTGTGTGTGAGAGCTGCATGTGTATGAAAATAGAGCGAAACAAACATGTGGATATGTGTGTACATGTATATATAATTCAGCAATGTTTTTAAAAACGTTTCAAGTTTTATTTTTATTTTCATGTATATGTGTACAAGCATGTCTGAGTATATATGGATGAGGGTTCGGGAGCCCTCAGAAGCCAGTAACAAACATTGGACCCTCCAGAGTGGGAGTTAGAATTGGGAGCTGTCCAGTGTGGAAACTGGGAACTTAACTTGGGGCCTCTGCAAGAGCAGCCCATGCACTTAAACACTGAGACTTCTTTCCAACCCATTAAAAATCATCTTTTCACCTGCCCTTTCTTTGGCTTCCCTGAAGGCACATGCACCTGTCCACTCTAGCACATTTGCACGATGGAGTCAGACAGAAGGGTAACCAGAGATTGACTAGCAATTTATGCAACACAGGAGAATAATTAAGGTTTTCAATTTAGTACAGAAGGACCGTGTGTAAACATGCACACATATGTCTAATAGTGGAGACAGTAGATATACATTAAAATCGGGAAAAAAATCTTCAATGAGAAATCCATTGCTTTAGAAGCTATGATGTCCACAAGAATGTAGTAGCTTTTAAAACATTCTTGCTGCCTGGCTGCACCACAACAGCGAGTCGCTTTGGAGTCACTGGGGCAAATCACATCACGTCATTATGTCACGGATCATAACGGAGCGCAGGGGCTGAAGGAGGTGCGGTGCTCGTGGCTAATCTCCACGCCAGACTGCAGGCTTGAGAAGTTTCCTGATGGGGATCAAGGGGACGAGACTGAAAGCTACACTTAATGATTAAAGTAAAATGAACCCCATGGGCGAAATCACTTCAACAGCAGCCTGTCTCCTAGCCAAAGTTTTGATGATTAATAAAATGAACAGAGCAGGTTAGAAGTCTGCAGGCCGCTGCAGGTCACTAAGGAGGGGGCCAGTCAGTGCCTGTGGTTTAGCTGCTGGACCACAGGTTCATGGGGGTGTGGGGTGTGGGTCATTACAAAGGAAATTGTTCTCTTTCACCTTGTAAAACAAGAAAAGTACATGTTTTTCATTTTCTAGTCTCTTTTAAAATTTAAGAAACACATCTGAGGGCATGCCTCCTATTTAATATTCATGAAAAAGCAGGTTTTTTATTTTCCCCACAAAGGATAAATAGGGTGTACTAGTCCATATATCAAAAAAAAAATTCATCAGCAGATTGCCGTAACCATCCAGCTTAAGAGGCTTTGTTTTGGCTCTATTTTTTTTCTGAAAATAAAACTAATACACTGCTGTTGTAGAAAATTTGAAACATATCAAAAAACATATGGAGAGGAAGAAACAACCATATGTCTACTTTCAGTAACTATTGCTCATACTATGTGTACTTTCCTTCCATTGTTTTCAACAAAGCTATGATGTAGACACACTATTTCATTACTATTTATTTATATTAATAATGTGCATTTTGACATTAAAATTAAACATAATTATTTTAATGATATTATTCAATGTCACCACTTTGCCCAACCATAATTCATAGAACATAGTGCATAGACTGTCAGTCACAGAACATAATGCAGAGAGCCTAACACATAGAACATAGCAATAGAGCATCACTCACAGAACATAATCCATGATGTCACAGGGTAGACATGTATTTTCCATCCTTTCTTATTCAGTTCTATGATGGAGTAAAGACCATTGTACATATTTCTGCTAATCTTTTAATGGTTTATAATAAAGAATTTCTTATTAATTGTTTTTTGACAATTTCATATCTGTACATATTGCATCCACACAGAGTCCCGTGTTCTTGCAACTCTGAGCACCTACACTCTTCGCTATAAATCTTTCTCATGCCCATGTCTATTTGTTTTCTTTCATGACATACAGAGTTTAACCAGGGCCATCTGTGCAAGGAATTTACCTTGCTTTAAAAAAAAAATGGAAATAGCTTTCCTATCGGTGTATGCAAGATTCTCAGAGGTGGACCTATTTCTTGGTTTAACTGAATGCCTCACCAGGGAATGTATCAGACTCCACATCCTGAAGTCCATAAAAATTATTCCTGTGAACTTCATCGCCCACCATGTGAGATGTGAGGCACTGAGCTCATTTAAAGTTCTTTGTGAGACCTCGTGGACCTGTGTATACTGAGGGCTCAGGGAGCCCCAGTTTTAGTCACTGATACTATTTTTTTAAGGCCAAGTAACTCGTTCCGTAGGTGCTCCCAAAGCTAGATAGATGATACCTAGGAGAGACTGAAGACTTCTGTCACTTGATTTTAATGAAATGTGTGATGCAAGCATGCTGACACATCCCTAACTCGGATCACAAACCATGATAGACTTTCCTTTTGATTCAACATGGCAGCTGAACCAACTGGGCCCATTTCTGACTCTGCACGACTGTCAGTCTTACCACTGAGTAATATAGGACTTGCGTTTGCCAAGTCCTTTGCTAACATGCCAGATGGAGGAGAGCTTGCCACTGTATCCAGTATGCAAGCTTGAGTCTGTCTCTGATTAGAAGGAAAAAAAATCTTATCCTTGTGGCAAAGACTGGAAAGAGTCGTGGCGGGGGGGGGGAGTAATCTGGGAATGATGAAGGTCAGAGGAAAGAAAGAAAAGGAACATGAAGGGTGACAAGGCGGTCTATGTATGGAACACTGATCAAAACGCAGTGAAACGTACATTTGTTTGCTTTTTGAAGCAGGGTTTCTCTGTGGAGCCCTGGCTGTCCTAGAGCTTGTTCTGTAGACCAGGCTGGCCTTGAACTCAGAGATCCACCTGCCTGTCTCCCGAGTGCTGGGATTAAAGGCATGATTCACCATCACCATCTGGCTCAAATGCACATCTCATCAAAGCTTTGTGTGCTCTACAAAGTATTTCTCAACTTTGCAGAATTGTGGGAGTCTTGCTGCCCTTTGATAAAGGAGCCTTCCAAGGACATGCCCAACTGTGGGTCAGATAGAAGCTAAAACACCGTAGGTGAGGGGTGAGCCTGATCAGAGTACACATATTCTAAGAAGCAAATGTGCACAGGTAAGCAGTGTATGTATTTCCATCTTCCCATTTAGACCTGAAAACAGAGTTGTTGGTTTTTACGTACTATATTTACTATGTGGTGATAACGGCCGGAGTACTAGCAATATGATTATGGTATTCTGTAATAATGAAATGCTCATATCCATTATTTTGGGGGAGTACAGTCACACACACACATATGGGGGGTGCTGGACTGATAAGCATGGGGCTCATACACTACGAAGGAAAGCAAGACTGATAGAATTCGTCTCTAGAATTTTGTGGTCAATAAGGACTCATGCCTTTCATTTCATGAATTTTGCCATGCTCATACAAAATCCTAATTTTAATGCTAACAGTTGCACTTGGAAGTGCCCCAAAAGGCCCTGAAAGGGCGAGGTTTTCCTGAGCAAGGGTTAAAGTGGTGAGGAACAGAAATGGCCCAGTCAGCTATAGAAGATTCACGTTGACACCTCAAAGGCTGTCAGTTAGCAGAATAAACCATCCTGAAATGGCTACAGGAAGAGTCTGGCGACTGTTGTTGTTTTTCTTTTTTGACTATTGTATTATTTTGACTCTGACAGCACTTCCCAGTTAGTCTGCTTTTAGATAAGGACAAAAATCAATGAAAGTGTCGCTTAGTGTCAGAGTTTCAGGTTGGGTCAGAAGAGCACCAGGGACAGTGGAGACAGGCACTGTGCCTGGGATTTCGATAATCCTGAGTGTGCCAGCCAAGAGAGAAGTTGTGAAGATGAATGAATATCATCAGAAGAGTACATTCAAGACAGAGGAGCACCAGTGCGCAAGGTATTGCTTTTATAAATTGCTTCTCCGTGTATCTAAGGTGCTCAGTATTGAGCCCAGGAACTCATCCATGGTGCAAAAGTTCGACACCGTTAGCCTGCAAGCCAGTCCAAAGATGTTATGTATTATTTGATTGCTTTTTTTCTCTTTCTTTGATTTGTTTTTGTTTGTTTGTTGAGATAGTGTATTGTGATGTGTTTCTGGCTTGGTCATTCTCTTATGTAGACCAAACCGGTTTTAAACTCTTAATCCTCCTGCCTCAGTCTTCTGAGTGCTGGAGTTGTAGGGATGTACCATCATCCCTACTCCAGTCATACTCTTTTCAAATGATCTTTCTGTGTGGACGTGTGTGACTTAGTCTGGGTGTATTGTGATGTGTAGATATAAACACACGTATGTGGGATATTTATGCTCTACAGCAGAATATTTCTGCAGTCAGACCTGTGAATTTCTGGGCTACAGTGATCTCATAAAACATCGTTCATGTCTCTATAATATTTGACCATGTGTATAGAATTAACATTTGCACATGAACTAAAATAAATTATGGATAATTTCCTGAGGCCTTTTTCCTTTGTCAAGCCTCTGCCAAGATGGGCATGAGGATCATAGGTGATACAAATGCATTTGAGAGTGATCTCAGCATGCACACACACAGTACTTTCAAGTATGTGCTTCTGATGGTAGGGGCCTCTTGGACTACGCAAGCAGCCCCTTTCTTTTCCATGTCACAACAGGTCTCATAATTTATTGTCTTATTTTGCCAGGAGTTTCTTTGCATCGTAGATCAAGGGCTGTCAAATTTCTCTTGCTCACAGTAGATCCTACACTTTGTCCCTGGCCTGGAGGCACCAAGAAATCAATAGCAGTCGAGGGGAGGCTCTCCAGATCTAATGTAGACACTGAGTTCATGAAGAGGTCCCTGGGTGTGGGACTCCTTTTCCCAGCTGACTTGCTGTAGAAGTCTAGTCTTTAAATGACTACAGCAGCAGAAATAACATGAATGGCAGGGATGTGGTACATCCTGCTCAAGGCAAAACACAAAGCCCATCTCCCTCTCCCCTGGCTGTGAAGTTTCGGGTTCCATTCCTGAGTTTAAAATCCCTTCATATATTTTCCATGAAGAAAGGGAGAGCGTTGTATTATCTGGGCATAAACCTGGGACAGAAACTTTGAAGGAAAGTGATTGGGATTCCGTACGGGAAGTGTTTTAAATGTATGATCAATTCAGGGAGCGGTATATTTGGGAGTAAAATGACCAGAAAAGGAGAGAAAGGAGGCAGCCAAAGGCCCTCTTATTTGTACCAATAAAATATAAATACACGTAATTTCCTTATGAACAGCATCATGCTGGATTCATAGAGTGAGGCTTTCCCGAATTCAAAAGGCATTAATCCAAAGGGCAAAACTATCCTCTCGCAATCAAACCTGGGGGGTGGGGGTGGGGTGTCTACTGGTGTGTGTCAGGATCCAAAGCAAATAGATATAAACGAAAAAAACTTGCTCAAATCACATTCTTGAAATGGAACAAATTTTCTTTTAAATATTAATAAAACTGCCCTGCCTGTGTACCACCTGCGTTACCCCAATCATTTATAATTAGAACTCAACAGTACGTATTGATTTCCAATTGACGGGCATCAGCTGTGCCCTAATAGACTGACGGCCCTCCAGAAATCTATCCAGGGAGAGCTTCAGAGGACAAGACATGAGTTAAACATGTTTTATTTAGCACCGGCCGAAATTTTCATTTCATTTCTCAGGCCTCGGCGAAGCCACTCGCCATGATTTAGCTTAGCTTCTACATTTCAGAGTCATTTCGTTTCAGTTTGCGCGCGCTCCTGTATAATTCCCAGTCTTTGTTTGGCCAAATCGAGACTCCTGACATTCAGCATGTGGAAGAACATGTCAAAAAAGATGGGATGCTTAAATTCACGGTTTGTGGATTTCGTAAAGATGTGAAATAAAGCCTTTGATGCGTGTAAAAAAAAAAAATCACAGTAAAATGTAAGGGAAACCTAATTGTAAAATGTAAATGAGGCCTAATTGTTTACCATGCTCTTGTAACTGGAACCCTGCTGGCTAATATGCCATAGCCTCCCTCAGGACCAAGATGCCACATTCAGCAGTCAGGGGAGGCTGAGCTACCCGTGCAGGCCATCTTTGTTTAGGAGCAGATGGGCAGAGCAGTCCTTTCAGGAACATGAGGGGCTGTTTTGTATGGTTGGCAGCATGCTCAAGGCTGGGCCACTCTGAATGTGCCTACTGAAGATGCCAGGTTTACGGAGCGGAAGTGAAGAATTAGTGTCCTTAAGAGGGTGCCTGAGCAGAGGTGCACAGACTCATACATATTTTGGCCCTTACTATTCTGAGAGTAAAAGAGAGAAGTTTCTTCACTAAGAACCTCACATTCATAATATGTTCATTTATCAGAACTTACATTTAGGTTTGTGCAGGAGAACCAAGGACTATTGACTATTTCGTCCTTCCTTCCTTCCTTCCTTCCTTCCTTCCTTCCTTCCTTCCTTCCTTCCTCTTCCTCTTCTCAAGGATGATGGTCATACACATGGGTTTAGCATAAACTAAACTGGGACATTTCCATGTGAATTTTGTTTATTTTGTTTCAGGGGGGGGGGGATAATAGGACCCTATTAGCAGGTTCATTTGTATAATAATCATTCATTAAAATAGCATCCATGGCAATGCAATACTGTACTTGAATTTCAGCACAAAGCCTTTAAAAAGCTAAAATGTCAAAACAATAAAACTAATTAAGACAACAAAATAGCTTTTTCCAGCTTAACGACAAGCTGGTCCAAAAACACACTTCAGTGATTTCTCTTTCCCCAGAGACCCTTTACGGAAAAGCAGGATAGAATTGTACACAATCATTATCCATCCCAAAGTCATCTAGGAACCTAGCCCAACTGAACTGCCTGGCACAGGGGTCAGGTGTCGACTTTGGCTGGCTGCCTCTCTCTCATGTCCCCTCCCCTCCTGTCTTCCACTAGTAGTTAAAGGGTTTCCTGTGCCCTGGGCGCTGGGGAACGACAGCAAACTGAGGCGGCCATAGATGCTGAAGTCAAACAGCTGATGGATTAGAGGGACAGGCAAATATCTCTGGTCTAGGGAGAGAAGGGGCAGCGAAGATCAACAAGAGAACACAGGACCCCTAAGCTCCGTTTGCCCCAGAAGCTATCTTCAAATTTCAAATTCAAATTTCCCCTGCAGGGTCCTTTGTAGCAGAAAGGTCCAGTCGAGGGCCACAGGCTTTTCTCAGGGCTCACTTGGCATGAGTTTCTGACAGTTCCTTAGTTTTTCTTGATTTTAGGATCTTAACCATTCTTGAGAATCCTTAGACCCATCCTGTGATAGGATGCCCTGCAGTTTCAGACTGTCTTCCTATCTATTTCCTCAAGATTGAGTCCTGGTTTAGGCTGAGCACGCCTAACATGAAAACTCAAAATCTAAAATGTCCTAACATCGAAAACTGTTTGAATTCAGGCGTGATGCCACAGTGAAAAGCTTCACACCTCCTGCCACTAGTCAGGCAAGATACAACTGAGCTCAAACCGTAAGACTGCCTAAACCCGTGTGTATAAAAGCT
>NC_022020.1:41174779-41182269 GCF_000317375.1 Microtus ochrogaster | reverse complement strand
GACTGAGGTAGAGGTAAGAGCCAGTGGCTGAGGGTTTTGCTTTTCTGGTCTTCAGGTTGAGTGATAATCCATGGGGGTTACAATGCTAGGTTTTAGCTAGGAGGTTATAATAGCCCAGTGGGATATAAGCCATTTTTTCTTATTTATTTTGCTGCTCGTGTGTCCAAACATGTTGAATTTTAAAGGCTTCGGCATCACCACTGGATTCCAATAATTTGATGGGCTATTAGGAGGTCATGCAAACAGGAGGTGGAACTTAGGAGACCAGATCCTTTGGAGAGTGCCCTCCAGGGGCTGGGCTGTGCCTTGTCCCCCCACACCCGTCTTTTCTTGTTGTCTGCTTCCTTCCTGACATGAGATGAGCAGCCTCATCCCCATACATGCTCTGGCTGTCATAGGCGTTCTGTGTCACCACAGGCCTGGAAACAATGACGGAAGATAATTATGAATGAGCAGATCATTTGAAAACCAAGATCCAAAATTCATCTTTCCCTCTTCAAGGTGACCTTCTCGGGGATTTTTGTCATATGGATGGGGAGTCAGATAGCAGGTGACCTGTATAACTCAAGGAGGGCGTCAATCTGTAAAACATCACTTCCTCAATTGTTTGCCAGGAGTCACACAAAATCTGTAACTACAGGGACAAAACCCCCTGTCCTCTGAGGTACAATGGCAACTGTGGTGTCCTAGGTTTGAGGGAGGCCTCTGCTTTAAAGAAGACAGCTCTTCAGTGCAGCTTTGTGAAGGAACTTCCCCTAGGACTTCCAACTGAGAGGAACACTCCAGGGTGTTCATTCACCAACCAGAGGCTAGAGCTGTGGGGATAGCACTGTGCTAGCTGGGTGGTGGTGGCGCGTGCCTTCCATCCCAGCACTTGGGAGGCAGAGGCAAGAGGATCTCTGTGAGTTCGAGTCCAGCCTGGTCTGGAACACAGTGAGTGTCAGGACAGCCAGGGCTACACAGAGAAACCCTGTCTCAAAAAACAAAAACAAAACCCCAAACCCAAAACCTCCAACAACAACAAGAAAGCAAAACAAACAAACAAACACCTCAAACAAACAAAAAAAAACCCCACTGTACTCTGGAACCCAGAGTTAAAACTCAACATGCTATTTAATACACACAAGTGTCTAGTTTAAGTTCAGTCCTCCAAGGAGACAGGTAGATAATGCAAACTGGATGGATGAGACAGAAAAAGAAGGCCGAGAGTCAAAACACAGTCTTATACCCCATAAATATATGCATTTATTATGTGCCAGTTGCAAAGAAAAATTGAAATAAAAAAGCTGTGTCTTATTGCAAATTGGACACTTTAGAAGGTTAATGGCTTTTGAGCTGATATGCCGCATTAGCCAGACAAAACAGAGAAAACCAACGTGGCGGAAACTTGCCCATTTGTGATTTCTGCACCTAGTCCCTGTACTAGTTTCTTCATTTTCTTGAGCTTAGATTTTAGCAGATCTGAGTCCCTTTGAGTACTCTTATTTCTCAAAGCTTTGAGGATTTCTAAAAGTTGTTTCGATCATAAAGTCTAGCATTTCAAGGCTGGATGAGGTCTTAAGGGTGACAGGTTCAATTTTTTTGTTTTTGTTTCCTTAGGAAGCTGGTGTCCTGAGAGGTAAAGAGACATGTGAGCTCAAGGAAGGAGACATATTTGTGGAGCTGGGGGAACAGCATCTTGGTCTTGCATCGCTGCTTGCATGCCGCATCAAATATGCACTCTGTGGGAAAAGCTCTATTGCATTAATTCTCTAAATGATTGTTGCTTAACTGGAACCATGCCTGCTTTTATTTTAATTGAGATTTTATTTTCGCTTGCCTGGAGCAAGGAGAACATTATGGTATTTTAAAGGAGAAGCAAGGCATTACCTGCACTTCAAATATCAGCCGTTACATTCTGCTGAGGACGCACACAGACCGTCCATTAGAAACATGGCACAGGTAAACCAGAAACATTTCATGCTAATTGTTATAAGCGTATTATCCATCAAAATGTAAATTTCCCAAAGTGGGCTTTATGTGGATCATAATTTCCTTTATTACCAAATGGCCTTGAAAACTCGAGCTGGCTCCTTGTCCTTATGTAAAACCTCCATTTCCTGTGGCGCCTCCAATTTATTTTTTTTTTTTCACAGCGTTAACAGCTTTCACACTGTGATTTTCTATATCTGTTGCAAATGTTCAACAATTTGCAGGGAGAATTTTCGTCCGTGGCTCTCTGCTTTTAGCTTTTCATGTATAAAGATTAAAGAATGAATGGGCAATCAGCAGATACATAGAAAACATCTCCCGCTAGAATAAAATAGACGGTTCAACTTCTGAAACCCAGATGGAATTTATAATACTGACCTACAGCACCTCGTCCCTTTTGTATTGCACCGTCTGATAAATAGGTTCCCGGAAGAGGCAATTTGGGAAGCCAGAAAGGACTTGATCTTGCTTTATGGCCTGACAAAGCATGGTCCAGCCCTTGCAGATGGGAGAGACATCGGAAGGAGAAAGGCAGAAGAGGACACAGTGAAACCAGCTGACGAATCCAAAGAAACTTTACACGGCCTGATGCAAACCTTGAAGGCTAATGTTCTTTGGGAAAACAGCAGCATGGAATTTGAGATTACATCTTGAATATCGATTATCAACCATTACTATCTCAGGATCTAAGAATATGGTAACGCAGTCTAGGCTATACTAGTGCATCAATTAGATTACATATACATATATGTAACATTATATATACACATGTATATACGTATATCTATGTGTATGTATATACATACACACATATATCTCTAGATAGATAGATAGATAGATAGATAGATAGATAGATAGATAGATAGATAGATAGATAGATAGATAGATGTGGGGGAGGGAGAGATACTTTTCTTTAGTATGGCATTTGTAAAATTGACTTTTTTTTTTTTGAGGTTGGATCTTTAAAGGCAGGGGGAGGAAGGGAAGAGAAGAGTCCACTTGCTCTGACACAGATCCATGGCATTGGATTTCTCATTCTCAGGCCGGAGAGACATCACTTATCCCAAATCTCAAAATTCAGTCCTGGGGCTTTTTGGGAAATAGACCCTGATATTTCAGAAACATATGAATAAAAAAAAAACCCTACTCATTTATATTTTTTATCTTGCCTCTGTTTTCATGGGTGGATGGAAACATCTGAGCCACTTCCAGGATAGCCTACCCAGCTACTGTGGCCTAGCATATCTATATAATGGACATTTCATTTAACTGACACGTTTTCACCAGCAGGCTGTGGTGTGTGTTTGTGAGTGGGTGGTGTGTGTGTGTGTGTGTGTGTGTGTGGTGGGAGAGGATGAAACAGGAGTGCCATGGGCTGAATTGTTCCTCACCCAGGCCATACATAGATATTCTCACACAGATGGTTTTAGAACATGATTAGGTTGGGACCCAGCCTTTAAAGGCCTGTACCAAAGTAACAATGACATTATATAGGTGATCCCCAGTTTGATGAGATAGGTGTCCTTGTAAGAAGAGAATAGGACACAGAAACACAGAAGAAAGAACATGTGGAGGCAGAAAGAACATGTGGAGGCAGAAAGGGGAAGTGCATGGCCAACCACAAGTCAAAGAGAATCATCTCATCAGGAGAAGCCAGTCATCACCTGGTTCAAAGCCTCGCCACCCTCGAGACTGCTCGAGAATAAGTCCCTGCTGTTCAAGTGGCCCTGTGGATATTTTCTGTGATGGCAATTCTGGAAGTGGAAGTCAAGGGGTTCAATAGCCAGTGTCCTTTTTTCCATGAGTATTTAGGGCAGGGGGTAGCTCAATCAATAAAGTCCTTGTCGTGCAAGCATGAGGACCTGAGTTTGAACCCCAAAGCTGCAATTAATTAAAAAAAAAACAACCAGATATCCTTGCTTTTGGTTACTCTTCAGAACTTGATGATAACACACTATTGTTGAAGGTATCACTTGAACCATAGAGCATGTGGAAATCATTCTGGTACCAAACCATAAGCTTTATCAGTATCGAATGGCTTCCATAGTGCTGGAAGATGCTATGTATACTCCTAGGATAGAAAAATGATAAGCACTCTTGCCCAGTTGTGAATGCTATGAGCTTTAATAACCACTGGCCCAGAAAGATTTGCCTACTTATAAAAAGGTGGCAATATTCCAATATTATGAAAGAAACTAAGTGTTTCCTGGATAGATTTGAAACCCACTCCATAAGGTGGAACTCATGCCTAATACTGTTGACTGGGCCAAGAAAATCCATGGCTGGCTAGATCATGGCCCTTACCAGAAAATCTAACACTATGTGCCCACAGTACTAATAATAATAATAACAGTCATAAACGGGCATAGTAATAAGCTGTTTCTTGAATTATTTTCTTTGTGCTCATAGGTGAGGGCATCTCCCAATTTCCAGAAGAGAAGCTCCATTTTTCATCGATAGCAATTACTCTAGACACCCACAACTATCAATGTGCACAGAATAAATGACTGCCCAGCTCTACGTGGGACAGCTGAGCCACACCTTCTCCCATAAGGCTCAAGGATCAAAGCAGAAGAAGGCATGGAAAGACAGTAAGAGCCAGAGATAGTGGAACCCTTGGAGTGAAACAGTATGTGTTGGACAAGACATCACAGTTAAACACATGAACTCATAGCAGCTATGACTGTTCATACATGACCCACACAAGATCAAGCCAGTCATGCCTTCAGCATGGAGAGGCAGGCATGAAGTTCCAACCCCAGCTGAGGGATGTTTGACAGTCAATGATTGCCAGAGGAGGGTCATTGTTTTTCAGGTATGTGGGGTTATCCCTGCTCCGGGAGATGGGCCCAT
The DNA here is from genome assembly GCF_000317375.1 of Microtus ochrogaster. Lineage (NCBI taxonomy): Eukaryota > Metazoa > Chordata > Mammalia > Rodentia > Cricetidae > Microtus > Microtus ochrogaster. The sequence goes on along the minus strand of NC_022020.1, from coordinate 41,177,445 downwards.
GTTACATACAGGTAGCCCTCATAAGCTCATAGGGAGTGGCACTATTAGGAAGTGTGGCATTGTTGGAGTAGGTGTGGCCTTGTTGGAGGAAGTGTGTCACAAGGGTGTGAGCCTTAAGGTCTCAGAAGCTCAAGCCAGTTCACTTCCTGTTGCCTACCCATTCAGATAGAGAACTGGAAGTTCCTTCTCCAGTTTCCTACCATGGTGACAATGGACTAAACCTCCGAAATTGAAAGCCAGCACCAATTAATTTTTTTCCTTTATAAGAGTTGCTGTGTGGTCATGGTCCCTTTACAGCAATAGAAACCCTAACTAAGACAGTAGCATTAGGTAGACTCACTTAACAAATTTAACAAAATACAGAACAAACTAAAACCCTGAGCACTTGAAATTGGTAAGGAAAGTGGTAAGGGAGGGATAAAGGAGGAATTGGAGTTGAGGGAAAGGTAGATTTGATCAAATGTATATTATATTCTTGTATGAAATATCAAACATTTTTTAAAAAAAGAGAGGTGTGACTGCTAGCTCCTGTAATCTCAGTGCTGGTAGGGAGGCAAAGATGTGATTCTCCCTGGAGTTCAGTGGACAGTCAGTCTAGGCTAACTGGGATATTTTGTCTCAAAAGAAATAAACCAAAATAAATGAAAGGAAGGAGGGGGAGGAGGGAGAAAAGGAGGAGAAAGAAGAGGAGGAAAAAGAACCATTGTGACATGGTTGGCTTTTAAGGAATTACACCTGAGGTTAACTTCTGGCTTACATACACACATGCATAGGCAAATGCATATGTACATGCATATACACATGCATACGCACAGGCATACATACATGCATACGCACAGGCATACACACATGCATATGCACAGGCAGACACACATGCAAGCAAAATCTAAAGAGAAGTGCTTTATACTCTATGTGATTTTTTAAATGCATGTTTTGTTTTCTATTTATTTTGTTTTTGTTTTTTTTTAAGATTTCTTTATTTATTATGTATACACACACCAGAAGAGGGCACCAGATCTCACTATAGATGGTTGTGAGCCACCATGTGGTTGCTGGGAACTGAACTCAGGAAGAGCAGCCAGTGCTCTTACCCTCTGAGCTGTCTCTCCAGCCCTGCTGGGCAGTCTTTTACTTGGCTCCCGATATCCATTCCCTCTGCTATGTTCCTCCTACCACTTTACTTGAAAAGATGCACCCCATTCTTTTCCCATTAGAATACAGCTGTGCTGATCAGACGCTTTATTTTGGGAGCACCATAGCCGTTTTTAACATCTTTTGATAAGAGTCTGTTAGGTGGCCATTGTTTTATCTGTATGACTTCTTACAATGACCCCATACAAACTTTTGTCTTATCCTGGGATCAAATGTGAAAACAGAAACGAAAAGGGGAACGTTAGTGTCAGAGTTGAAGTTTTGGTACAGGGCAGATTCACAGCCTGTGATCCTTCTCCCGAGCCAGGTTTCAGCTTATTCAATGTTTCCTCTTCCTTATTTTCCAATTATGCCATAGTCTGAATGTGCAATGTCCCGCAGGCTTATGTATTACAAGTTTGTTTAGCAGCCGATAGGCTGTGGGAAAGAGGAGTGATATAATTCATTGCTAGACTCCTAGTCGGCTGCATTGCTGGGAGGTGGCGTGAAGCAGGAGGCTGAGCCTAGCCATGGAAGTAAGTCACTGGGAATTTGATGGTGGTTACATCTTTCCCTGGGTCCTTCTGATGCTCACCTGTCCTTTCTGCCATTAGGGGAATAGCACCCTTCAATATTTGCTTTCCTGCCATTTTGACACCGAGTTTCACCGGAGACCCAAAACCATGTTGCCAAAGACGATGGACTAAAATCTCTCAAACCATGAACCAAAAATAAACAGCTCCTCCTTTCAGTTGCCCTTTTCAGATGTGACAGAGATGAAACTCTCTAACGCAGATGCCCCTAGAATGGCACACACAGGAAAGACGCCTGCTTACTCTGCAACCTCCGTTTTCTCGTCTGTGGACTCAGCGTGTTAAAGTGGAGCCTCTTGGAGCTAGCACACAGGTCCATGTTTCCATAATCGACACAGAAGAAAACCCCATGCAATCAGATGTTGGCACACTAAATCCAAGCCTCGCTTGGCTAATTAATCCACATAAAGAACACACATATCTGTGCCAGGCATGTACAGCACCTGTTGCTATTCTCTCCATTTATCCCCAAGTCCTTTATCTCTGCTTGATGCATTAAAGCAAAAAGGACCAACTGCGGAAGAACAGGCTAAAGAGGCGTGTTGGCAGGAGGTAGAAAGATATTTGGAGAGGAAAGTCTAGACAGCGAAAACGGAGATGTTGTGTATGAAGGTTGATGTTGCCTCGTTCTAGCAATTTACAAAATTGAAAGTAAAGGCTGGGGAGATGGCTGACCAGATAAAGTTCTTGCTTTGTAAGCACTGAGCAACTCGGTTTAGTTCTCAGAACTCAAATCCTAGACAGTGACATGCATGCGTAATCTCAGTGCTGGAGGAAGTATAGACAGGCATAAATTGCTGGGGCTTTGGTGAGCTTCAGACTAAGAGAGATCCTGTTCGAAAAAGCAAGATGGACATGATTGAGGAAGGAAGGACACCAGGGTTTGTTTTCTGGCTGCCACACTTGTAAGCAGAATCACACACACACACACACACACACACA
>NC_022020.1:41137116-41174579 GCF_000317375.1 Microtus ochrogaster | reverse complement strand
GGCCAAAGAGCAACTAACAAGTGAAGCTTGAATTTTTTTCTTTTTCTCTCTTTTTGTGATTTTTGGAGGCAGGGTTTCTCTGTATAGTCCTGGCTGTGCCCTGGAACACTCACTTTATAGATCAGGCTGCATCTCCACCCACCCGTCCCCACCAAGAAAGGCATGCATGCATGACCTTCATCTGGCAATTATATATACACACACACACACATATATATATGTGTGTGTGTGTGTATATATATCAAAGGCTGTTAACTGTGGTAGCAATAGAGGAATATCAAACACGTGTACATCTCAAGATACCAGTTTCTCATATTCTAAAGTGTTAAGAGCTGAGAAAGTTAAAATTTAAACAAGGCTGAACTGAGAGATTGACAAGTCACATATAATAGTGTGCACCCTGTCTTCTAATAATACATTGACTTACGGAGCCTTTGATTCTCCAAGCCAAACATTGAGCCTTTTGAAAGTGCAATATATCACATAAGCAGCAATGCAGATAGAGCCTATATTGAATCAGATAAGAGATGCTGTCTCTCTTTCTAATGAGAAGCCAGAGTACAATTAATGAAAGCTACATAAATGTGCTTCAGGCTGTTAAGATTACAGAGAGTTCAGGGTTGGGGAGAAAGAATTAGGGAAAAGGATCTGCAATCAATTACAAAGCAGGTCCTCCTATCTTGGACAGGCACACACGCATTCTGATATCTCATCTGGGAACCAATTGCATGCAGGCTTCCTTTGGAAGGGAGATGTAGGAACATGTTCCTTCCTATTTGGGGAATGATACAAGGGGACTATTTTTGAATGATTAATTAAAGGGAATCAATCTTCATTGCTTTGCCACTGACGTGAATAGCGCCATGCCTATGCAATAATCGCATGCAATTATTCAACTACCCCTTTGGCAAGGACAACGTAATTAGTCCTGGTGGTGTCGAGAGATTCTCTTTATTCCCAACAAATTGGCAGTTTTAATCAAGTGTTGCTGGAAATTTATCATAACACAGGGAAAACAATAGGTGAAGGTACAGGGCCCCAAGCTGTGTGACTTCTATCTACAATGGTACAAATTTACAATGCTAACAACATGATAAATACCACCATTCCATGAATGCCTTGATTATAATTTCATATCGGCACCGAGCCTTGGCAGCGATTATTTGTTTAGAGATGTGGCTGTAACCCTTTTCCTGCTGCCTTGCATCTGACGCTTGCTGAGAAGCTTGGGTGGGCCCTGAGCACCATGACCTGGAATTTAGAAGGTTTAAAAAGCTCAAAGGGGCTGGTGTGGGGAGCACCCCTAATAATGCTCCCTTGCTCCAACGGCAGGAAGCTGGAGACACCGAGAGAAACACAGACTAGGTGAACAGCAAGTTCCCATGGCTTGTTCTGGGTTTGGGCAGCAGACAAACTCTCTCTCCCTCCTGTCCTCCTCCTTTGTTCATGTATTTTCATATCTCCTAAAGTCTAATCTTTGCTTAAAGATAACGGCCAGTGTTTACAATACAAATTTCTTAGTAACATGCCATGTGTCTGGCCACACAATGTACGTGCATCGCCTGACTTTCTCTTCCGTGATGTCTTTTGTAAAGGAATGACTTAATTTTGTCATTCCCCATTTTACAGAGGAGGGGACTGTAATTAGGAAAATACAGTGTAGCAAGGATCATAATCTCTGGTGCCCTCACTGAGGACCTGGGGCCTAGGGACCACCCTGTACCACATCTTGCTTGTGATGTGGCTCAGCCTCTTCAGGCGACATTTAGATCTACTATATATGGTTTGGCTTCACCCAGCCTGTCTCTGCCTGTATTCTTTGCCTCTTTCTCAGGGTTTTACTGTCCTGTTTTTTGAGACAGAGTCTCACAACGTACCCCGGGCTGGCCTTGAACTTACATTGTCAGCTGTCTCAGGCTTTGAACGAAGCTCTTACAGGTGTGTGCTACCACACCTGGCTTTGTAGGTGTTAGCTTCTTAAACTGTGCAGTCCCGCATGGAGTCATATGACTGAATGTCGGGGTAGTTAAAGTTAAATTGTCTATAGTTAAAGGTTTCTGAATGTGCAATGACCAAAGAGAAATTCAAACTCCAAGGTGTCTCGGGTAGTGCTCATTTGTGGTGCATAGTGAGTCGTCACGGCAGCCTTGGTTGTGAACACACAACATGTATTATTTACACATATTGACATGCCATACAACGACATCAAAAACTGATGGAAACATGACACTCTTATATACGTTGTGAATGATGACGTTTTTACTGTATACATGAAGTTTTATGCTCATATAATATTTAATGGTTTAATTACATATGTTTTTTCAGTAGGAAATTATCACATGAGTCTATCTATTAGGAAGTTAGATTTTTTTTTTTTAAAAAAATGTTATTTGAATTGCTGGCTTGAGTTTCACATATTGAAAAAAAATTGCTGAATGAGTTTTGGTTGGGGATTGGGACAACATTTCCAATGATGTTTGAAATGACCCTGAACACCCTTTCACCGTTTTGCACCATATTTACGCAAAGCCATTTTCTCACCACTACCAAGTATAAAAATCAAAATATCAATCAACACCGAAAACTTCTGAAGATGTGCTAAATCCTGCAGCATCAAAGATTCAGCCAAGATGGAGCTTTTTATGCTAAAATAAACAAGTGCATCAGTGTAATTAGTATGCAAATTAGCCTTGCTTCTTTACTAAACGGTGAGATTAGATGCATACACAGGATTGTTGTAAAATAAATTTCTTTGTGATTTATTTCAATAAACATTTTGTTTGTATACCTATTTTATACACCTGTATACCTAGGGCCTTGCTGCTCCGGTATAGTCCATGTTGGTTTGGTAACTGTTATGTGCTTGCATATGGCATGGGTGTGAGAAGACAGACACACAGACAGACTTTCTCAAACTTTTCTCACGCAAAGGATCACCTTCAAGGCAGTATCCCTAGAAACTGTGAGGAAAACATTTAGGTGGGGGTCTATAAGGTGCCCTGAGGAGAACCATCTCAGTGTGAGTTCCCCAAAGATTAGTTTTCTAGGATATTAGTCCTTATATTGCAAAATATTTCTCTTTAAAAAGTTATTTAGGGGAATGTGGATGAAATGTATTTGGCGTGCCCCTTCTCTTAATTCTTTGTGAATTTCAAGTTCCATGCGATGTGTTTTGACCTTATTTACCACCTCCAACTCTTTCTAGCTCCTCAGCCTCCAACCTTCTGTGTCCTCTTTTGCCTTTTTAAAATTTTTTTAGAAAGGTCTCACAACTTCACAACTACAGCCCAGGATGACCTACATCTCACTATCTAGCAGAGAATGGCTTCAAATACTCAGCCATGTCAGCCTCTGGAACACTCAGATTATAAGCACGTCATACCATGCCCAGTTTATGAGGTGCAGAAGCTCAAACCCAGGACCTGGTGTGTGCTAACAAGTCCCCTACTGACTGAACTACAATCCCAACTCCGTGTCCTCTTTTTCAAAACAACACCATGGGGTGCTTTCTTCAAGTTTTGTAACAGACTGAGGATGGGCAGAACCCATCCTGGCAGACCCATTTCCAAAGGAATCACCAGGAAAACCTCAAGTGCCAGCTTGAACGGTGCAGTCTTTTGAAGGTCTGGTCACTAAGACCCTAAAGGCACATAAAGTACTACTTTCTAGAAGAAACTTCTAAAGAAACAGTATTCACCTTATCAGGAAACCTGTTTGTACACTGAGTTGCTTATTTCAGATAAGCTTGACAATTCATATTTTTATCCATATTGAAATGGTCCCTTGGAAACAAACAAACAAGCAAACAGATAAACAAACAAAAAAAGCCATGTGATTCTTCTCTTTCTCTTTCTATTATCATAGTAGCAGCAAAACTTAAGGGATGCAGAGGGCCACTTGAAGACTGTTCCTGCCTTTCAAAGGCCTCTGTGAGCCTAGGCTGGAGTGTGTTGGTCAGCACATCTCACTCCTCAAAGGCTGCAAATCTGAATCCCAATGTTTGGCAGTGAGCTTTGTTCAAAACAAAATGCACAGGCTGATCCTGGAAGGCAGGATCAGCCCAGTTAGCGCCAAAGCAGTTGGCTGCTGGTCTGTGCAAGAAAAGAAAAAAAAAAAAATCAGAGCAGTGAAAACAGCCTTCTGGGCAAGACCGCAGCAAGAAGTAACTCCTCCAACTCCTAACTCTGCAAGCTCTTGGAAGACAAGGCTTCGGCACTTGCTGCCCCTGTCTCGGCTTTCACTTCTTTGTCCTACTTGCTGCCAGAGGGAACATCTGGCTTGGGGCCTTGAAAGCAGACTCCTTCTCCAATTGCACCTGTCCCAGGAGGAACAGGAGAAAGGCTTTCCTGACAAAAGGTAGGATTTTCAGAGCTGCATTCCCGGCCATTAAAGAAGCTTGTTTGATCCCTTCAAAGCTCCAGATCAAAGAGAGGCTTTTCTGAGCTGGCAACCCATAAAGCTAGAGCAGGGAGAAGGATTGCTTTGTTTTCCCTAGCCAGGTGGACTCTCCCATACCAGTTCCCTGTCAGAGGCTGGCCTTGAAGAGGCTGAAGGGTTTCCCACATCTGGCTGACGTCGTCTGGATGTTGAATCTTCTCAGGAAGGGAGGAGCCACATGGGAAAGATTTCGGCAAGTTCATACCACTCTTTGGCGAAGGACCCTGAAACTACACTCTCCTGGTTCTCACCAGGAGACCCCCATTACTAGCATTCATTTTCTTTCCTGTCACTTCCCCGCCCCGTGGACACACCCATCACATCTCCTCCTTGTCGATTTACTGGGTTTCATCATCAGAGAGCAATATTGTCTTTTTAAGTATCTTTAAAATCAAATCTTGTTTCGCAGAGTGCTTGTTGGCAGCACCTATAATGGATGTACGGAGCAGGGTGATAGATGCGAACTTAGTTTCCTGAGAAAGATGGACAAGGAAAGGATTCAGAGACCCCTCAGCCCACACAGTCTATCACCGCCTCCTTCTCAGTAATGGAGTCCTCTTGGATCAGGCTCGTGACACCCCGGGCCTGGCCTCCACTCTATCCTCCACACAGGCTTTATTTTCCAGTAGAAAGGCAGCCACTGTGATTTCTCCTGGCCGAGGCTATAGACGCTTGTAGAAGCTATAAGCTTAGAGCTAGAGAAGGCTTTCACTTTAGGAATAACGGCTTCCTCCCGCACAAACACACATGAGCATCTCCAGCAACCGAGCAAGGAAGCAAGCCAACAGAATGGCCGGGATTATGTTAGAGAATAACTCTGGAGAGTGTCTCCACGGGTGACATAATTTAACCTACGACACTCCAGGAGGAGGCATGTGGGACAAGTCCAAGCCAATTCAGACTATCACAGGAGAGGAGGAAAGAGAAAGTTGTCTTCTTAGATGAGAAAAAATGAGGCTAGAACTCAGAGACTACAAAGACTAAGGGAGTGCATGATGAGCCAGGGTGTAACCATGCTGACTATTGCCTTAGAACAAATGTTTTCCTATAGAAAAGAGTCTTCATGAACAGGGAACAGGTTGTATTTATCAGATGGGATATGCAGAACTGTACTGAAGCATGAAATTATTTTTAACTGTTCTACTTTCCAGGTTCCAAATCGGAAGAAGGAAGAATGCATGACCTGACCTCAAGGCTAAGCTTATTCTAGAAGGGAAGTGCTGGGTTTCGCTCAGAAATTCCTGAATGGATTGACCCATCAGAGAAGAGAAAAGCTACCTTCACCTAAGAGCAGTGGTTTTCAATCTTCCGAACGTTGTGACCCTTTTTTAATACAGTCCCTCATGTTGTGGTGACTCCCGACTATAAAATTATTTTGTTGCTACTTTGTAAATGTGATGCTGCTACTGTTATGAATCATAAAGTTAGCTATCTGATATGCAGGACATCTAATAGGTGCCCTAGAGGGTCAGCTGAGGTTGGACACCGCTAACTTGGGGGAGGGAGATAAGGCCTGGGCAAGAGACCAGGATACAGCTGTGAGAGCTGAGGCTGCTGAGAAAAGGTGAACTGTGGGGACCCTGGCAGGAGGCAGAAGCAGCCAGCAATTCTGCATGGCTCTGTCTTATAGAATAGTCACATGGCAAGGGACATTGCTGAGTCACTGTCCTTTCCTGGGGTCTTTTTGGTCAGTTTTTCTGTTTTCTTTTGCCCAGATTGTCTTTAGGGAAGTTGCTGTTACAGTTTGACAAAAAGCACCCACCCCACCTTGCAAAGAAAGCCATGTCTTGAAAGCTTGAGCTTTCTGTTGGGTTAATTGAGATATGTTCCCCCATAGGCTCAGGTATCTGGACACTTGGTCCCTAGCTGATGATTAGGGAATGTCATAGAAACTTCCTTACTGGAGGAAGTACATCACTGGGGGTGGGAGGAGGGATTTTGTCTTTGAGTTCACTATGCTTTTTGTTCACCATTGAAGATGTGGTCAAGCTGAGAGGCTTGCTGTTCCAGCCTTACAGGCTACTGCAGATACCTGTTCTGGAACTGTGAGCAAAAAAATAACCCCACTTTCTTCCAAAATCTTAGTTGATTTTGGCCATGGTATTTTATCAGAGAAACAAAAAGGTAACTAATACAGCCCCTAATCAGCCATGTTCAGAGAGAGGGATTTTGTCAGACGTCTGGACCATGAAGACTAACGCAGTGAGTGTGGTAATCCATTGTTTGTGTTGCATATGTTTCCTGATTGTTGCTGTGATACAATGTCCGACCTCAAAGCAACTTAAGGGAGAAAAGGCCTTGCTTCTTTTGGCTTAAGGTTCCAGAGGGGGTTCCATCATGGCAACAGTCAGGGAAGACATGGCGACAGGAGCAGGAAGCAGGCTGGTCACATTTCCAGATACACACAGGAAGTGGAAAAGGAGAACAGGAAGTGAGGTAAGGCTATTGTCTTAGTTAGGGGCTACTGTCTCTGTGAGGCGACACCATGACCATGGCAACTCTTATATAGAAAACATCTAAAACTTACAGTGTCAGAAGTTTATGATTACAATCACGAAGGGGAGCATGGCAGCATGCAGGCAGCTGGAGCGGAGAGGGCTACATTTTGCAGGAAACAGGACAGGCAACCGACAGTCACACTGAGGAAAGATTGAGAAAAGAGACCTCAGAGTCCTCCTGCACAGTAGCACACTTCCTCCAACATGACCTCACCTACTCCAACAAAGCCACACCCCCTAGTAGTGTCACTCCCTTTGGGGGGCCATTTCCTTTCAAACTACCACAGAGATAAAGCCTCAAAGCCCATCCCTAATGATACACTTTCTTCATCAAGGCTCTGTCTCCTAAAGATTCCAGCACCTGGTCAAATGGCGCCAGCTTTGACCAACCAAGTATTCAAATATCTGAGTGTATGGGCAATATTTCTAATTTGGTCCCCATGGATGGCATGACTTGATAGTGTTTTGGGAGGTTATGGGAACTTTGGACAGGTGGACCCTGTTGGAGGAAATAGCAAGACATAGAAACATATACCTGGTCTCTAGTCTTTGTCTTTGTTTCCTGCCCTCTATGAGCCCAGTAGGTCCTGCCATGCATTCCTTCTGGAGTGATGTCTGCCCTCTCACGAATTTAGAATTAGGGGAGGCAAGGACTGTGAATTGAGGCTCTGAGGCCGTGAACAAAATAAAGAAGCCCTCCTTTTATTCTTTCAGGAGCACCTATTGTGATGGAAACGTCTGGCTAGCCCAGGTGTGGAGAGAATGCAGCACCTTGAATGGATCACCCAGGGTTGGCAGCTTCCCTGCACACGGAAAGCAGCCACAGAGGTAAATACCATACACCATGTCACTGAGACAGAAAGAAGGTTCATCAGTATCTCAGGGAGCTCAAGCTAAAACTCACAGAGGCCAAGTTCTGGGTGGGGCTACAAACCTTGCTCTTCATGTTTTGAGTTGGCCCCTTATTTCTCTGCCCTCCTTGGCATCATCATGTAGCAGGAAGACTACTCCACCTTTAGAAATCCTTGAGTTTCTTTCTTCCTGCGTGGTGGAGTCTGTTTCAGCAGATTACTGATGTCAGTGCAGAGAGTGGGCTACGGATGTGTGGGAAAGCCATATTCCTGGGGGAGATCACAGATTTGGGAGCAGCTGGTCACACCCTGTGAAGTCTAACATTTCCAATTCTGGGCGAGAGCCTATGTTTTCTCAAATATTATAGTTACGCTTCACTGAAGATAATGAAGAAAGAAACCACCCTTTTGTGTTAAATAAATGGATGTAGACTATTAAAACTAAATGGTCCAGTTTGTCTATTCTATGAACCCATTATAGAAAATTGAGGCCCTATGAAAATAATTGACCTGCTTCCACAGTAAGAATTATGGTGTGATTGTGAACTGTTCCTTATGGATATGTATACCCGAAGACTCCATTCCCATCTGCCTCTGTTTGGGGTGTTGTGAAACCTTTAGGGGGAGTCAGTGGGACTTGGAATCTCAGGGGTATCATCTGGGCCCTGTGCTTCCTGAGTGAGATGTGAGCATGCGGCCTCATCTTCCTGCTCTGTCAGTCATGGGCTGACATGAAGGGCGCCATGCTTTCCCTGTGTGACTGTTCCTTAAAACACGAGTCAGAATACGTCTCTCCCTGCTTGATTTGCCTGGCTCGGATATTCTATCACAGGAGGTGGGGGTGGGGGCCAGTCACTGAGGAAGAACCTGTGAGTCAACGGAGACTGTTTTGCTATTCACGGAGCTTGGTGAGTTGAAGTAGCCACATCTGAGGAACAGGCAAGGCTGGAAACAGAACACGGGCACGAATCCTCCCTGCCAGTGCCAGCATAGCAACACTATCTCTTAGTGAGATAGTGAGAACTCAATGAAAATATGTGTGTTTCTCATAACCTGCATTTCCTATGGCCCTACTCTCAATAAGCCTTAACACCACCGCTTCCCACCTCTTTCCCCACTGCCACTCTGGACTCGGCCCATGCCTTTTCTTGCTGGGTTATTGAGACAGTGTATAAGTTACATCTCAGTATGCTTATCGCTACCACCTCTTCCTGTAAACACTCCTTCCCCTTAACAGCCAAAAAAGCTCTGTAAAAGCTAAGGCAGATGGTCTTGGTAGTCTGCTTACAGTTCTCCCTGGGTAGTTTCCCACCCCGGCAGGGCAATTACTACCTCCAGCTGTAGATTCAGCCTCCTGGCTTATCCATCTAGAGCCCCGTGCCACGTCTCCAACAAGCCAGGCAGGCCGCCCTCTCAGGGCTTTGAGAATTGCCATTTTGTCTGCCTGGAATTTTCTTTTCCTGACTTGGTTTACAGCACCACCTATCGCAGACCTTCGGGCAAATGCTGTGACCTCAGTAACGCCCTACTTCCAGGGTTACTTACTCCCCTCCCTACTGCTCCAGCTGCCTCCCCTGCTCTATTATTGCCTACAGCATGGAGGACCATCTGATGGTCAACACAGTTTCATAGATCACTGTCAATCTCCTGCCAGAATGTAAGCAACGGGATAGTTACTTTTGGTTTTTGTTACCCCTCCAATGACTAGACGAGTATCTGGAGCATTATAAGTACCTGTTAAGCTTTGTTTAGTAAAAGAAGCAGATTGCTTATATAAAAGTTAACAGAAAAAGCCCATTGCTCCTTTCCTACTGTGTATGCCCCCCCCCAAATTACTTTCCACCAAAACCTAGCAATGGCAAAGATGTGGGTGGCAAGTCTTTCACTATGACCCTACTATATTTGTTGCCCAACCTCTCAGCCTTAGTTTCCAGAAAACCAAAGTGGAAATGATAACATCTACATTGTCTAATTTGAGTTGCTATGGTGAAACATTTATTGTATACGTGAAAGTCCTTGGGAAACTACTTTCTATATGCAAGGCGTTATTAGTTGACATGACACTGTCTTCCCTGGGGATGTTGCCCGGTACTTCAGGTAAAGCCATAACATTCTACTCAAGCAAGATGAGTCATCCTAACAAACTGGCTGTCTTGCTAATTTCAGAGGCCAGAATAAGACAGCTCGCTTCACTGAAGGCTACGCAGTAATTATCAGTGCCTACAAGAAGTTTTTTTGAGCTACCTGGCCTGGTCCAAATCTGGGTGATTTATTTGGCAAAGATAGAAAATTGTGAGTAAGGGAGGAAACCCAGAAATATGTCTTGAGCATCCAATAGCCTTATGTTAGAGACTGAAAAGAAGAATGGAGTATGGAAGACTGCTAGCCTTCTGGCCATAAGCCGGGTCTAATGACATACAGAATCCTAGCATGCATCAAATACACATGCCTTATGGCCCTGCATAGCCGGGACTGTAACAGCAACATTCCCAGGACCTGCCCACTTCCCTCTCTCATGTGCAGCATCCTACGCTAGACATTAGTAAGCCTCCGCCCCAGTGGCTTTTGAAAAATACCAAGAAAACTCCTTTTTCAGGACACCTCCTTTACTTCAAATACCTTCGCCTTTTTTCCTAATGGTTTTATCTTTTGCATTCTGACCATTCTTCCTATTCCCTTCTCTGGCTAAAATGTTTTAATCCTTCCAGCCTCTGCCTAGCCATACACCTTGGCAGCTCATTCAGATGGTTCCAATCCATCAATCTTGTGTCGGAAGCTGCTGTTCAACGTTGTGCTCCGAGTGAAAACCATCTTCTCTAGACTCTGTGGGTGGACTCTCTGGCCTCCTGCTGGGTCCTATCTTCACATCATGCTTCCCTGCAAACACCAGTCTTCTTTATGGTCTTCTAGCACTTTCTATGTCAAATTTAGGATGGTTGCGTTTGCTATTTTCTCTGACTGGACACAATGTTTCTCTGCCTGGACACAAAGAATTTGTGTGCACATTTGATTGCTATTTCCTTAAACATTTGCCGAGTGGTTGATTGCACATTGGCTCCCCCAGTATCTAAAAAGGCTTAAAATAGATTCAGCTGGCCTGAGAAGATGCTATCCATAATCTCCGAAAAGTGCTGTGGAACTGGCAGAGACATTACCCGCTGGTTAGACGTTAGTATTGCCCACACGGCAGCAGGAACAGAAGTTCTGCATTCATAGGATTTTGAAAAGCATGTAACTACATCCAGAATCTTAGAATTTTCATCTGTTGGTTTTAGCGGTCAGTCCAAACGCTTCATTTTGTGAGTGGGAGAACAGTAGCATTCCAAAAACCGAATCCTAAGCCAGCTTACCTTCCTGAGTTTCCAGCAGGTGCTGGAATTCTGGGTTAGCAGAAAATGGCATCCTGGGTTTCTGGGTGTGCTGATCAAAGCGGGGAAGCAGAAATCCAACTTTCAAGACCCTAAAAGAATCAGGTCTCATATCTGTCCCTAAATGCCAACCTTCCAGGTCTTGCGCTCCTATGTGAGGAAGGCCTGTGAGCTCAAGAAGAAATAGAGAGTGAAACTTGAAGTCATGTGTTGCTGTTCCCTAACAACTGGGACTCTGTCATCTGAAGGCTGTGAAGGGACCTATTTCATTTGGATTATTCGGTTTTGAATTTTGAGAGCTTCAGAGACCTTGGACCATCTGCTGCCTCTGAAGAGTGAATGACAAAATGGGTGTAGGAATGTAGGCCGAGCAGAACATCCCAAGGTTGGGATGATCCAGTGATTGACTTGAGTGGTGACCTCATGCCACAAAAGTGGAACCCATGCAGGTGCAGCTCAGGACACTGAAACAGAAGCTCACAGTCCAGGAAGATTATTGTTATGATGTTCAAAGTAGTTTATTTCTCTAATACTGTGATAATAATCTGATCAAAAGCAGCTTGGGAGAGAAAGAGTTTATGCCAGCTTCCATCTCCCAGGCCACAGCCCATCATTTTGTAGGAATTCAGGGCGGAACTCAAGGCTCCAGGAGCATCAAGCAAAGACCGTGGTGGGAAGATTTGTTCTCACTGACTTGCTTTGCTTGCTTTCTTATACAGCCCAGGCCTACCTGGTTGGAGCTGATGTTACCAGAGAGGACTATGACTTCTTCAATCATAAATCAAGACAATTTCTCACGTACATGGCCACTGGCCAATCTAGCAGTGACAACTCTTCAACTGAGCTTCCCTTTCCCAAGATGACTCTTATTTGTGTCTAGTTTATAATAAAACTAACGACTATCCAAAGTGTTTTGAAAATCATGCTCTATCTCTTGGCATTATAATGATCTTTGAAATTTTGGTCTGATCCCAACAATAAAAGAATCATGGACTTCAGAATCTATGTTTCTTAATACCTTTTACTTATAAAACATCCAAAGGTTTGACAGAAGCCTTACCCATTCTATGAATCAGCATGAATTAGATCCAAATAAAAAAATCACTATGTTATTTTCTGTGTTTTTCAAATAAGTCAAAGAAAGTGCCTAACAGCTAGGCAAAAGCATTGATGTTCTTGGTTTTCAACTTTAGCTTAGCAGACAATTTCATGATTTGGCTGTTCAAATTATCTCTAATTCTAACTAGTATCAACATACTACCACCCCTCGGCCAGGCCCCAGTAAGAAAGCTCAAAGACTCAGAGATGAGGTTGGAACCATTGCATTGTTTAGCCAATTGGTACCCTATGTGAGGTCAGCAAAAGCCTGTTCGCTTTTCTCTAGGAAACATCAAAGTAACACTAGGTCTACAGACCTCAGCCACAACTCAGCTGGAGACATAACTATTGCTTCAAAAATATTAAGAAGGAGACAAAAAGAGAAGTATGTATATAGATTTGTATCACTTTTTAATATAGGTTGTATTTCCAGAGTAGTTTGAGGCTCATGGTAAAATTGTTTAAGGACAGATAGTTCTCATTCACCTCTCATGCACACCCTCTGCTAGAAGCATTCCATTGGCTTCATCTTCCCTTCTTTTTACAATTACACCAAATTTTAAAAAAAGAAGAAGTGAGAAGTTCAACAAAATATATGTGATGTAATGTGTTGCATGGCTATAGATGCTTTGTGACCCATTGATAAAGGGGCACTCTAAAGTTCTCCCCTATGGAAAATGTCATGAGAAAAAATAGGGCTATGCCATCTTATGGGCATTAAGATGCCAACCTCAACCTTCTCAGGAGACTGTGATGTAAATATTCTAAAAAAAAAACATTTATTTTCCCATGGTGGAGATGACTGTCACCTTCTTTGTTTCCCTCTTCCATCATAAATTGTCATACCCCATGCTGACCTCATATAGCTGCTTCTCACTGGGACATCAAAACGAAGTGACTTGGGAAGAATGGTAGGTATAGACCTGGCTTCCCACATATTGGGTTTTCTTTTTACAAGGGAAATGAGAGAAATGACCATCTTTTCCTGATAGTTTTCAGGAAGTTCAAATCCCCAGAAGACTGCAATAATCTAGTGGCTGGGTTTTCCAAACCCAGATTATAGGTCCAGTCCAACAACCCAAACTGAGGCTGTTAAAGTACTATAGCCAACAGTTGGTAATTATGGATACTGAGCTTCATGCAAATTCCTGTAGTTATGTGTGGAGTTAAATTAGTTAGTAATATATGGAAAGAAAGCCCTGAACTGCTGGGTGGAAATTCTGAGCTTCTTTATGCGCCCTGCTACATAGATAATACTGCAATTCAGCTCATGCAATATTCTCTCTACCAGGGCTGTCTCATTGCATTCAAGCCTTTCAGGACAGCTGTATAGATTCTTCTGTGCTCGGGTTGACAGTGGGTTTTGAGGTCATCCACTAGCAACATCCACATTTCAAGATAGATGTTTGTTTGTTTTAGTGTTTGTTAGCATGAAAATTTGGTAGCAAATATTGTCCCCCAAATCACAATAGGTGCTTTAAGACAACCCCATTCTTGTATTTATCTCTCAAAACACACACTGCCTTCCATTTTCTCCAGTTCCTCCAGCGTTGCTGTCACACGACTCTCTAGAAAGCATTTGTTTTCAAACACTCACTGTCCCTAGCTAGGATCACCCCGAACTTGGAATGGGTTTCCTTCTTCCCCAGGCTACATTGCCAAGGTCAAGGTTTTACAATTTTGCAAGTGAAGGGTTTTGCACACTGCTAGAAACCTATGTTGCTTTCAAAAAGTAGTGATTTGAGTTTTTTTTTTATATTGAATGATACAAAAAAAGAAGAAAAAAAGAGAGAGTTAGAGAAGGGAAGGAGGGAGAGCGAGAGAACTCTGGAGGTGAAAGGGGAAGGAAAGAGGACAGAAAAGAAGAGGTCTTACCACTTTGGTCTCATCTAAGCAACTCCCAACTCTGTTGAGATCTCCTATCTTAGTGACTTGCTAAAAGAGTTGTCTTATCAAATCTGTTTAGAAGCACCCCCTCTCACCCCATCTGAATAATTTAACAACACAGGTAATTTGGGACCATCTTGATGAGATATAAAAAAGAAAAGAAAAAAAACCTTGGTGATAAGATTGCAAGCTTGAAAGTGGAAGAAGAGGGAATAGTTCTCAAAGGTCCTTAGTTCTATTCTGGTTTTGAAAGAGGCCTCCTAAAGACACCTAATTACAGCAATGGCCCACTTAAACACAACAAACTCAAGGGCAAAACGCCATGGAGTTTCCATCACAATTTAATCTATATTTAACTTAGCTATTAGAAAATTTTCTTTATGTTGTTATAATCTAGCTTGGAAAAGTCTGCTTTTAATGGATTCACACAGTGAGTGAACAATTAAAATACATCCTGTGACCCTCCTGGCCTACCTGGGCCATGATTTGTATCATGTTCATTATCTGCCTTGAGGAAGGATCTGATATGCTAGGGAGAGAGCAGAGAGAGCAAGGAAGGAACTTTTGTTAGATTGGTGATAGCATCACAACCAGAAAATTATTGCCAGGAATGACCCTGGAAACAGACTGAAAAGAAATTCAGTTGCATTTTCCTGAGGACTTCTGGTTTGGAACTCGCTCTGGGTTCATATTCACTCCAAAGCTAAATATAATTCCCCCTGGGATGGAAAGGAATATTTGGATGCCTATGGTGTGGCTGGGATGTAGCTCATTGGCAGAGTCCTTGCCTTACAAGAACGAGGCTTTGGGGTTCAAACTCCAATATTGATTAAAAAAAGAAAAAGTCAAGAACAAAAACAAAAGAGGCAGTTATTCAGAAAGTGTCATCGGAAGAGGTTATACTAGACAAGGAACAAGGAGAGTGACGGAATGAACTTTGCTACTCCCCATGAAAACCTATCTTGCTTCTGGGTAGGAACACCAGTGGAGGGAAACCCAGTTCACCTGCTTGGTTCTCATGAGCTTGAGTGCTTGCTGCTGAGGCATAAAAACCCTGCTCATACTTAATCACTGGTGTATAGGGAAGAATGAGTTACGTAGATAATGGGCCAGAAAAGGTTTTGTTTACTGTCGACTTTCTCAAGGTTTCCATTGGAATCCAAAACAAACATTACATCAAATGCGTTAAGCTCCCGGATTAGGATCTGCTTGAACACTTGAGGCTTAAATGGTAAGTAGAAAATGTGTCCTGTGAAACTGGGGCACTGAGCATCCGAGAAATGCACCCGGGGAAACAGAGGAGAAGTCACTGTGCCAAAGTCTACTTCTGACAGGCTCAGCAGGCAAGTCCAGACTCTCTAGTGGAACAGGGTGCTCCCACGGCAGGGGACTCTGGAGGGTGATTCCCTCAACTGTGGAGCGCCACGAAATAACCAAAAATGCCACACCTAGGATAGGAGGCTGGAGGCAGACCAAGGGCAAGAACAAAATCTGGGCACTGGACTCCAGATAGTAAAGGAGCCAAGTGGCAGAATATCCCTCTTTATCATGTAGCTTTGGTGGCAGTGTTAGCTCCTCAACCAGCACTGGGATAGAGCGGGGACAGTCCTGTCTGCCAGGAACATGCCACAGGCTTCAGGGCTGACATGGTGGGCTCTCAGCCAGGGCTGACTGCCTATAGCATTCCAGGTTTGTACCTACTGCTCTTAGTTTCAAACATCAAGGACTCTTTGAGTCAAATTAGGACTGCAGTTCTGGACCCTTCTAGAACCTGGGGGTTGGAGTTGGGATAGAAACCTAGTTTCAACTTATCTCTTCAACTACCCAATTCTTCAGTCATTGCCCCCAGTGAATCCTCACTAGATAATGTGTTTTGAGTGCTTTGGGTTTTTGAAGATAGAATTTTACTGTACAGGGCAGGTCCCCTGACTTGCCGTCTTCCTGCCTGGGCTGGCTTGTTTTATGTTTATGTATCGAAGATCTAGTAACTTTAATTGAGAAAATGCCTGCAGAAGATCTAGGCTGTAAGCAGACAAGCCTGTAAGGCATTCTCTTGATTAGTGATTGATGGGAGGGTCCAGCCCATTGTAGGTGAGGCACCCTGGGCTGGTGATCCTGGGATTTAAGAAAGCAGGCTGAGCATGCTGTGATAAACCAGCCATTGAACATCAGTCCTCTGTGGCCTCTGTATCAGTTCCTGCCTCCGTGTTCCCGCCCTGTACGAGTTCCTGTCCTGACTTCCTTCAGTGATGAACAGTGATGTAAAAGTATAAGCAAAATAACCCTTTTCTTTCCCAAGTTGGCTTTATTTTATTTTATTTTATTTTTTGTCATGGTGTTCATAGCGACAATAATACTGTAATTCTTATTTAGCTAGAAAAGTAAATGTTTTCTACTTATATTCTTTGGAATTTTTCTTTATTGTTTCCAACCCAGCCAATTATTCTAATTAAGGCTGCTAGACTTAGCAAATGATTCATAAGATGCCCGGTAAGATTTTAGTTTCAGGTAAATATTGAATTCTTACTCATAAATACACTCAAGTGTTGCATGCGTGCTTTAAATGTGAGGAGTTTTTGTTTTATTTAAAAACACGTCTGAGCTAGGAATGCTGCTCAGTTGGTTGACTATTCCTTAGCAGGCGTGAAGCCTTGGGTTCTAGCCCAACATCACATAACCAGGTGTAGCATGTGTGCCTGCTATCCCAGCACTCAGGAGGTGGAGGCAGGAGGATCAGAAGCTTAGGTCATCCTTGGCTACATAACAAGTTTAGCCAACCTGTCAGAAAAAAATAAGAGAATCATATGCATATAATATATATTATATATCAAATATATTACATGCACATATATGTGCATATATACATATAAATACACATACAAATATGAATGTGTGTAATATATTATATGTGCTATGCATATATACATATATACATGTATAATATACATATATATATATATACGAAAGAAGAAAGGCTTGTGAAGCTGGCCTCTGGAGAAGATGGAGACCTAAGCACCAGTTCTCAATCTGCTTTACTCCCTAAATCTCATCTATATTTTTCCTTTCCTGTTCCAGACATGTACCTTGCATTAAGATGGATATCACAGGTAACTAGGCTGAGACTCACGCATGGTGTCCTTCTTTCCGTGTTCTGTGCAGTCAATTTCCCCCTCAACAGTCCCCCAGAGTGTTTTCTAAGAATATGATCTGATTGAACTCTCCCATCTATTTTCCTTTATTTTCTGCAAAATTGAAGGAGTGCCCAGCATAGCATTCTCGTCCAATCTTGCAGATACCCCTGCCTGCTTTCCAGCCATTCCTCAATTATCTGAGAACCACGGCCTTAAACAAGACTGCTGGTCATAGTCTTATCCTAAGCCCAAAGACCTTAGGCTGTGAACTGACTGGGAATCAGGCTCTTTGCAAGGTAAAGAGGGGCTTGCTGGGACTGAGAGGCTGTAATCCGGCAGGACTAGTCTTGTGAAAGACCCCTGCCTGGAGACTATGAGCTTGAGAATCCTTTCCCAGAGCTGCTGTTGTCTGTTTGTCACTAACACTTGGAGAATCAGAGAGAAACAAGTGGTAGTTTGCTGTGTATCAGTACAGTGACAGGAGCAAGTTGATGTCACATGAAATGTGTCACAGCAAGAGAATGACAGGCAGGTAGTATATTTATTAAAGGACAAATCAGGTGGCATATTAGTGACCTAAATTTGGCATAACAAAGTGAGACAAACTGAGTCTCCTAGAACAAGGTCGTCCCTTGTTTCTTAGGTTCTTGGGTCTGTGGCCATTGTCTAGGCCGTTCTCTTCATGCAGCATGCTCTTCCTGAGTCTCTTAGATATTCTTCCCCCTGTGCACGTCTTCCTCTGTGTCCATGTTTCCTTTTCTATCGGGATACTCGTCGTGCTGGAGTACAGCCCCGCATGGTTCTCAGGGAAAGAGGAATGGGTGGCAAGCCGAATTAGTCTCTCATCTGTGCTTACTCAGAGGTTATTTCTGTCTCTCACTTAGCATTAGCATGTGCTATTGCTTTTAATAAACATTCAAGGGACATTTCAAATTTTTGAGGAGTATGCAAAATGCTCACACAAGAGCTAGGTGCTCAGACATTGAAAGTTAATGTTCTCGTAGATTCCATATGAAAAAAAGTCTGCAATTAGGAAAATGTTACCAGAGGAGTTGAACGATTTGTGCAAGACCTTGTACCTAGCAAGCATCAAAGCCAAACAAGATTTAGGCAGTCTGGTTCTGTTCTTAGAACTCTTACCTGCTTTGGAGCATGAGTCCTTTCATGTGCCGTGCTCCCCCTTCCCATGGCCTAGCACCCCACTGACAGCAGTACTCAATGTGGTCTGTGTAGAACTGCAGGCTGTTCCATTGCCTTCAGTTGCCATAGCTATAATGTAGGTCCTATGTCTTGGATGGAAAGGATGGAGCACAGTGAGAGGAGAGCGATCAAATTGACTAAGGGATGGATAAAGGTTTTGAGTATGTGTCTACAGCTGATCACATCACCGTGCACTGAAGAACACTATTATACTGTTTCATGGTTACTAAGATGAGAAATAAATTTATTGTATTTCCTCCCAAATTTTAGCTGATGGCTTCCTTTATTCTAAATGCCCTTTCTAATATCTCCACTGACCTGCATTGAGAAACTGCTAGGACAACTAGTGTTTCTTTTTGAGAATAAAGATAGTTGGCTTTCCAATAGCAGAAGTATTACCACAAAATAAATGTTTATTGAAGAATTATTAAGTATCCACTGACATGCATTGAGAAACTGCTAGGACAACTAGTGTTTCTTTTTGAGAATAAAGATAGTTGGCTTTCCAATAGCAGAAGTATTACCACAAAATAAATGTTTATTGAGGAATTATTAAGTATAAGGTAGTATTCTTTTTTATTATTAATTACTCTTTGACAAAGTCATGTGCATATATAAAGTAGTTTGGTTATTTTTACCCCCATTACCCTTTCTCACTCCCATTTTCATGAACTCCCTTTTCCCAATTTCCCCCCTTATTTTCCTGTCTTTTTGGTTGTTTTGTTACTTTCTTAGCTTAGAGTTCCATGCAGGAGCACGGATGGGTGGCTTTTCATTGGAGCAATGACAGATAACAGTGCCTACGCTACTGGAGAAGACCCCCCACCCCTTCGCTCAGCACCCATTAACTGTCAATAGCTCCTCAAGGCAGGAAGAATGAAACCTCATGTGTCCCTCCTATCCATGCTGGGATGCTGAAGGACCCTGTTGCCAGCAAGTCTTAGGCAGGTAAGCACAGCTGTGGAGTTCAGGAATGTGAATGTCATGCCCTGCTCGGAATAGCATCTCTCACAACTCCCTATGTTCTCTGGGTTTTCCACTCTTTCTGCCTCCTTGTGGCAAGGCTCCCTGGGTCTTAGAGGAGAAAATAGAGGTGTCCCATTGATGGTTGAGCCTCAACAGCTACTTACGCTCAGCACTTCGACCAGTCGTGGGTCTCCACATTAGCCGTCAGCAAGGCAGTATTCTTGAAGTAATGATGAAGAACACAGCTGATATTATTAGCATCCTAATGAAGATGATGTCATCGTTCCCTTGGAATAGTAATATTTTAAAATATGACATTTGAATACGTTTAAGATTATACTGTCCTTTTATTTCCTGTGTCCGCACAATGCATGACATAATGCTGCTATTATAAGATCCAAGGATGTCTTGTGCAAGAGAATGGTGGGTTTAATGGAATATTTTATAAATTCTGGGTGTTTTTAAGCATATAGGAAGGAAAAGGGAGTCAGATACAGGTGATAAGTAAACTAGTGCTATTTATTTGCTTTCATTGCAAGACAACTCAACATCACTCTGCGTGTATTTGTTGACAGCAAAGTCGTTCCCTTTATACCTTCTCAACAAGAAAACACTTGAGCACTTGAGTAACTGCTAGTTTAGTGCCATTTTGCCACCCATTCTTTTCAGGTGAGTTTGTCTTGAGTATTTCTTGCCTCGGAATGAATGGCTTTCATTTTGTTTCTTTAACTAGTTTATTAGTAATTCATTATATGTGTCTTCTGTGTCACCCCATGTCTACACAATGTGTCAGATGGTCATGGTCAGTATTTGTATCCCTTGGAGAAAATTAGAACTGAATGTCACGTTGTTGGTCACACTGTATTTTCATGTCCTTGAAGTCAGACCCAGAAGTATCCATTGTCATCAGATGATACCATAGTCTTAGAAACCAATAATGAGAAAATAAATTAAACAATAAGTCTATTTATCTATGGTGAAAATTTAGAAAGATACTCAGAAAGTTATTTAACTCAGTTAAAAAGTAACTGAGTTGGGCCTTTATTAAGTGAATTTATAAAGTTTGAAAAACGGAGCAAGTAGAGAGTTGAAATGAATAACTGTATATTCCTTTAGGCCCATCAAGGTATTAGAAGTAACTGGATGTCAATGTTAGGATTATCTGGCTAGCATACTCATCAACAGAGAAGTTAAAGACTTGTTCATAGAACTGAAAGAGTTCAAATTGGGAATCATGGGAATTCCTGAAAGGGGTGCTAGAACATTTTGAGACTAAGTACTGAGATGGCAACTAAGCCTCTAAAGTTTCCTGCTTCTTCCAGATCCACATATTGTATTAAACAATAACAACTGAGATTTGGCGAGAGAAAAGGACAAAGGCAAGATTGCCTTAGTCTATTTTGCCAACAGGGATTCATATGCAAAAATCCCATGATAGCCACCTGTAATGACAATGTACTTTCTCGTGAATAATTCATCTAAATGCTCATCTCTTTCTCCTGCTCATCTCTGCTTCCCTGGCTCCCATGCATCTGGACCATTAGAGGCAATAGCTATACAGAAATTGAACAAACATTTGTTGTAGGAAAGTAAGGCCCCGCAAAGGAGAGCATGGTAGACTTCAGAGTTTGTCTTGGGAACTGCCAAATATTGGGTCAAGTACCTGCGGGGGTGGGGGGAGTGCTTTAGGATCTGGTCAGTTGCTGTATCTACAGCTAATAATGGAACTGGTTTGATCCAAAGATATTTCCTTAACAGAAACTCAAGGAGTAAAGAAGTTAATCCTTATAAAGTATTTATTATAGCCTATTAGTCTTTCCAATAACCCACTGTGGTAGTTAATATCTCTATTTTATAGATAAGGTATTTCATAGAAAGATACGTGACATGATCAAATTTGTATAATATTTGGGAGAATAGATTTGACCTTGGATCTTCTGATACTACGTTCCTCACACTTTCAATATTTTTCTCATTTTGCCAGCCTGTTGTGCTCTCTTATGAAATTTCATACGACCGCAGCCCTGTTTATGTGTGCTCTAAATAGGAACAGAGCCAAGCATGGTGGTGCCAAGGCTATTCCTTGATACTGAGTAGCACCCTATAACTCTTTCAAAATAAAGTAAAATTAAACAGTAAAGAAATTCGGGGTGATCTAGATGGGTGAAGTAGCCCTGGATGCACAAGATCTGTCTCTAACATCTCTATACAGACCATCACCAATCTCTTTGCTTCTGTACATGTCAAACTAACTTTATTTTAAACAAATATAAAATAAGCCAGAGACACAGAGTGTCACAGAATCTCGGAGTCTATCTCAGAATAGTTCATTGATGCTGCCATCTTTCCTTAACTTAAATTATCCTGACTACCTATTACCTCTAGGCCTTTCCTCTTTTCTTACTTTTACTCTTAGTGCCTGGCTGGACAGCTGGGTGGCTGGTCCCTAATGTCTTCCTCCCCTTGTTCCCTCATGGCTCCTCTTCTTCCTCCTTTCTTCTTCTATGTATTCACTTTGCCTGCCAGCCCCACCTATCCTTGCTCCTGCCTCGCTATTGGCTGTTCAGCTCTTTATTAGACCATCAGGTGTTTTAGACAGACAAAGAATCACAGCTTCACAGAGTTAAACAAATGCAGCATCAACAAAAGTCACACAGCTTACAATAATATTCCCTAACAGAAATGGACTGCATACAAAAGTAAGGAAACTCGGAAATGACCTTAGGTTACAACATCTTTCTGGCTACTATTGCCTTTTAACTTTTCCAAAGCCCCTTTCTGATTTCTGTTGGGAAAGCTGAACAACTTTCTCATGATTTTGACTGCTGAATTGTAGTCTCTCTCTCTCTCTCTCTCTCTCTCTCTCTCTCTCTCTCTCTCTCTCTCTCTCTCTCTCTCTCTCTCCTTCCCTAATTCTCCCCTTCCCCCTTTCTTTTTCCCTCCATAACCCACTAAATAAACTCTATAAACTGAATAAACTCTATACCTAAACTCTCTATGCCCACCAAGATGACCCACCAAGGCTTCATAGGACCCCTCGAGGCCTCAAGTCATCCACCCTCATGTGACTACTGCCCCTCATGGGACCCGCCTTCCTCCCACACATCTGAAAAAGAGTAACAGTCTTCAAGCTCCAACTTAAATCCAGCCTTAACTCCCCAATCTGTACAGTTCTGGGATAGTTTATAGGAATTCCAAAGAACAGAGAAAGTGGTATGACTTTACCTCATCCCTTCCATATACCACCCAGTTCTGTTCCGATAAGCTCTCTGAGTAGAAGACCCAAGAAAGAGATGGGGTTGGGGAAGCAATGATTATTTCCAATCACTGGGCATTTCTAAGGTCCATGGCAGGAACAATGCAGGCTTCTGAACCTCTGGTGGGAGGTAGCTGGAGATGCTGCTGGAGACCTCTGCAGACGCCAGCATGCTGGGTAGTGCTATGGCCAGATCGCAGGGACCCCCAAAAGGCTACCACAGAGACCAAATTCCCATATGTAAAAGCAAAGAGCCTTTATTTCAGGCTTGATCTTGGACCCTCCGTGTGTCTGATGTAGTGATAGAAGATCAGCTGAGCTGGGGGTGTTTTATCATAGCAGAGGTTGGGACAAGGGAATTTCCAGGCTTCAGGACCCTGATTGGCTGGTATTTTCTAGGGGTATATTGGTAAAAAGAGAATAGGTGTTGCTGGGCTCAGGAGCATCTGGTGACCGTGTCTAATCTTATCTAATATTGGAATGTCAGGTACTTCTCTTTAGATGCTGGCTCTCGCTGGATGGTGTCAGCTCATGGCTTTTCCTGGAACCTGGTGCTGCCTGTCAGTAAACTAAAACTCAGACCTACTTTTTAGCTGGCATTTATTAAACCTGTTACGGCAGCAGTGTGGCCTAACTATTCTGGGCCCCACAGGTTGGCTCATGCAGTTTCTTGTATGGCAGTGTTCAGCTCCACCCTACTACCATGGTTGCCCAGGACTCTCCAGAGAGACCCAGCTGAGCTTCACCTTCTGTTCTGGTTCCCTGATGCAGCCAGGTCTTGAGAAGTCACATTGCTCTTCCCCAACTTCTGATCCTAGGCACCTGTAGGTGGGCCTTTGGAGCTATAGTATCTGACTCTAGGCTTGGTTACAGTGATTCGTGTGCCACTGGACAAAACGTACCTGTGGGAATTTGACTTTTAGTAAGAAAATCAATTATTACTTATATTTCCTCGAAGAAGGGGGCATGCCATCTCATATAGACAAATGAAGCCTTTGGTTTTGGTCCTAATGTGCGCCTGTGTGTGTGTGTGTGCATTAAGAGGGGAAACAAAAAAGAAGAGAGAGAGAATAAGGGGATCTTGAGTAACCCAGGCTGACAACTCACTACACAGTGGCTGAGGATGACCTTGAACTTTTGATATTTCTGCTCTCATGTCCCAAGTGTTGGTGTTACAGGCATGGATTATGGGACCTGGTTTATGCAGTGCTGGGGTAAGCCCGGGTCTTCATGTAAGCCCGGGTAAGTACTCTACCAACTGAACCCACCACCTCAAGATCAATGATGATTAATTAAAATACATATCTACACAGATGGATGAAATGTCGTGTGAGTACATAGTTAGAAGCAACTGCCTCCAAGACAGAAAAGAAGCCTCAAAATGAAGCCTAACCTACCTGCCCTTTGCTTGACCTTGAAGAGAGACACCTTTAGAGCAGACAGAAATAACTAATTTAAACTACTTTATTATGGAAGCTTTAGCAAAGGAATACTCCCAGGAGCATCTGCCTGCTATGGGTTGCTGGTAACTGCTGCAACAGCCTACTTTCTGTTCCCCTTTGTTCTTACATGATGGCTGCAGCCAGGATGCTGTCCTCAGCAACTGGGCTGCATCTTCCTAAGCGCCAGGAAAATGTGCTCCAGCCAATGGTGTCAACCCCTGGCTCTCCCTATAACTATAGCACAGACCCTACTCAGCTTCATGCGTTTTCTGTCCACACAGCAATGAGAACATAAAGGGCTTGGTTCAAGTGGGCTTATTTTCTGTCCGGAATGGATTTTATGTCTCCCGATTATCGCCTATTACTCGGCAATACCCCACCAATGAGCCTAGCTTTGTGTCTGTCTGTTGGTCCGAAGCAATAAGTGCTTTACTTATTTGGTGAGTGGCTTTTTCGCTAGTGACTCAGCTTGAGGTTGCCTTTGTCACCCGCTCCTGACACCTTGTTCATAAGCCTTCGCACCCAGGCACCCAGGAATATTTAAATAACCCCCTGAAGAAGAGACGGAATCATTAGTCACACCGAACTTGTTTACGAGTAAATGCCAAGCAAGGTTAAATTATAAGCTTGCCCAATAAGCCAGCATGTGATTACACAAAACACCACTTGAAGAAACGATAGCTTCATTGCATCCACAGCTTCATTCCCCCCACCACTTTATATTTTCGTTCCACTTTCTGATGTCCCCATTTCCTTTAGAAGCAGACGCTGCCTCGAAGCCACAATTGCTATGGAGTGGTAACAAGGGGTCCTCCACAGGCCACAGATTCTCCAATCAAGAACAGGTGCAGTCACACCCCCTCCGAAAACAAAGATATTTTGTTTGAATGGGCGCAACGTGGAAGAATGGGATGTATTAATAGCCAAAGAGTGTCTTTATTAACAGTAGAACAGCTGGCAGTTCTATACGGCAGCGCTCATTCCAATCCATTTTATCCAATTGCAGAGCTCTAGGCAAGCTCCACCAGGGAACTAAGGGGACCACACGCAAGCAATCAGCCATTCAACAGCACTCTAATTGCTTCGCAGTTGGAAGTGTGTTCTCAGCCCCTGGTATTCTTCTGGGGGAGGTAGTTGTTGGTGCTCTAGCCCATCTAGAATCAAGGGCTGCTAATGCAGATAAACTGCTCAGAGACACTGCCTTTGTTTTACAAGGCCTTTCAAGAAATTCTCCATGGGGCGCCCCCTGGTCTGAGCTGATCATCAATCCCCCAGTGCTGGGTGCTAGGAGAGAAGCGGAGGCAGGGGTCTTTGGTGTCTTTGTGATCTCCCAGGGAAGTAGTTCCCCTAAAGTAGGAAAAACTAAAATAAACTCCCAACTAGTAAGGATTCTGTCAGACCTTGCTGGATAATCTTTCTTTAAGGCACTCTGCTGAGCTGAAGAATAGGCTGGGTGAGTCAGTGCAGACGCCTATCTCCACCGCTTGTGCCTGTGCCCGTACCCAAGGCTAGGAGGGTGGGGAGAGATTGGGAAGGAATCCACGGCAGGGATGATCAGGTTATGGAGGTGAGAGAGGAAAGGAAGGGAGGGATTGGTAAACCTGTAAAAGCACAGTCAAAGGACACAAATTCAAAACAAAACCTGGACGACCTGGGCAGATGGAGGGGGTGGGACACCTTCCCTCTACAGGTGCGCTTATCAAAGGAGGGTCTGGCCAGCCCAGCCGGTATTGAAATCATTTGCAATGTCATACAAAGGAGGCTGAGTGACTTCCTTATTCTTCCACAGCCGGTTCATTTGCTCCACGTGTTTGTTTTACCAGCCACCTCGTGCAGCCGAAGACAACACTGTTTGCAGAGCCCTGTATCTCTGCTTTGTACGGAGTAATTCCTATTTGGTGAGGTTTCCAAGTATCCTTCAGGGAGAATATTAAAAAGCTCTTGGCTGTATTTAGCCCAGACAAATATAGGCAGATATGAAATGATAAGATCTTCCGTCTATGCGAGGCTTTCTTTGTTCTCTCGGATCATGTGGGGATCTGAGTGACTCCGAGGAATAGGAGTTATTGTTTAGAGTTTTCCAATCCAGCTTCTGATCACCTGACCGCTCTCTGGCTGTTGTGGGGAGTTCCTCGTTTGTCCTTGTTAGCATGTAGCTCAAGGTAATAAAATCATAGGTTATTCTCATTTATCTATCCCCATTTTGCTAAATTGCCCCCAAATGGCTTCCAGACACTTTTTCCTCCATCCCTACTGATAGCACTCTCTGAATAAAGAAGCACATCTCTGGTCACAACAATAGATTCGGATGAGATGGAAATCATTGTTGGAAATAAAATAGACCCTAGGGAGCCCAGGACAGCGAAAACCACCCGTCCATAAAGAAAAGTGGCTAACGCTTTCATAAAAGGCATCAAAGACATGGGAGGCCAGACAACAGAGAGAGAGGGAGGCAGAAGGTCGTGTCTTTAATAGACGCTCTTTTATGTTGTGTGCGCGATGGGTTAAGTTTTCAGAACAGCATAAATTCCCCCACAAGAATCCTTAAATTCTCAGCCCTCCTGCCAAGAAAGTGAAGATGTGTATGCATCTGTTTGGAAGGCTCCCAAATGCGTGTGCTAAACAGGCCAGGCAGCAGCCTTTGCCAAACACATTCAACATAGCCCATTGCACGCATGCTGTGGAGGGCTTCATTTGGTGGCTGAAGGCACCTGCAGACAAGGCAGGGACGGCACTGGAAGGAGAAGATATTTCTGGCACCAGGATGCCAGGGTATGCTCAAAGTGTAATAAACAAATGGACGGATTCTTCTCAACTCCAAGAGACTATTTAGGAGCACATCTGAGCTGACATTATCTGCGTGCAGGCTGGAGTTATTTCCGCCACTCAATCTTCACGGTATCTTTCTTCTTGAATGGTCTGTACTGAGGTCAAAGGTGCTTCTGCGGTGCTAAGATTCAGAGTTTCTTGGTCAGGTCACGTAGCATCTTCTGGGCCAGGGACTATGTGGAGCAGTTCGAGGGGATCTAGAATGTTCTCTGCTCAGATGAGCCTGTTTAAAGGAATCTCTGACACCTGGGTCTGTTTTGAAAGTCATACTGTGTGTAACCTCTGTCTCCCGTCACTCTCCCTCTTCCTTCCCACTAAACTCCAACTAAACTCATGAAGTCCATGAGTATGAAAGTTACATTTTTCTCTTTTCCCTAGAACCTTTCCCAGTGCCATAAGTACCACATAATACCATGAACCTGTGTACCTACTGTGAAATATGTAAATACTCTAGACACATATGAATGCCTTAAAACGTAGGTGGATGCTGTATCTGCTACATGCCTTATGTAGGAAATATGGACATCCCTCTTGGCATTTATAAGATGGGTATTTACCATCTATTCAGGGTTTTGGAGTGACATTTGCAATAGGCTTGTGAGACGGAGCGACAGTTTTGTTGTGTCTGTCTACACACGGAGGTTCTAACAGTTTGAGGGACATCTCTCCAGTATAAGGCACTAGAAGATGTGACACCAAAGAAGGTTTCCTCCATATCAAAGTACTAATCGATGTCGAGCGGAACCAGAGTTCAAAGGGAAGCCTTGAAGAGAGTTGCATTCCTACTGGGTGGGGGGGAGCGGTTTCACAAACTTTGTACTCCATCAGGAATTCCTGGAAGCAAGTAGACTGTTGTCATCTTCTTGATTCTTACTCATTCTTCCGTGTCCGACCACAAAGAAACTCAGTTGGACCTCATCCACATTTATTCCTCAAGCCTTACATTTAATTAACATGTAGCTATATATCACAGACTCTTCATCTATAAAACTGAGA
Organism: Microtus ochrogaster; assembly: GCF_000317375.1. Taxonomy (NCBI): domain Eukaryota; kingdom Metazoa; phylum Chordata; class Mammalia; order Rodentia; family Cricetidae; genus Microtus; species Microtus ochrogaster. The sequence continues at coordinate 41,146,620 of NC_022020.1, read as the reverse complement.
CTCTGGATGGTTCTAGTTTCCTCTGCTACATATGGAGCACTGATTACTTAAAGATGAGAAACCCTCCAGCCCTGAGACTGGCCTGACTCTGTGTACCAGATGAAGGACGCTATGACGTTCCTGTGAATGCTGGCACAGCTGCCTCTTATTTGGGTGATACATGGATGGGGTGGCTAATATCGAATTTTAACTTGACAGGATATAAAACCTCTGATAAAGCAAGCCTCTGAGCACATTTGGGGGAGATCATCTAGATTAGGCCTTGCCTGTGAGGGATTTTCTTGCTGGGGTTAATTGAGGTAGGCCTTAAATGTAGGCGGAACCTTCTGACGGGCAGCCAGGATGTAATGAGGTTCAAGAGGAAAGATTTCACTGTTCGTTTGCTCATGTTAATGAATCTCTTTCTGGTGAGTCCATCTGTCAGATTCACATCTTGCTGCTCCTGTCCCTGCTGTCCTTTGCTGACACTGGAGCCCAGCATCTTCAACCTTCATCCACCTGCTTCTCCAAAACTGAAGACCAATAGTTTCCCAGGAAACTTTCAGGCGGAATGACTCAGCACCAGATTGGGACTGCTGAGTCATCCAACCTCATGGACTGAACAACTACCCCAGTTCTCAGTTTCATTAGTATGAGACAACCACGATTGAACTGCCCAGCAAAGCAGATAAGCCCCCTTTTTAATATCTATTCAGTCTATCAATTCGGTTCCTCTAGAGAACTCTAATTAGTCCACAATGGGTTAGACAGTATCTTGCAACATGCGACCCTGGGTTCCATTCTTATTAGGAAATGCTGAGAACATGTGCCTGTCATTTGTGTCGCTGAGTTGGACATCTCTTTTATGTAATTGCTTGGTCCTTTACCTGCTACATGAAATAAGAGGGGGCAATTTCCCCAATTGCACTGAGTGCCTCTGTAATCTTGTGGTCTCCACCCGTTGATTCAATTTGCCCTTTAATCTGTGGACTCTGGTGTCCCAGATCACGAAACTGGCAGTTTTGTGCAGTGAATGGCTCCTGGGCTAAGGTCAGCACTGTCAAGTCTGAGGACTGCCAGGATACACACACCACCGAGGCAACACTGTACTAGGTTTGCTCAGCTTCCAAAAGTAGATTTCCCCTAATAGCAAATACATTAACTAATAGGTTGCGATGCCTCCGTCTACTGGGCCACCATGTCCTCTGTAGAATGAATGATGGAGTACTGTATTTATAGACCCAGAAGGATAATCATGTCATAATCACAATAATGTTCACTTAAAATTAATCTACTTGTATAAAATTACCAGTATCTATATTTCAATGAGCAAACAGTTATCTGGATGGTTGTTCATAAGTTAACAGTGGCTACTCCTACACAGAGAATTTGATAAGATTTAACATACTTTCCTCATGATTCTATATATAACTGAGTTAGTTCTTGTCATGACAAAATTTGATGTTCTGGTAACAGGACAAAGGAAAACTAGTTTCATTTTTTTTTTTTTTAAAAAAAAAAGGTGCCTTCTGTTTTATGTTGAGCAGCACTGAAATCCCACCCCTTCAGCAACATTAGGAACCATTTGCCAGGTTTTTTGTTTTGTTTTGTTTTGTTTTTGTAACTGAGGCATTGCTTGGGATCAGGCACAATCATTTAGATCATTATTACCGTGCTTTTCTGTGAAGCTGGGGCTTCTAACAAACCCAGAACACAACAAAAGTAAATCCCATAGGTCAGCAACCAATGCTTCCTAAGCTCCACTCACTGCCCCATTCCACATCCAGTGAATCTCGCAGTCACAATCAACTCACAAGGACAACATTTGCGCATGGAAATTTTGAGTATCTCGAACTCAACTGCCATGGGAATCTAAACATTTCAAAGGTACAGAAGACCTGCAAGGTCATTTAATTCAACAGTCCTTCCTGCATTCAGCTCATAGACGAGAAGGGAGCAAGTTCTGCAAAAATTACAACCTGCCAGGTTTCCTAGGAAAAAAGAGCATGATGCATTTATCTGATTATTCTTTATCAGTATCGGGAGTCAGATACGGGGTAAGAACCTGAGAGATTAGAGAAGCAGAGGAACAGTCACCAGTGACTTCCTACCTCTTAACTTCCTTCCCCTAAAAGGGTCGCGATCCTAAGGCCCATCTTCCTACTTCCTCAGTCCTCCAAAACCTCTATGGTTAATTGTGGTCAGCTAGTGGCTAGCTCTGCTCTCTGATTCAAAATAAACTTTATTGTCAGGATACAATCAAAATATCACACAAGCGCAGGCCTTGTCGTTTCCCTGAGGACATGTTGAGACCCAGTCTGTGTTCTCTGGTTCATCTCCACATGTATTTAGTCTGCGTATTGTCCCTTGGATGGGGCAGGGTGCAAAGCAACAGAGAAAGTACCTCAGGCATGTGTTTCACTAAGAACCCTGTAACTATTAAAGAACTAGGAGGGACCAGTGCCTCTGTTGCTGATGGGTAACAATGATGGGGTTAGAAAGGAAGGAAGAGCCAGAGATGCATGGGCTGGGAGAGCTCACGGATGAAGAAAGACCATCCAGATGAGCATGTTAGCAATCAGAGGGATGGAGAGAGGAGATGGATAGGAAGCAGAATGTGCAGAAAGGAAACTCTGGGGACCTTCGGAAGGCTGTCCTCCAGGATCTTGAGCAGAAGTACAAGCATTCTCTTCGACAGGGAAAGCTCAGAGTCCAGGAAGCTGGGACCACATCACCTCCCATATTCATGCAGAATGTTCATTTACTGCTCAGCTAGAGAGGCCTGGTTCATCATGTCTAGTAACAGAACGTTCCAGTACGGCTAATAGAGATCTCAACCCGGGAGGGCAAAAAATGGCCATGCAGAAAATTTCAAGGTATGTGAGCTTGGATGGTAGAGACAGCTTTATCTTTATTAACCCGTAATTCAGTGTTTTCTGTGACTCAGACTATAGTCAAAATGTCACCTCAGAATCAGAAGCACATGTGATTTTGACTAGTAAAATTAATGAGTAGTTTATTACTATACTTAACAGTAATAAATAGAACATTGCTTACTGCCGTCACTTAGTACGGGATTCTGACATTCAACTCTCTGCCTGTTCCGTTACAGCAGAGACTTTTATCTAGGCATACACATGACTATGTCACAAATGTATTTTGAGCCATCTCATAAATACATTTTCATGAAGTTGATTTTCGCTATGGTGCACTGTATCTCCTGCACACATGTAAACACATGATCTCCGAGAAGCAGGCTACCGGCTTCACTGCCGTCCCTGGCTCAGAAAGTGGAGTTCTATATCAGAGAAAATGCTTGTTCTGAGGGCACTGGATCCGACTCCTGTCCTGGGAACTCTTTGAAATGCCATGAATTTCTTCTCCATGTGACTGACATAAGAATCCTCCAGGCAGAATCCTCCCAGGGACCTAAGCTCTGGCCATGTTGACATAGCAAATATGACAAACGTTTTTCTTAGAGAGGGGACTTTTTTTATTTCAATTTTTTTAGAACTTATTTATTTTTTGTTTTATGTGCATTGGTGTTTTGCCTGGATGTATGTCAATGTGAGGGTGTTGGAACCTGGAGTTACAGACAGTTGTGAGCTGCCATGTGGATGCTGGGAATTGAACCTGGGTCGTCTGGAAGAGCATTCAGTGCTCTTAACCACTGAGTCATCTCTCCAGCCCCTACAAAGGGGTTCTTACCAAGATTTTTCAGTAATTTGGCAATAATTGGACAACAATTTGGCAATAATAGAGAATTAAAATAATATACAATCATTTCATTAATATAAAATATTGCATTTATATTTATATTTACAAAGGACCTACGTATGCTAGGGCACCTTTCTGGGATGGGATGACTTAAATAGCCACAGTGTGAGCGAATGCTTTTGCAGTGTCCGTGTTCTGAGGGCTCCCTTCTGTCCCGTAGGTGTGCTTGTCTCCTGCCCCTGCATGAAGATGCAAACACCCATTTGCGCCAAGCAATTGTATTTTGCCCACATTGCCTGTTCTCTCTTGTGCTTATAATACACTCATGTGACAGTTCCATCCAAGTGGACAGATGGCAGCGTAGGAGAAAACACCACCCAGCAAAGCTCCGTAGCTATGGGTTTTGCGTTTTCAACAAAGGCTGCACCTACCCAACTCGGCCTCCTTCAAGGATCTGTAGTGTGGGGCTTTCTAGCAGATGGTTCTGCCACGTCAGGCCCACAGCTGTGTGTTCCTGGCACAGGAACAATGTTTGAATTCTGTACAGAAATTTTGTTAGATATGTTTCTTGTTGCCTTTTCATGAATTTTATTTGTTAATTTTTTTTTTTTACACGATAAAGAGTCTGGAGACCATATTGAGAAAATGTTGGCAAGGGAGAGCTATTTGTTCGCTCGCCAGATTTATTTAAAGAGGATCAATCAGATATAATTCCAGGAAAGAGGCAGCCCACTGGCACAGATTGCGCATCCCAGCAAATACATAGCTTGAACCGCAGCTACTCTCTGTCTCCTCTCTGCTCTCTTAAACTTAGATGCCTTTCCAGCGTTCACAGGCCAGGAGGATGAGGGTCGGAATACTTACTTTCTGAATGTTAGGTGTCACATAGCTTTAAAGCTGGGGTGGTGGTGGGGGTGTAGATGGGGGACAGTCACTCATTGATAAGGTACTAACCTAGGATGTGCTTTGGGCTCTGGGTTTGATCCCCAGCTTCGAAGACTAGGCCACATCAGATCCGAACTACACAACAGGAGTAGAAAACATGGAGACTCTTTGGAGCTAATAAAGTGTAATGTGGCTTGCTTTCAGAGAAGGGGTACCCGGATGTTTTCAATCCCACTCTGACAGCCGGCTGCTTTCTTTATTCTGGTTCCACAATGGAGGTGACATGGGACAATTTCTATGTCCCCAGTATTTTTCCATGATGAGGAAGCTCTAACCTTGTCTTTGTGTGTGTGTGTGTGTGTTTATCTGTGTGTGTCTGGGTGTGTGCTAGGTGTATCTGGATGTGTGTGTGTATCTGTTTGATAAGGCTCCAGGTTCATTGAGCTGACTCTCTAAGACAATCCAGCAAGTCAGAACAAACGCAGAAACAAAACCCAGGCTTCTCTACCATCAACCACACCTACAGTTCATCAGTTTCCACTGATGGATTTTACGATTCCTGACCTGGTCACTTTCTTCCAAGTGGAAATGTAAAGGCTTTGTGGATTTTAAAGATTTGTCGTTTTCTAAGAAATAGGCATACTGGCCCTCGGGAAACTCCACCATTTCCTCCTGGATCCCTCCATCCTAAATTTAGTGTCTGACATAAATGGAAGGTGATTCCCACTATGCTGTTGTAAGGCCCCAGGGATGGCTACTGTTATCAGAGAAAGAGGTGCAGAGCCATTCACGGCAGCGTTCAATAGCGTGCAGGGCTGTCTGCAGCTGGCAGCCAGCAGTCACTCCAGGCTCTTCCTCTGATTGACAGTAGCTCATGACCAAGGTCAAAGCCCCGGCAGCTGCTTGCAGGAGCAGATTCTTCCTGCTACAGTAAAAGGACCTGCAGGGGAGGTCCATATTCATGGCTGTAACCAGCTTTCTCTTTCATGATTTTCTGGCCTTTTCATTTTGTTTGAGATTGGATTTGAAAGTGAACTTTGTTCCACGTTGTAGCCTATGGCAGCAGCAAATGGGATGAAATGCGGGCCCGAATCGCATGCACACTGCACACGCTAAAAGCAGATGACCGAAAATGGAAATGACAAGGGTGGCTGACGCTGGGTTTTTGTTTTTCTTAATAACAGGAGCTGAACTCATTTGCAGGAGTTACTGTGGGAGGGGGAAGGCTCCAGAATTTACTGTACTTTTCACAACTCTAAAAGGCTTTCCTGGGAAAACACTGAACCAAGGTCCAAAGTAACCAAGCAACAACAACAACAACAAAAAAAAAAACAAAAAACAAAAAAAGCAAAAAATAAAAAAAAAATAAAAAAACAAGGAAACAATCATGTCAACAGCAGCAGCTCAACTGCTTGCTGTACCCCCGTCTGGTGGGATGGACCTTAGGAATCAGGAAGCTTTGTCAACACATTGATGGAAATGGAATCCAGAACGACCAGTGGTGATCATCTGTACGAGACAATACAAACTTCAAAGGACACCATTGCTCGGACATACTGTCCCAATCCTCACCACACTGCTAGATAGCTGTACCATGTGGCTGTGCTTTTAGTCACACGGAAATTCAGCACAGACTATTCTGGATCTTCCCATGACCACTGTTCCCGCTATCTTTAGCAGGTGTTTTCCTCTTGTCTGTGCTCCTCTTCCCCCAGGATCTTTCTCTCTGCAGTGTGTAATTTGGATTAATCCCATCTTATCCATGACCTTGTTCCTGGATTGGGGCTTTGGTGAAAAGTCATCTCATACCTGAGAAAATTTGTTAAAATTTATTAAATATTTTTTTTAATAAATGGACTTTCTGTAGTCAAACAAATGATTTATTTTAAGTTCAGTTTCATGAAGGTGAAAGGTCTTTGCCTGACTTCTTTCTTTTCTCTTTTTTGAATGTACATGGCTTTTTTTTTTTCCAGCATCATTTGGTCAAAAGATGATCCTTGCTCCATGGGGCCGCCTTTGTCCTTTGTCCAGCATCAACTAGCCTTTTGTCTTGGTTCACTTTGTGTCATGGCAACAAATTACCACAGACTGGGCAATGTATTTGGAGAGCTCACAGTTTTACAGGCTGGAACACAGAGATGGGTGGGCAGATATCGGAAAGACCTTCATCTTAGTTAATGTTTGTGTTGCTTTGACCAAAGAGTTTATCCCATTCATCTTTTTGTCAGCCGAGAAATCTAAGCTCTGAGTGTACACGTGGCTACAAGGTGACATTAAATATCACCGGATGGAAGAAGTGCATGAAAGAGATGTCACATGGCCGGACCAAAGGCAAGAGTGAAAAAGATCCAACCTCCTAGTTTATAAGGACCAATCTGGGCTTTGTTTGTTTGTTTGTTTTTTGGCGCATAGTGTAGCAGTAGTTCACTGGGGCCGTCACAACGTTGTCCCCTCTCACGAATGTCTCTGTCTGTGGCCCCACCACCTTTCAATATCACTAGCCTGGAAAACAAGGCACAGTGTGAGTTTGGGTGGAGACATGTTACATCTGAACTGCTAGATCCTTCTTGCTGCCCTATCTCAAGATAAAATGACAAAGGCAGGGCTGGGGTTGTCCATGAGCGGCTCCGATGGGTTTTTAATAAGCGCGCTACTTCTGTGATAGCAAAACCCACCCTGTGATGACGTCACTGACTCATTCCTGAAGGCAGAGCCCACATCTCCCAATACTGTTGTCTGGGAGATCTGCACTTCCAAGGCACAAACTGCCATGATGTGTTCATGTTGTTCTGTACTGGACGACTGAACACTTTCCTGGTAATTGTCCTGTCCTGGATTCTGAAACAGCCATCCTGAAGTAACCATCTTGGTCACTGTACCTTTGTGGTAAAACCTGAAGTCAAATCCTGTCAGTGCTCTGACTTCGTTCCTTTCCAGAATTATTTGGGCTATCCTGTGCCAGTCGCCTCCCTCTATAAACTTTAGAATTGATTTGCTGAGAACATCTCTGATACCTCCTTATTTAACCAAGGATGTCCCACACTGATTGACTTTAGTCTTAATGACATCTAATGCCCTCCTTCTCAGGAGCCCACCTTAATTATTCTGCGGGGCGGGGGGGGGGCTCACTCTAGTTCTAAGTTTTCCACAGGCAATTCTAATATATATGGAAAAAATATTGATATGTAGCTGAAGCAAATATCATGCTGTAAACCACTGGCCTTGCTTCCGTCCCTGCCTTCACTACTGTAATAGCAGCTTGTTCTTTGAGAGATATGACTTTAATCTCCCGCTTTCTGGGGATGACGCCTCTGCCTCGGTCTGTATGGTTGCACGTTTCTGGATTCTCCTGGTTTGTGTGGTCTTCTCTCTGCAGTGAGAAAGGCCTTCCTGCCACAAAATCTTAGACAGGGAATCTCTTCTCCTAATGCCAAGACACACACGTGCATGCATGCACACACACATGCACACACGAACGCACGCATGCACATGCTCCACCTTTTATTTTTAATCAACATTTTACAAAAGAAATATTCATAGTGAAAAGTAATTCAACTGTGACCCTGTTTTAAGCACTTGAATATTTGCTAGATATGAAAGATTACCAGCTCTCCAGCCTGAGCCCTTGTTCCTACCCACATTTCTTCCCGTTCCAGATCTGCCAGCCTCCTTTCCCTCTCTCTTCTTATCGATCACTTTTCTCTTGCTGTGACAGCAACAGAACTCAGAGAAGAAGGAAGAGTTTATATTGGCTTATAGTTCTGGAGGGAAAATGGAGGCGGCATGACAGCAGGGGACAGAGAAGGAGACTGAGAGATCACATATCAACCACATGCAGGGAGCAGAGAGAGTCAGCTGGGCATGGCATGAGGCTGGGAACCCTTAAAGCTCATCTCCAGTGATGTACTTCCTCCGGCAAGGAGCCACATCCTTGATGTTCCAGAACCTCCCCGAACAGTGCCACCAGTTGGGACCCAAGTGCTCAGATGTGTGAGTCCACGGGAGATGCTTCACATCCAAGCCACCAGACTTCTGCTTCTTCTTTTTGCCTCTTTTCCTTTCCCAGGCTTTTCTGTTCCATCCCTCATTTCTGGATCTTCGATTTTGTTCTGTCTCATCCTAGCTGCCACCTCCTTCCTATGGTTCTCTAACCCGCCCATCTTCATCCGGACCTGCATTCTCAAAGTCAGAAGGTTAGCTCACTAATTTATCATCAAAGGATGAGGCCATGCGTGGACTGTAAACACAGCAATGGTCACCCACTGGTGAGTAATCCTGGAGACCCCCTTCAGCTCCTCTGTGCCTCCCGTTTGGTTAGTAACAGATCAGGACATTGGTAGTGTCTGAGTCCACAGTCTTGTGAATCTGTAGTTAGCATAGTCATACCCCAGCAGCTTTGCATGCTCAGCAAGTGTTAATTAAGTGATGCATGCAATTATGATTATGAATTTTAAGGAACTCCTGGCATGGAAGGAAGAAGAGAGCCTTCACAAAAGACTCATTCATAGTTCACACATGGGACATTTGTATGTAACTGGTGTTCTCTTGCATCAGCCAACATTCCCCTTGTTAACACTCTCCATTTCTTTATAAACTCCTTTGTTCATAACCTAGGTACATTTTCATTTGAATGTTTTTTAAAGTAAAAATAACACCATTTTTTCAAATAAAAATTAACCATGAGATAAGCAATTAAAATTCATTCATCATGACATAAACTCTGCATCATGTGACTCAGTGAATAACTCTTGTCTGTTTTCTCCTGCTTGCAAGGGGGTTATAGAAGAAATACAGACGTGGTTATATGTTACTTGGCTATTAAGGAGGCACTAAAAACATGTGGGTGTCAAGTGAACTCTTTTTTTTTCTCTTATTTTTTTCTCTTATTTTTTTTAAATTTATTTATTTATTAAAGATTTCTGT
>NC_022020.1:41114881-41131916 GCF_000317375.1 Microtus ochrogaster | reverse complement strand
TATTTACTCATTTCTTCAAATTTTGGTTATACTTCTCATCCATTTCTATAAGGGCATTTTTCACATGTTGTTTAAGGGACTCTATTGCTTTCATAAAGTCAATTTTTTCCACTTCTTCTGTGTTAGGGTGTTGAAGACCTTCTGTTGTAAGGTCATTGGGTTCTGGTGTTTTCATGCTGTTCTTCAAATTATTGGGTGAATTCTTGCCTTGGCTCCTGCCCATCTCCTCCTATCAATGCTATCTAAGGGGTCTATTAAAACTGGTTCAGGTTTCCCTGCTGGCCAGGGGCTCCTCTTACAAAATGCCCTCACTCTGTTTCCTGGTTCCTGCCGGGGTCCAAGATCTCTCTCACCCCTCAGAAGGGTCTTCAGGAATAGGACCCGGCTCCTCCTTTGCCAGGGACCTCCCCAACCAAAGGCCTACCTCTTTGATAATTGTAGTGGGGCGATCTGCTCTCAGTGTTGCACGTAGTCCCTGCAGCCTGCTTCTACTGCTACGAAGGTTCCCGCCGCCAGTGGTCCGTGTCCTCTGCTGCTGCTCCAGTGTCAGGTGAACTCTTGATTCTTTATTCTACTTTGAGGAATAGATCCATTCTTTTTCTTGGAAACTAAAGGCTTGTAACCAAATAAACAAATATACAACTTATGAACTTTCATGTTACATCAGACAGTGGCTGAAGAAGAGAGGGAGTTGATTCCATGCATTGTCCTTCCCTACTCAGGCAGGAGGGTTTTCATTCATTCATTCATTCATTCATTCATTCATTCATTCATCCATCCATCCATTCATTTATTCATTCAGATGTTTTCTTGCTTTGTATTCTCCCAGAAACCATCACTGCCCACCCTGCACCCCATTATCTCATGAGTCCTTCAAACTGGAGCTCAGTCCTAGGTTTCACTGACTTCTCCCCTACACATGAATGCTCTCCAAAGAAGGGTAAACCCTGGAAATGCTTGTAGGTCTGGGGAAGGTTGATGAGGCCCCTGCTTCCCTCTCTAAACTCATGTTCACACAAGAACCTCTCTCTGGGATTCTTTTCTTTGTCTAGAGACTAACTCAGATGTGTTGCAAATGGCCATCTGTTCTGAGATGTAAATAAGAAAACCACTATTTTCCTGGCCTGGGTCTTGAGGTTTTTCCAGAAAAGGAGAAAGTCATTGATTAAAGCAAGAAAAGTTTCAAACTGAGAGGACTTGCTCTTAGAAGGAAGAATCACACATTGAATGAAATTATTTTGTTTAGCTGTGAAAGAAGAGCCCCTCCTGTGCACACAAGTCTCCTGTTTGACAATCAGAACTTCCGGGTCCGGGCTGAAGAGTACCATGGTGGTATCTTTAGCTGCATCCCACAGACGGCAGTACTTGGGTGCTTATATCAGCAGTCTGTTATTTCATGATTGTGCTTGAGTTTGAAATCTTAGTAGGACACAGCGAGCATGACTTTGGCTTGTTCCAGGTGTCACTGGCATAACTCAAGAGGCTCAAAACCTAGAGGCTACAGTGACCTGCAAGCTAAGATGAAGTGTGTCCCTCCTGGATAACTCAGTCCTGGGGCCTCTCCAAAGTGTCCCCAGGAGATGGCAGTTGATTTCTCCCATAGCTACTGATCTTAAGAAGAGGGATGAAGATGTCTTTTAGGGTCTAGCCTTGGATTCACAGCCTCACATAACCACTATTGTGTTCTAATCTTCAGAACCAGGAAGTGAAGCCTGCATTTAAGTCAAGACCTGAGTTGTATGCTTTAAATGACAGAATGCCAAGGAATCCATGACCTGTAAAACTACCTATCATGTTAGGAAAAAGTCCTCTGAATAGGAAAAATAGTTGGGAGTTAATGCAAATTCCCAAATGTTCCAAAAAGCTGATTTTCATTCTAAAAGTAATGACAATACAGTGGCCAGCAGGCAAGGAGGAAGTTTAGTCCCGACACGGTTCTGGCTTGTCTGCATCCTCTTGATAGGCACAGAACATTATGGCCTGGTATTATTATTATCTCTTGAGAGCAGGGGAACCTGAAGCCATAGATAGTGAGGTAACTTCCCCTAGGCCAAGCAGATACTGAAGGCCAGAGCCAGGTAAAGCAAGCCAACTTTACCACACTGCCCATCTGCTACACATGATCACAGTACACACTTTTTCCTTAGTTAAGAAAACAGGTTTGTTTATTTGTTGCTATTTGATTTGATTTCTTGTTTCATTTCATTTTCTTGATTCATTGTTTCCAGCTGTGGACTATTTATAAAGCCAGTCACTTCTCTTTGAGCTCCCAGCTGCCAGTTTACCTTACATCAGACAACCTGGGCATCCTAAGCATCCTAGTCTGGTTTCTGTTGCTGTGATGAAAATGTTGATTGAAAACTAACTTGTGGAAAAGGGTGTTTTGGGTGTCAGTTTGTTGGAGGAGGCCACTTGGTCATTCCCAGCTGCCCAGACTCTAAATAATCACATAGAAACTGTATTAATTAAATCACTGCTTGGCCCATTAGCTCTAGCTTTTTATTAGATAACTCATATCTTAATTTAACCCATTTCTAGCAATCTGTGTATCGCCACGTGGCTGTTGCTTACCGGGAAAAGTTCTGGCGTTGGTGTCTGATGGGGCTACATGGCTTCTCCCTGGGTCTGCCCTTCTTTTTTTCCAGCATTTAGTCTAGTTTCTTCTGCCTACCTTTATTCCCTGCACAGGCCCAAGACAGGTTTTTATTCACCAATGGTATTTATAGCATACGGAAGTGAATCCCATATCACTGTCCCTTTTCTATTTAAATAAAAAAGAAGGTTTTAACTTTAACATAGTAATATTACATATAACAAACAGATATCAAACAAGAATTACAGTTACAATATTTATATCTACTTCATCTTTTATCATAACTAAGGAAAACTATGTCTTCAACTCAATCAAAGGCCTTAGAAGGATATAATATTACCTAAGAAAACAGAAAATGCATTGTCAGCAATTTCCAAAACTCTAGAATTGACAAAGACATCTTGCTGCCTAGACAGTCACCCAAAGTTCTTCTGTACCATTGCAGGCATCCATCTTCAGCCTACAGGCCCATAGTATCTATCAGACTTTTCCATGAAGCAGGAAAATTTCAAAGACAGTTCTGCCTGTATTGGCAGTTTCTTCTGTGTCCTGCAGAATGTTTGGCAGATGCTTTCATGAAGCAGGAATCCCAAAGGATTGTCTCACCTTTAGACAAGTCCATTAGTCATTTCTCTGTGGGTCTTGCATGTCCAATTCATCAAGCAGTCCAGGCAAGAGCAGTTTCTTGCCCAAATGGCTAACCAACTCCATAAGGAGCCTCTTTGATGCCCATCTTCCTCTTGAAGTAATTGGTGCTGCCAGGAGCAGATGTGTCTCATTGTCATGAAAAGTCCTAAGTTCTTAAACATTATAAATGCCATTTTCTGTAGTCTTTGAAAGGTTTGAAGAATGGCCATCCATCTGAAATCCATCTCTGTACATCTAGAAAATCTAACTAACATGACTAAGATTGACTATTATGGATGACTATCTATTAACTTACATTTTAAATTATGTATTATATTTTTATATGAGCTGCAAGACATAATACCTTAATCAAGAGCAGAAATATACACATAACAAAATTGACCTTAAATTTGTATCAGCAAACCAAGATCCATACCAACGCAAATCTCTATAGCAAAAGGGGTTGGTTTGGCTTAAGTTTTCCATTGGGTAAAGTCAGGGCAGGAACCTGGGGGCAGGAGCTGAAGCAGAAGCCATGGAGGAATGCTGCTTTCTGGCCTGTTCCTCACAGTTTGCTGAGCTTGCTTCCTTGTGGAACTCAGGAGGGTTGGGCCCTCCCACATCAATCATTAATCAAGAAAATTCCCCACGTACAAGCCCACAGGCCAGTCTGATGGAAGCATTCCGGAACTGCAGCTCTGCGACCCAAGTTACTCTGGTGTGTGTCAAGCTGACGAAACCTAACTAGCGCACAAAGTTCTCACATTTCAGAATGGACACGTCAGGTGTTTGTTTACACATCACAAAGTCTTTCTGGGGGTGGTGAAGACTGTCTGTCCAACACACACACACACACACACACACACACACACACACACACACACACACACACACACACCGGTTTTGAGAACGGAGGGAAACAATGAATTGGAGAGCTTTGAAGTCTGTGAGACCATCAAGAGTTAATATAAGCTCCACATAAGGTCATTTCTTTATTTTGTGCTCTATTTTCTGCCTTGCAACCTAGAGCAAAACGAAATGACATTCAAGCAATTTGGAGAGTCGCTGTTAATTTGGATTCCACTCATGAAGACTCCCAGGGATATTTCTCTGCTCATATTTTGTAAGTAAAGACCCCACCACCGCCGCCATGCTTCCTAGAAAGTCTTGAAGTTCCTCAGTAAACTACCAGGCAGCCTGACAAAGTCCCAGAGAGTTTGGAGGTTGGGAGTCCACAGCTGGCCTTAACTGGGCCACACGTTCCATATCCCTCCTATTGTTCTCTGAAAGTTCTTGTCTCCCGATTGCATATTGTTGAGACCTTAACTTCTCAAAGGATAGTATTATGGGATGCTCTTTGAAATCCAAAACAGGCTCTACTCCCACAGATGGAATTAGGACCCTTCTAAAAGACTCAGGAAATCTTCCCTGACCCTTTCACCCTGAGGAGACATGACATGACATCAGCTCTCTGCAACCAAGCAAGGGGCCCTGCCACCCTGCCAGTGTGGCTGCTCCCTCAGACATCCATCTAAGGAACGGTGAGGAGCAGACTTCTGCCTGCAAGCCTCCGGGTCTGTGGTACTTTTCTTTCCACGGCCTGCATGGACTAGGACAGATGAACAGGGCTCGAGAGGAAGTTAATTGGGTGCAAAATGCAATGACAATTTGAAGGGAGGAGACAGCAGAGCAAGCCAACCGTGGAAACTGCATTTGATTCAACACACACGTGCTTACTGTGGGCCAGGAACTCATCTAATCTTTTTTTTTTTTTCCAGATATTAACTCGTTGATCCTCATAACAGCCTGTGAGATCACAACTACGGAGGGGCCCTATTTAAGGGATAGAATCTGTTCAGATGCATAAGTCAGGCAGTCACTGGCCCAGGGTCACACAGCTGATGGGGACTGGAGCTTCAGTGCCAGATTGGTTTGTAGCCCACAGTGCAGGCCTTGGTCTTCCCCAGATAGATCCAACTGTTGCTGATTCCACAATAAAAAAAACCCAATTCCTTTCTGATGACAGAAGTGGCATTTCCCTCAGACAGAAGTGGGTTCCCTCTTTGGCACCCAATGTCAATAGCTGAGCGCTCTAGCCCAGACGGTATTGCAGTACACAATTTGATGTTTCCCAGATGAGTGAGGGTAATGTTGGGAGAGTAACCATCCTTTGGACACTTAAATACAAGTGACAGGGACTCTTTAAGGCTGTCTAAACACAGCACACAGGTGTTAGGGGAAAAAAAAACAGCTGCGAATAAAGGCTAGGCCTTTTCAAACACAGAGAGAAACGATACAATAAAAGAGCAAAAACCTTCTGTTTCCAGGCGTCTGACCTTTGTTCATTAGGCGTACACCTTTATCACGCACTGTGATAAACATCCACTTAAATGAATATCATTTCCTTACAATTACAGAAGGGTCATACATAATACACTGAGTTCCCCTGGCTGCCTGTGTGCCCGTCATGCATATTTCATGAGCAGTTTCCTTCCCCGAGTCACTTCCAACCAATGCTCAATCTCATGGCTTGGGTGCCCAGGAAATAAAGGTCTCTTGTCCTTAAAGCGATCTCAGGGCGGTTACTGTCACTCTGCGCTTTATCAAGGAGAGCCAAGGAACGCACTACTTGTAGCATCTGATCAACACTAGAGCAATTTTCCTTTTCGTACACATATTACCAGAAACACATTCCCCTGATTGTATTTGCCTAATGTAAATTCTATGCCAAGCCAGAGAAGGCATGAGGCCCTGAAGAGAGTACTTGTAGCAACCTAATGGATGTAACAAGAAGGAGGGGGAGGGCCTCGTGTTCCTATGCCTACAGCATGTTCAGTACTTGTGGGGCTGCAAAAATAGATCATGGTCCACGGGAGCGTGGTCAGGCAATTTAAGTAAGTCGACATCTGTTTGTGTGAAGTGCTGTCTTTCCCAGCTGCCTCAGCTGGTGGGAAATAAAGTGTTGGAATGATAATAAGCAGAAAGGAAGTTTGCAGTAACAGTGAAATATAAGCCTCTTTATAGTCTCAATAGATTTTGCGGGCAATTTCCCTTCTTCTCCTTTCAGGACTGTTGCGTTCCTCAAGACAGCTTCATCTTTTTTGAGATCTCCCACCACACTCCGAGACTATGATTCGATCCAAGAAGCACGCACCCTGTCTGCCAGCTTTTAAAGGTTGATTTTCAGAGTCAGATAAAACTAGAAACAATTTACTTAAAAAAAGAAAGAAAGAAAGAAAGAAAGAAAGAAAGAAAGAAAGAAGGAAAATTCTGGCTTCAGAAACATTATCAGCTTAGAAAATAGCTCCTGTGTTTTCACCGCAGTCACTGTGTCCAGCCTCCCAGACTTAATTTCTTAAAATACACGGTGAGTGCCGAGTTAGGACCAGGATGTGCCCATCTCTCAATTTCACATAAGCAGTCTTCCGGTCCCATTTATCTCAGACAGATTGGAGTCAGAAGCCTTTGTTCTGTAAGCTTGAAGATGGGGGTGGGGGGTGTTTTCTTTAAACCAGCCAAATTAATATTTATGTTGTTCAAATATTAGAGAAGCCACAGAAAATTATTAATCCAAAAAGGTTATAATTATCTTTAAAATGGTGGCAGCCATTGAAATGTAAATCATTACAGGCAGCAAGGGAGAGGGCTCCTGTTCTTGGTGCCTGGGGCCGCCTTCCGGGCCACCACGGGCTTCAACTGATCATCCAAATCAAAGAGAAAGGGGGACGGCTCCAGTGGGGAGCTGGGGGGGGACAGCGAGCAGAGAGAGATAGTCTGTTCTTTGGGTCTGGTACTGAGTGTGTGTGTGTGTGTGTGTGTGAGAGAGAGAGAGAGACAGACAGACAGACAGACAGAGACAGAGAGACAGAGAGAGATAAGAGAGGGAAGGAGGGAAGAGAAGGAAGAAAGGAGAGAGGGAGAGAGAGGAAGGAAGAAAGGGAGGAAGAAAGAAGGAGGGAAAGAGAAAGGAAGGAAAGGAAAGGAAAAAAGAAAGAATAAAGGAAAGAAAGAAGAGAGGGAGGAAGGGGGCTGAAATGTGCTTCAAATCTGTCTTCTGCGGACTGGGAAGCTCTTCAAAGCTAACCCACAATGCATAAAGTTTCCCAAACCCATAGTCTCAGATAGATCCATTGACAATTTCTCTGAATTAAGCCTGCACCCCCCCCTCCTATCTAGGCCAGCAGGATTTGAACCAATGACAGTGAAATGAGTAAACGTGAGGATGAAAGAATGTCGGTGATCTCCCAGCTAGTGTAGTGAGTGTCTGGCTCCAGCTTCTGAACAGTCATGGCCTCGATTCCATTGTTCAAGGAGATGATGACAAGGGCTAAGCTAAGGGGTAGAGGGGTAGAAGAGGAAGAGAAATAAAACGTCCAGCCAAGAACGTGAGAAGTGTGAGGCTGACTTGGCAAAGCAGAGTCCCACGCCCAGGCCTCAGGAGCTCACCAATAAATGACAAGAGACAACTGGAATCTTCCCCAACCCCTGAGTGTTGCTCACTGTGTAGACATCTCTCAAGCTCCATTAAATTCTATTTGACGTACATTAAAAAAGATTTAATCACAGATGCCAGTCAGCTAACCAACCCATTAATCTAGCTGTTTTTCCTAAGAAAATTGTATTTAAAAAGGTTCTTTTTTTTTCTCAATTTAATTTAGTCATCCTTTTAAATTTCATGTATTTATCATGTAAATGCGCCTTATTTGCAAAAGAAAAGCATGGGATTCAATGAAATAAATAGTTATTTCATTAAAATGGATACAAAAAACCCTGTGATTAGGGTAATTAATTTGCACACTAAAAGCTATCTTCCTGGTTCAGATCATTAATATTGATGGCCTTCGATTTTGTTCTCAGTAATGTTTCTTGAAATATACTCAGAACTGGCACCGGGGCTGAGGGAGCAGCAAGCAAGCAGAGAGGTGTGGGGAGCTATGGGAGCTGCCTGCCTCCCTCCTCAGCCAGCCAGGCAGCCAGCAGCCCCCTTGCACCCAAATCAACTCTGCCTACTCAAGCTGCAGAAGCGCCCATGCTGTATCTTATCTCAGACGTCAGTCACTGATGCCTGGCACTTATTGACGTGTGTCTTCTTTAGGAGAAAGGGGAAAAAAAACCATTTAAATTGCAAAATAACATTACAGGAGATTATGTCGAGGTACCACACGCTGTTATGCACGGCACTGCCAGATAACAAGGCAACGGCTGTCAATATACCTTTCTCATTAGATTTTCATCTGCATATTATGCAAATGGCTCTGAGCAGCCTTCCACTTTGATAGCTCTCTGCCACAAGTTTGAGGCGAGGCGCATATTTTGTGTCTGTGCTGTTCAGCAGATGTATTGCACCAAAGACCTTGTGGAAACGGTGTCGTATCAACGTGGCACGCTGCGGAATACAGCTGTGGGCTGCACTCACACGAAAATCAAATCCTGGAACAATTTTAAATTGCCTTACCTAGCTGTGTCAGCATGCTCAACGATTCTAGGATGGGAAATGAACTACTGTCTCCATAGACGCATGCACGCAGATGGAATCATATCATATTTTAACTCCGGGACAGTATTTATCTTGCATTTCAAGACTTCCTGGCAGGGGTGTTGTTAATGCTTTGTAATTGCAGCATGATTTTTCAAGAATGGTTTTTCTCTTTCTCTCACTCTCTTGCACTTGACAGTTCCCTTTTGGGAGATCATAAAGTTACCCAAAGTTATCAGAATGACTCTCTCGCCTCTGTGATTTGGGGACTCACTTTAGACCATTAAATCTCTTCCCCAAATGGAGAAGACAGAATGCAGGTTTTTAATAAGCTCCCTTGTTGTTTTCGTGCCAGGAGTGCTTGTGTTAGAATTTGAGCATCGTTTGATAGAGCACTGATCATGTTCAGGGCTCAGTGCCATCCCTCATCAGATGTGGATTCTCTTGTTGGCCTTACGTGCTCTCTGCCGTTTCAAAGGCTTTCAGGCTTTAGTTCCATAGTTCAAACCAGCTAAGAAGTTAATTCTAATATATATGTATTACAATATATATTACATGCACATATGTTTTATATGTGATATATATATATATACATATATATATATATGAAGAAACTTTGGAAATTTTTGGATCTCTGCACTCTGCACGGATGACAGAACACCTATCTAGAACAACTCTGGAAACATTTGTTACTTCATCTGGCATGGCGAAGGAGGGTCCCACAGGGGAGTACAAATGCCAGGAGAAGAAAACAAAAGTCCTCTCAACCCACACTTCAATGCTCATTGACTTTCTTCGCCCATCTACTTTTGTGGGGCAGGGCTTCCAGCGAATGCTCTCGGGATGCTCTGTCCTCAGGCAGGAGGAACACGGCACGTATCTGCTTGTTAGTATTCGTTGGCAAATGCGCACCGCTACGTTGCTTGCTTTGAAAAGAAAAGCTCTTTTCCTACCCATCCCCACCCTCATATAAAAAGACACACGTGGTGGCTAAGATGTTTTTCTAAAGAAGACATTGAAAAGACATTGCCCCGAGGTTTGCTGAAGCAAAAGCCTGTTTAATGTTCAAGCTTTCGCTACACCGCCCAAGTTATTCTCTTAAAACAATCTATTTACCAATTACAATGTTTTCCACAATATGCTTCCTTTAACCAACTCCAGATTCAAAAGCAGGTGAAGTGAGTTGGGAATATTACTCTATTTTTTTTTTTAAGTAGTAAGAGGGATGATAATAAGAAAATAGCTTTTTAGAACTCAGATCTCCCAACTGCTGATATTAGGAGAGATCTGAAGCCTGTCTGTTAAGGCGTATTCACACTTTTGAAGATACCAAACACTGAATACAGCAGAAATAGCACTGTTTTAGAAACAGCAACCAATCAGCCTCTCCCCTATATGAATTTTAAATTGGAACTCCATAAACGTGACTTCTAGGACCTTTATGGGGGTAAATAGAGAGACCAAGGTGTTTGTCACAACTCTGTTTCTCATATTCACTTCGAGGAAGCACGATAGCTGTTATTTGAGATTCACAGGACCTACCTAGAAGCCTCCTAAGAAGCGTATAAAGGTGCGGGCCACCTAACACACCTTGTCACTGTCCCTGACAGTAAGAACCGCATTTTCCAAGTGTGGTAGTGCAAGAATAAACAGGTAAAGGCGTATGTCATAAACAATGCCACACCAGTTTGGAATTATGATTAATAGGGTGGTATTTATTTAAAGGGGAAAAAACTTACAGATCACCATCAGCCCTCTGCGCAACCAGGAAGGGAGTCTAGTCACGGGCGGAGCAGGAAGTGAAGAGAGAGAGGAGAGGGAAGTGGCCGCTTTTTTAAAGGGAGAGAGACCACGCCCCAGTGGGCTGGTATCTCAGCGGCTATAGGCTGGAGGAGCGGAAGGACCTCCCGCAACAAACAGGCCTCCTGCCTTTTCCCCAGGCAAAGCAGGTGAATTAGAACCTGTAGGGAACCAATCTGTGAGATCTGGAAAACCCAAGAAGCCACCCAAGCATTGCTCTTCTCTTATATTTTACCATTTAATAACACTATCTAAATGAGGCACTCCGAATTATCCCGGCTGTGGGATGAGCTCCTCGCGATGTCTCCTCTGGTCTCTTAGCTGCTTCCTCAATGATTTTAGGGTTACCCCCTCAGAATGAAAGGTGCTAGAGTAGAAAATACTGATCAAGGAGAAAACAATCCTTGCCCTAGGTAGAAACCTGACATTCCAGTTGGTGCTCATCATTCACTTGGCCAAAGGACTTGGCCTGGAAAGCTGGCTTACCTCAAGTCATGCTGAAGAGATGGGCAAAATAATTAGTTCTTTCATGAGATACTATACCTTTCCTTCCCAGAATCCCTACTTGCAATGCAGAAACTTACTGGCTACAGGATTGTAAGTTAGCCTACCTTTATATGCAGTTCATTAAATTTGGTGGCTATACACCAATACATAGTACTACAAGCTGGTGACGTGATTGATATATAAGGCACAGTGAGAATATGTGAGCATCGCTATGTTGAACACACACCACTCTCAGAGAGATGAGGTAGAGTTGGTGATAGAAAGTGGAAATTAAATTTTATCAGCAGCCTCCTATTTCTAGGTGAAATACCTAAAGTCTCCAAGTCTACATTTATGTAATCAAATTGATGGCTCTCTGGTACAGATGTGATAATTCAATTTATTATTCCATTCTCTACATTTGAAACATTTCATCATTCAAAGGAAAAAGGGAAACAGCAGAAAGCGACCACAGTTCAGCAGCCTCACCTGTCCTGTCGTTGTACAGTGGTAAGAGAGGCCCACCTTTGGGTAGGACAGAGGACAGGCCAAGGGGCAATGATGGAGGAAGGTCATTGGTTACTTAAGTAACTGAGTTTGTTGCCCTGATAGGTTAAAACATAGGTGGGAGGAGTAAACAGAACAGAATGCTGGGAGGAAGAGGAAGTGAGGTCAGACTCTACAGCTCTCCTCTTGGGGGCAGAGGCCTCAGAAAGACAGGATGCTCCACTCTTGCAGGTAGAGGCGAGAGCTCTGCTCTCTGAGGCACATGCGATGAAGCTCCGACCCAGGATGGATGTAGGCTAGAATCTTCCCGGCATAAGCTCGTGGGCAGCGGGGTGCCGGGGAACGCAGCCCCGCTGCCGCTCCTATTACTACAGGGCAAGTCAGGAACCTTAGCAAACTCGAAAGCATGTGTGTTGCACTGTCTTTGCTACTGGCAAAAGGAACCTGATTTTTTTTTTTTTGGCTTCATGGTCTTTCTGGATGAGGAATGAGTTCTCGGTTCCATGAAGGTCAATGCCAGCCTTTCTGACCTGCGCCATCCAGGTCTCCTCTTCACTTGCCGTGTTGTCCTGCTTAATTTTTGTTGAGTAGGTACATCGTTGGTGATGGTGCTTCCTCTAGAGGCCTGACCAGCATTGCCATTCATTTCAGTGGCACCATTAAACTTTAAACTCTATTCAGGTATATTACTCATATAATACACATGCCTATAATATGAAAACAATTTTCATAAGAATTTGGTGAACCTCCCAAAAGTAAACATAAGGTCATACAGTGGGAGTGTGAGGCTGCTAATTAAGATTGTTGAGCTTAATAACACAATACTGACAGAACACCGAATCCCTCTTTCGTCCTCAGTTTCTTTGTCTGTAAAATGGGGGCGATAGCAGGCCCTGCTTCACAATGAACTGGAAGTGTATGTAAAGCAGCAGAGTTGCCATGGTTCCTGTATGTATGAAATACTAGCTACTGTTATTTTGGTTCTGTGTGTTCATTACACACATAAAAAAGAATGGATAAAATAAAGATTTTATTAGGTTTTCCTTGCTAAGCCTTGAGTATGGCTTGGGGTAGGGAGCCACTAAAAATTCATATGTCAGAAGCCTGTTTTCCGGGGCCACAGTGTAGGGATGTGGAAGCATCTTAAGAGGTGGGTGGGCTTAGGGAGCAGTCTTTCGGTCACCTGGGGATGTGGTCCAGGAAAGGACCATAGGCATCCAGGCTTCTGTTTCTTGTGTTTGAGATGAGACCCTTCTCTTTCTGTAAATGTTCTGGGCATCTGTCATGGACCCTTGCTAAGACCAGAACTACCAGAACCCAAACTTTGCCCTGAACAGTCATGTGAGCTGAATAAAGCTTGCAGTGGTTTGAATGAGAAATGTCACCGGTAAGCTCCTGCGTTTGAACACTTAGCGCACTATTGAAAGCCATGTTTGGGGAGGTTATGCAGCTTCTGGGACTCAGTGCCTTGCTGGGGGAAGTACGTCACTGGGGCTGGTCTTTGGGCATAGTTTCTAGCCTTTCCTCACCTCCAGTTTTCTTCCTCTGCTTCCTGTTTACAGTTGAAGGCGTGGTCTCTCAGCATCTTGCCCCAGCCAATTGCTGCCGTGGCTCCCCTGCCATTACAGACCCCTCCTTTGAAACCAGAAGCCAAAATACACTTTTTCTTCTTGAAGTTGCTTTGGGTTGTGCTGTATGAACTGGACACGCAGGACTCACAGAAAAAAAAAAAAAACATAATGATTGCTAAACTTTCCAAAAGATGTGATGATCCTTCAGGATTCCTGCTTCCCAGAGGAAACTGCCGGGCATTCTGCAGGACACACAAAAAAAAGCAATTGATGATCTTTGCCAGTACAAGGCAAAGCAGATCTTCAAATTTCCTGCTTCATGGAAAAGTCTGCTGGATATGTAGGCTGAAGATGGATGCCACAACATTACAGAAGAACTTTGGCTGGATCCTTACCAGTAAGCCACGGCCTCGTGTTGATATACAGATTAATTGAAATGGGTTAATTTAAGATATAAGAGTTAGTTAATAAGAAGCCTGAGCTACTAGGCCAAGTGGTGTTGTAATTAATATATTCGGGTCTGGGTGACCGGAATGGAGAACAGTCTCTGACAGCAGGGTTGTGGTATTTTATCACAGCAACTACAAGTAACTAGTACACACCTCTTTATTATTATTTTTTAATAAAGTGTACTTGCCTCAGATATATTATCACAACAATTTAAAGAGAACTAATATGTTAACTATATGCTACATGTATAGTTCTGGCTATATATGTAACTCGACTTGGGAAAGTTTTTATAGATATCTTAAAATGCTCTACATTAGGTATAGTCTACATGACTTTTATACAGATCTGTATAAATTTGCCACAGTAAACTGTGGACTCTGTCTTACTTTCTCAATGGCCAAGAATCAGTTTGAAGAAACTTCCGGTATCCCTAATTCTACTAACGATGCCATCTTGATATAGACTTATCTTGATGGAGCTGTTTCCCAAGCAGCTGAATTTTATTTATTTCAGTCTCAATAGTAAAATTGCAGATTTTTCAGCACTAATGCCTGCTGGCTCACCACTTCCCATGGATTTCCCTCTGGCTCAGTGTTGACCGATAGGGGTATAAGCTGTAGTCAGCTTGTCCTATGGTCCTTGATGACTCAGACAGCTAGAGCAATGCAGCAGCTGTCCCTATTATTTGTTGTTGTATGGAATTAACTAAAATCAGGGGTGAGGAAGCAGAAAAGAATGAAGAATTCAGTGTCACCATTTACTTAGTTGTATTGCATCACATTCTGATTTTTTTTCTGTGATAAAACATTATGACAAACTTAATTAAGGAAATGACTTCCAGGTCACTGCCCATCAGTGGGCTAGATAATGAAACAGAAATAATGGCAGGATGCTACTGACTGGCCCCCTCCCAGGCTGGTCTTTGGTTAGCTTTTGTACTGAGCTAGGACCACCTTCTTAGGGAATGGCGCTGCCCACAGTGTGCTGGGCATGCCTACATTGATTAACGAGGACAACTCCCTACAGACATGCCCACAAGCCAGTCTGATCTGGGCAATACATTAACTGATATTCCTTTCTCCAGTGACTTTGAGCTGTGTCAGGTAGACAGTTAAAGCGAACTAGGATACACTGCAACTCAGTTTCCCCAGGAGTAAACACAATATATCCCATTGCTGAAAAGCTTCTTGCTTGTACCACTCTTGGAAATAATTGTGATTATTTCTTTTGTCTTCTTCAAGGTTTTTTTTTTCCTGATTCCAATCTAGAGAAGGATCATATACACATGCCCAACAGCCAGTCCTCAACGGCATTAAAAATGCTGCATGGTTCTAGAATTTATTGATTGTTCCTGGCTTTGACAGCAGTGATAACCTCTTGAAAAGTTAAGTGGAAGTCCACCAAGTTATTAAACCCGAGCTTATGGGATTTTGTTAACTCTCAGCAGAGGAAGCTGCATTAAAAATTTATTCTGATGCATACCAATGAATATGTGTGTGATCTGAAACGAGAGGTTTCTAGGGGAGAGCATGATGGATAAGAAGGCAGAGATTCTGGGTAATATTTATCACTGTTGCCCAGGTTACCTTAACCTTGAAAAAGCAAACTCTTTCCCAGGCTTCATTTTTTCCCACAAATTAAACGAAGATGACAATACCCATTAGCTTCTACATATTTCCACCTTATAAAGAAAAAAATTGCTCTCGGGATGAATGAGACGATGTTTGTAAACAGCTTTGAACTCTTGGGGAGGCAGATGTTCCATAAATACAAATTATTAATAACGTATTTGTACTGATAATTGCAGGCGGTGTTAGCAGTGCCGGAATAAAGAAGCCATCGGTTACATGGTACATGCAGTGGGAGGGGAGAGCGCTGTGGAATAGAGATGCTGGGTTCATGGAAGGCTTCGAAAGCCTACTGTGAAATTAGAATAGCTCCCACCGCAGGGATGGAAGAACGCTGTGTTAAGGTATTTCTGCTTATTTGGGAAGGAAAACAACTTGGTTTGTCTCAGTATTCATAATGTGTTACAGAGGATATCTGGAAGCCCGAGAATGTGAGGTCAAATTTGCTGCTGGATGGTCATAGTTCAGAGAAGTAGAACCTCTCCTCACGTTGCCCGTGGCAAATACAGCTCTTGAGAGCTCAGCAGACATCTGCTTCCCCCTTCTTAATTCTCTGCCAATCATTAGTGAGCATCTTCCCTTCTAGTAAGGTAATAATACATGTTTTCTTTACCATTTCCTTTTCTTACAATGATCTCTTTCCCCCTCGTGGTTCCCCTTGGTTCATGACGTCTACAGCCTTCTGGTTTTTGCTTTCTGATTTAAGCCTCTGTGGCTCTTGTGATTCCCCTCTTCCGTGGCTCTCCCCGCCACCCTCTCATAATATTGTGTTGTTAGCACGCTAATGCGGATTCAGGCAGCACAGTAGGGTTGTTGATCTGAGAGGTACCTGAAGGATCCACCCAGGAAAGCCTTGCTGCTCCATGAGTTCACAGCCCTGCCCAGGCTCACCTGCATTCCTCCATTTGCTTTACTGCCACCACAAAGAGCTACAGAAGGGATCGTGAGTGACATTCCAAAAAGGAGGACAATGAAGAGGAAAAGCAACCTTTGAACCATTGGCTCAGAGGCAGCTAGGGATGGCAGCCGTTTGCAGAGCTATGTAGATGGTGTACTCGTGAATTAAGGTAAAGGAGTTGGGAGAAAACTCAGGATACAGGTATTTATTTCTGCAACTCTGACAAGTTCTTTCTATCTTACTTCCTTTGAACAGTTGAAAGCAACAGCAGATTAGAAGCGGGGCCACTTTGCTTTATTTGTTTCAAGTGTTTGGTATCATATATATATATATATATATATATATATATATATATATATACACACACACACATACACATATATACTTTTAATACTAAGGTTTAAATGCTTTTATCTTTAAATGTTCATGTTTTAAAGTCATCACTGGACTTCTTTTCAGCTTTAGACACATTCTTACTATGTAGCATAGGCTGGTTTTGAACTCAAGATATTGCTCTCTTATCCTCCAGAATGCTGAATTACCAGGGTGTGTGACTATGCCCAGATCATGTCTTTATTTTACAGACATTTCTAAACATTTTTTTCTAAAAATATGTTTCTTAGTTCGGTGGATCTTACTCCAAACTTATTCTTAGGACTATAGTCAGTCTTACTGACATGAAAGAAACACAGTACAATGAAAATCCAACATATTACCACTTGGTTTTGAGACATAAATAGAGGCTTTAAGTTATGTGACTAATGCATTGCTGATTTTTAGGCAACAAATAAAGAATATACTTTTTGATTCAAATTCTTCAGAGTAGTTACAAAGCTGATCTTACTCTAGGGAGTAAGATGCTCACATTGGAGAGTCAGGTGTTTTTTTTTTTTAAATTTTTTTTTTATAGTGTAAACCCTGATAAGTTAACCACACTAAAGTGACAGGACACACATCCAAGAAATTATGAGTGACACAAATGGGACTTAATGGGTTGAC
>NC_022020.1:41108940-41114758 GCF_000317375.1 Microtus ochrogaster | reverse complement strand
TGAGTAAATCAGAAAGGAGTTGAGGGGAATGGGATTAATATAATCAAAACACACTGTAGAAGAGTCTCAAAGAGCTACTAAAAATATTTCAGGGCATGCCCCTTATTTTGTCTAAGACATTACTGTCTTTCTGCCATTGCAAACCAAATGTTTTCCCCTAGCAACTTTTAGATGAAAAGGCAGATGATAATGGGAACAGAAAGCTATTCTGAAAAAAGAATATGAAACAGTACTTACAAAAGTTCCTGTGATATGAGCCAATTGTCTCCTGAAATTTTTACCTGTATAGTATTTAATTAAACAAGAATAAAAATAATCCAGACATCTTCTTCAGAAACAGGAAAAAGAGCATGTTGCTCAAATTCCTCCTCTGGGCAGGGCAGACTAAATAATGTCCACCCTTTTCTCCTAAGGATCTATGACAAACCAAGGTGTGATTCTGCCAAAGCCCACTCCGGGGAACCAATGATTTTATTGGGTTTCCACACAGAGGCAAGGTAAGGGGACAGCTACAGGGATGTGGGCATTCTCCCCAGTACTAGCCACACCTGAAAAGCCCTATTTGATAGGGATGAGGGCTTTGTAGCACGAATAATAAAAACCCAGAGATAGAAACTGGGGTTCAACCTGAAGATTAGAAAAGCAAATAGCCAGCCACTGGCTCTTACCTCTACCTCAGTCCAAAATGGAGATCCTGCCTCCAGGAATCCTCAGAATGAGACTGACCTGAGACCTGTCTTCTACCATTTTATATTCCTCTCTAGTTCTGGGATTAAAGGCGTGCACCACTACCTCCTGGCTTCTATGGTGAAGTAGTGGCTGCTGGGATATAAGGTGTGTGCCACCACTGCCTGGTCTGTATGGCTGACCAGCATGGCTGTTTTACTCTCTGATCTTCAGGCAAGCTTAATTTATTAAAATACAAATGAAATATCACTCTACAGGGTTTCCCTACAGTCACATAGATGGTGCTGGCCTTCTAGTCTTCCCTGGCCTCTGTATATTGTCCTCTCTCCCAGGCCACATGCAGAGTTGCCAGCTGGTAGACAGCAGCTGGATACTAAAGCAAGACAGGTGTGCCCTATTCTGCTTCTTCCTGCAGGCACGATGGGGGGGAGGGGGGAGAAATGAGGTCGGGAGATGGGAGTGAGGAGATGGGGTGGAGTAGACAGTAGGGGTGGGTGCCAAGCCATTAGCCAACCCATCTGGGGTGATCTTTTACAAGCTGACCTCCACAAGATGGCAATTGTTTGGTTGCGGACAGTCACTCACAACAGTCATATGGCCAATTAAACCCAAGAGCAATGCAAAGAATGCATAAACCTAAAAGAAACAGGAAAATGGCGATAGTAAGTAATCAATATAGATGCTGTGGTGGTTCAAATTGGGATGGTACCCATAAGGTCACATATTTGATAAAAGTGATTAAGATAAATTTATTTACTGTTTTTGTGTGCATGTGCCTGTAAAAGTTTGTATGTGTCACATGTGTGTTGGAGTCATTGCAGGCCAGAAGAGGACATCAGATTTCCTGGAGTTGGAGTAACAGGCAGTTTGTGAGCTGCCATGTGGTTATTAGGCACAAAACATGGGTCCCAGCATGAGCAAAAAGTCCTCTTAACCACTGAGCCATCTCTCCAGTCCTGTGGAAAGGCTACATGTGAAACCAGACCTTTAACGAGAATAATTGGCAGGAAAGGGAAAGAAAAATCTGAAAAGTCAGGGACACTGTAGTCAAAGAGGAAGTGTCGTGATTGTGTCTTTCAGGATAACAACAAACAAACAAACAAAACCCTTCAAAATTTAGAATTAGATTAAAGAGTTCCAGAAATGTTCTGAATGATCAAAACCGATTTAAAGAAGTTGAAAGTCTGGGTGGATGAATCCTTCGGATATATAAAGACTGGAAGGGAAACCATGAGCTCAGAAACCTGGCGTAGATCACAGGAAGAAAACTAAAGTGCAAACTCAGGCCAGTGTCCCTGTGAGACTGTGGGAACTAACGAAGGTGTACATGCCTCAAGTGAGTTAGGGAAAGGTCTTGGTGGGTGTGCAAGCCTCAGGAGCACACTAACCTCCTGTCCAGCTGTTGGTCTAGCCTCTGCATCCTTTTTCATGCTTTTCAGGTCCCTTCCTCACTCTCTTGATTACGAAGTGCAGAGCTGACTTGCCAATGAGCACAGCAGGCCCGAAGTCTGACCCCAATTGATTCATTTCCGTAGAATAATAAGCTAATTTCAGCTTCTCTGCCCTTCCTAGGCTTCTAATTAACTTAATACGGAATGAATTCATATTCGGTGAGGGATTATTAATATAGAACCATCTTTCCAGACAATCTAAGTTATTGATAAGTTACGTGACGATATTTGGACATTTGCATTTCTTTTCATCTTCCTATGTATCAGATACAGCAAGTGAATTTTTCATACTATTTTCTTTAGCTTCTTAAATAACCTTGAAGGGAGAGCCATATTTTCTTCCATTTGTGGAGGAATAAATAGGATGGTTAAGAAAATTTCCAAAGACCATATGGCTAGGAAACTCCTTTTAACCACTGCCCTGTTTCCTCGTTGGCTTGGCACTGTGCTAATTGCTCTCCAGACAGTGATCACCCCCCCCCACACACACACACACACATGCTAACCCCTGAATCAAGGCAGATGTCTGAACATTCAAGATGGATCACCTTTATTTTTGTACATTTGCTGTAGTTTCATTTATTTGAAATCATCTATTACCCATGTTTTTTAATATAATGGAGAAAATACCATTAGATAAAACTATAAAAATGGAGTTGTTAAAAATTTATGTTAGCAGTCACCAGTGTTGATATCTCATTTCCTTTATTCTTTTATCTTCAACAGTGCGTTTAATATCTATTTTAAATGTCTTTTTGAAAAGCAGTACCAAATTGGATATACCATTTTTGGCCGTTTCCCCCTTCCATTTAGTATATTGAGGTAGTTCCACACTGTTTTTAAATGAGTGATTTCTCAAAACTCTGTTTGAAAGACAAAAATTAAGTCCAGTAGTGGATCCCTGTCATCAGTGAGAGGATGGGAGAGTGTACACAGGACCAGTTTCTTCCAGAGAAGAGGGTCCTTCTTTGCCATCTGGAGCTTTAGTGACCCTGGCACCATTGTGGACCATCACTCTAATCACCCTGGATTACCACGTGTCCACGTCCAATACGGATGGGTCTTTCCTTCTGTTTCTAAGAAGAAACATCGCTGGATTTGGACCACACAAAATAAGCCAGGATGAGCAGGATGTGTCTCCCTTGTAAGGAACTACTTCCTAGCTCCGGGACTTACCTCAGATAAGTTTCTTAGCTTTTCTGAGTCCCAGTGGCCTCACGAGGAACCTTGAGACGTGGCTGGTATACAATGAGCGTGATGGAGAAAGTTCAGTGGGTCTGAATCTGCAAATAGATTCCTCGGGCTCAGGGCACACCCGATTTCCCCAGTCTGCATCTGACTCCAGCACAAATTTTGACAACATCTCAACGACCTGAGATCTGGTAAATACTGGTATTCCCGTCTCCTTTGCCACTGATCAGTCGAGATGTCACACCTATTTTATTGGCACAAGCATGAGTCACTGTCAGTCTTCAGAGAGAGGGTGACACTCAAACTGATGTGTATTATCCCCAAGACCATCACATGGCTTACAGAGAGACTCTCAGCTCTGGTCCCGCTAACGTGGCTGCAGCATTGGAAGGGGGATTCGACTTCACAGTCGTGAATCTGAGGGGACAGACTCCTGGCTTCTCTGCTCTCATTTTCTTAACATTAGCTGCAGCTTCTGACGAGCGATGGCTGTGATCTCACATTTCCCTGACTATTTTTCAGCACCTCAGATGCTTTCTGTCCTCCCATTTGCTGGGAAAAATGTCACGATTTGTCATCGTGAAGTAGTCCCTGGTGGATCGTTACACCTCCTTCTGTTTCCTCTGGCATTTAACGACTGCACAGCCCTTATGAGCTCGGTTTGTTTTCATGTTGCCATTAAGTTTTCTTTCTGCCTCTGAAGTCTTTAAAGAATGTGTGTTGGTTTTTCTGACTTTTAATTGGAAGGGCTTGTCTTATAATTCACCTTCACAATTAGTAGCACATTATAACTAAATTACAAGGTATCACCTTGCAAAACTCCCTATCACGTTGGGGTGTGGGGTGGGGTTAGCAAACTGGCTTCGGCTGTGTGGCTTTCATCCATTTGTGGCCACAGGGTGTTGTCCTCCCTGACATCTAGAAGTCATACACCAGGAGTTCTGCTCTGCTCTGCTTCGCTTCACCCACTGATTGCTGCCCTTGATACCGACACTGAATGGCTCGTGTTCCCTAGCTATAGACGATAAACTATGCTCCTGTCTTCACTGGTGCTACAGTATGGCAGAAATATAGTGTGTAATCCATGTAAGTATCAGGTGAAGTGGTACGTGATGTCTGAGTCACTTTATAAACAATAGCCAATAATCAAAGGCAGGTGGATTTCTGCTGCCTTTTGTGTTATTTTGATGACAAGATAAAGAAGTTGGCCCAAACAAAAACAAAACAAAACCCAAAGCCTGTGCTTGCCAGCTATTGCCAAATTTCAGGGCAGGAAGCATCAAAATAACATATGTTTACACACGTACATATGTATGTATATATATATATTTGTATACATATGATAAACATGTATAGGGCAAGTGTCCTTTAGGTTGTTGAATAACAAAAGATCTGACCCACAGGATCTCATTATCTTTATTTCATTATCACTGCCTGTGGCTGGAGGAATGGCTCAGCAGTTAAAAGCACTTGCTGCTCTTGCAAAAGATCTGAGTTTAGCTCTAAGCATCCACGTCAGGTGACTTACAAGCACCTATAGCCCTAGTTCCAAGGGAAATGCCAAGATAGGGCCTCCATGCTCACCCATGTGTGCGTGTATATGCCTTACATTCCAATCGCTTCTCTTCAATGTTGTCAGCAAAATTTTCCCCGCACCAATTTAAGTGAAACAGTTTAAGTTAAAACGTTGTGTCCTTAAATTGTTGTAGGTTTTTGTCACCTGTCATCAGCTGGTGTGGGTGAGGTTTTGGTGAAATGTCTACTTAATGATTCCATCAGCTGAAGAGCAGGATCAAGCAAGCAAGCGAATCAGGCAGCAAGCCTCAGACCCTGGGAAATGGGTCGCCTTTTTCTACTTGTAAGATATCCAGAGAGAAACCAGGTTGAGAGGTTGAAAATGCCATCTTAAGGGATTCTTTTAACTTGTTCCTTGAGGGAAAAAAAAGTCACTGACAAGTATTTGTCTCCTCAAAGACGCTGCTTTCCAATACCTTATCCTGCTGGCTGAAGAATATATTTAATTCCGCAGAGAAGCTTTTCAGCACCCCGAGAAATCCTTTTTGTTCAAAACTAATCAATTTTTGCTTTGTGCACAAAAGTAAAATACTTTGTCAAACTCTCCGCAGAAATCCTTTTAGCTATCTTAAGAAATACATTTGGCGCAGCCCCGGCTGATTTCTGTTATATGGGCAAAAATTTACTTTGTCAAATTATATTCTTCAGAAAGCCTTTCAGCTGACTTAAAAATCCATTCTGTGCAAAACAATGACCATGCATCAACTCGGAGTGATTGCACGGTAGTTACTTAGCCCGGCAAATGGCAGCGAAATGTCAGCCGAAATGAAAGACACACAGCCCAGGGCTTATCAGGGAAAGCGCAGATGACTCGTGCAACATCATAAATAAATAACGCCGGCTTCGTGTTGGGGTAGGCTTAACAGCAGAGGAACCATGGCGTGTTTCAAAGCCATTGTAGCGGCCGCTTTACC
>NC_022020.1:41102145-41108201 GCF_000317375.1 Microtus ochrogaster | reverse complement strand
TATTAGAACTGCATTTTACAACTGCCCCGTAGAAAGGTGAATATATTAACATTTTCTCTGACCTAAACGTCCTTTGTATTCTATGTTAAAAGAAGTTTGAACATGTTCACGGGCCTTTCCACTCCTATTCAGGCTTATCCTTCCCGGCTCTGCCTAATGGAGAAGCCAGCCCAGGATCACAGTAGGCAGAGATAACAGAGGCAGCGCCATGCCCACACTGTCACCAAGCTTGCGTATGTTGGTTGGTATAAATGCTCCTGGATGGGGGCTGGAGAGATGGCTCAGCCGATAAGAGCACTGACTGCTCTTCCAGAGGCCCCGGGTTCAATTCCCAGCACCCACATGGCAGCTCACACCTGTCTGAAAATGCAGTTCCACAAGATCTGACACCTTCACACCAATGCACATAAAATGAAGTTAAATAAGCCATTTAAAAACATTTTTAAAAAATGCTCCTGGATGTCAGATGGGGCCACGCTTGGTCCACATGCATTGTGTGTGATCCATGTGTTGCCTGCATAGTCTGGGATGGAACCAATAAGGAAAGAACACAGTCTCTCAGGAAACAGCCAGACTCCATCGTCTTAACCAAAGTCTTAAAAGTCTTAACCAAATTTCTTAAAAGTTGATTGACTGATGGAAACCAAATCACCAGTGTCAGCCTCATCCTAATTAATTAATTAATTAATTAATTTAATGTGATTTGAGTAATGGGCCCTAGCAAAGTGAGAATTCACTGCAGGTCCTTGTCTGCCCCTGGACCAATTATAGCCATTGATTTTTGAGGCATTTATGAACGCCACCCATGGTACCTGGTGGCTTCTTTTCATTCCTATAAAAATTCAAGATGTGTTGCCTAGTTCAGAGAAGTTTGTGCCCTGGGGTCAAACTTCATTCTGTGTGTGTTTCGCTTTCCTTCTTTTCTCTAGCCATCAAAGCTCTCTGCCTGGGGAGCTCTGATATCTGCCCCCACTCAGCATGGAACCGAGAGTGATGTTTTGATGGAACTTAGGGATTCTTTCCCATTTCTGTGTCCTCAGGCTCAATGGTATGTCAAGGTGACTAGAGAGAAGGAGGACGGGGGGGGGGGGGAGTCCTCAGTCCTGGGCTCCCTGAACTCCAGAAAAGGCACACAGGTATTTGTGCAATGACAACATCTACTCACTTTCACTTTCTCCACTGGCAGCCTGATGTAGAGGTCAGCTTGGCAGCCTCTCTGCCCTCATTCATTCTGCATTTGGGAGAAGACATATAGAATGAGCAGATGTCTAAGCTAATCACTGCTGTGAGAGATGACCATATAAGCAAATCTAACCCCCTGCCTTTGTTTGAGACATGAAACCATGGATAGATTTTTACTAAGTTTTGAAGTTACATTTGTGACGGTCAGTTAAGGTGAAGGCCACATGGCATCTGCACGTTTTTTGCAGGAGCCTCTAGAACAGTCGTAGATGGGCAGACAAATTTTCTCAACTCAGATACAAAATGCAAAATTTGTGTGACTACCTTAGGGATGATATGGAATCTATGTGAAGACACTGTGGGGGCTGGGGTGATACCTCAGTCAAGAAAGTGCTTTCTGCAAAGTCATGGTGACCTACGGTGCATCTCCAGAGTTCATGCAGGAAAGCTGGGGGTCCTGGTCCTGGTTTGTAATCTCAGTGTGGAAGGTGGAGATAGCAGATCCCTAAGTGTTCACTTAGAACCCAGCCTCGCTTAAATTGACAATTTTCAGGACACCCAAGAGAGTCTGTGCCTCACAAACAAACAGCATAGCAAGCATTTTAGGAATGATGTCAGAGGGTGACTTCTCGCTTTCATATGAACACAGACATACACACACCACAAACACATACAACGTACACACACCCCTGTGTGCAACACAAACACACACACGTGTGCACACATGCACTGAATGGAGTCGATGTGAACCTTAGATAAAAAGCCAAAAGGAGCATCTTAGAATTGCAGTTTGATGTTCTTCACAAAGTCAGTGTTAGGTAGCTTTGTTTAAGTGTAAATAATTCTTTGGCGGGGAAGAGGGCGTGGTCTCATGTTCACTATGAAGCTGAGGATGACTTTGAACTTCTGCTCCCCTGGCTTCTACTTCCTGAGTTCTGGGATTCCAGCGGGCAGTGTAATGACTAGTTTTTAATCACATGCTGTTTCACATGATGCTAGGGATCAGACTTGGGGCCACATGCATGCTAGCTCTGAGCTACACCTCTAGCCAATACGGGAACTTTTTGACTTAAGTCAATTACGGTGACATTTTGTAAAATTATGCTCACTTTTGACTTGCTTCCAAAGAGAGATTTTTTTCAACTTCATTTATAAATTTTGCAAGCATCATTAAGAAAATTGTAAGTTTTCTTTTGCAATTCTTCTGAACACTTTGAAATGTCTTCATTTCGGAGAGAAGAAGGAAGAGGGAATAGAATATGGTGTTATAAAGAAATAAAGAGGAAACTAGAATAAGAGTATTGAATGGGGGAGCAGCATAACAGAAGGAACATGGGGACAGATGACTAATACTAAAGGCCTTTTGAAAAACTATAGAAACCTACTAATGCAGACCCTTCCTAAAATACACACACACACACACACACAGAATGTAAATACATATATCTGTGTATATGGAATTTAAATGGAATCACCATATAATGGGAAGACAATATACCAACTAGGGCCCAGTCCCAGGAATGTATTTCATCTTGCTAAGTTGTTTGTCCAAGGGGTTCCTTAGACTCCCTCCCCAAACATGACAGGATATTGTCAAGGCTATTGGTTGCTTTCCACAGCCTTAAGCCCCATTGCTGAAGATCCCATTTATATATGTCATGGAACACAGAGAAATTGAACTGGTGTACAAGTAGAAGCTTCATCCCTACTGACTAGCATTCATGGGGCTTGAAGGTCCTTCGCATGCTACCAGAGAAGAAAGCTAATCACCACTATCACCCAGCTCCAAACCTTGTGGCCTACAACAGCAACCTACCTTAAAGGTATACTGTGCAATAGTGACACAAACGCTACGGGAGGTAACAAACCACTTTTTGATTGGCTTTAAGGCCCATTCCATGAGGTGGAAACAATATCCAACACTTCTAAAGAGGCCAAGAGCCTTAGACTAGATGGGTCATGAGCCCTAAGGGAAAAACATACTATTATTCTGTTAAGGAACATAGCAATAAAATGAGTTCTAATGCAATA
Source organism: Microtus ochrogaster (assembly GCF_000317375.1). Taxonomy (NCBI): domain Eukaryota; kingdom Metazoa; phylum Chordata; class Mammalia; order Rodentia; family Cricetidae; genus Microtus; species Microtus ochrogaster. The sequence continues at coordinate 41,104,988 of NC_022020.1, read as the reverse complement.
TTGATATTCTCATTGCTAAACCTTCATCAGAGAAGCTTCCTTCGGGAGTAGATTGTAACTCACAATTGGACAATGTGAAAAGAGTGAGAGACATGGGAATACTCGGTCCCAAACGGGAAGTCTTTATCCACCCTCCTCTCCTCAAGGCCCAAAGATTCATGTGGAAGAGAAGGTAGAAAGATTGTAAGAGCTAGAGATGGTTGATGACTTCAAGCATTCAATGTCATCCTGACATATGTCTGATAGAAACTCATAGAGACTGTGGCAGTATGCATAAGACCTACACACATACAAACAAAAAATCCCAGCACTGGGAAGCAACATGGACACAAAGACTCACCCCTAAACAAGAATTATTGATATGCCAATGCGGTGTCACTGAGTTTATCAGCCATGCTCTTGGGCAGGCCTCATGCTTCGGAATAGTTGGCCAGGACAATATGAATTTGCTCAGGAGGAGCTGGCCAGCACAAAATGAACTGCATGGTTTCTTTGAGGGGGGGGCGTTCTTTTTGTTTTGTTTGGTTATTAATTTTCTTAGCAATTTTAAAATTTGTTTTGACTTTGATTTTCTGGGTTGTTTTTGTTGTTCATTTTTGAAGAGAGACAGTTCTCTCTTTCAAAGTTGGGTTGTAGGCAGGTAGATAGTATCTGGGAAGAGTTTTGAGAGCAGAAACAATATAATCAAAATATATTGTATGAAAAACATTTAATAAGAATATCAAAGGAAAATGACAGTTCTAAGAACCTTTGCTATTACCTAAAATTTAATTCTCAGTCTGGGGTTGTCATAGCCATGCCCCTCAGCAGTCTCTTGCATTCAAACATCTGAAGACTGTTAAGAGTGTTAAGCACTTTTAACACAACTTAAAATGCCAGGCTATTTGCTGAAGTCCTGCTACCCCGAGAGTTGCCTTTGTTTTAAGTTGGGATTGCTGGCTCCTTCATGAAATATCTACAGACTGGAGTCTGTGTCCCAGGATCTTTGGACTTTAGTGTCTTGTGTGACACAGAGACCTGAGCAGGAATCTCAAAACTAATTTATCAAGTTAAAAGCAGAGTAGCTGACATTACTAGCCACTGTCCCCTAGGTCAAGGTCTCAGATTCCTAACCCTGTTGTCCAGGGTATCCTTGTAAGTGCAAACATGATTTCTGGTGTGGCTATTCTTAGTAATTATAATCTCTCTGGAGATCCCAGTGACCTCAGTGTGACCCTGGAGTGGTCTTTCCTCACTTTTCTGCCGTTCCCTTTTGTATCTCAGTGGCAATGACCCATTGTAATTTTCAGTTCTCACTTCGACAATGGCTTTGGTTTTGCAGAGCTCACAAAATATCTGTCTGCTGTCACCAGTGTGCTCCAGATTTTCGCAATCATTTGCCTACATATACAGTTTACTCTATTTAAAGAAAATCATTATTTAATGACGTTTTTAGATGCAATGTTTTCCAGTTTTAAGAACCTAACTTGAGAGCTCCATTTGTACAACCTTATAGCTAGGACAAGAGAGGTTCAAGTAACTAATAAAGCAAGAGCCTTACCAACATGCTTCCTCTTCCCACAGTCCAAAAAGTTGCACTGGTGAGAGACATTTTAGTGTTTATATGCTCCACCTTCCATCTTTTCCAGTGAGCCCCAAATGAACCTATTTTTGTTAGCAAGAATTTCTTAATGTCTGCTTTTCTAAAAGCAGTTTGAAATCTGTATTTTTTTAAGCATTTCCCAGAAATCAACCACATCTCTAGTCATGGTCTCTGTCTTCGCAGTAGTTTTATATATTTAAGTGTGAACGGATTTGATTTATTATTCTGTGTCCACTCAAATTATTCCATCCCATTAGTATTTGTGCCTGCCAGGCTGGTGAATGTTTTATACCTGGGCCTCCCACTCCTTTCGGATTCCCGTTTTATTGCGGGCCTGTTAAGAGGTCCCTTTCCCCCCCCTGCAAAAACGAGGGGCATAAAGACCCGGAGTCTTCCTGTCATCTTCTGGCTACACATCAGTAAACTTCCAGCTAGGCTGGCACGGTAATAAGTTTGTAAAGCAAAGCTGTCTAGATACAAAGGATGGCGTGATGGAATACTCAGAACACCCCTGAGCGTCACGTCTAATCCTACAGGAAGCAATGTGATGAAGAGTCCTGGGTGGGTAAAAAAAAAAAAAAAAAAATCACATGATAATTTCTGTATAGAAAACAATTTATGCTGAATTTGCCTCTGTCTCCATGATACCATGCTGAGTAATGTCCTCTAGGTCTGGAGGCCCTCGGGTTACAGCCAAACATTGATTATCTGTCAGATAATGCTATCAGCCTTACAAAGACATCCACAGTGCTTCTGCGCGGAAATAAATGACTCCGGCATCCTTTTAGAGGGAGTAGAAAGGATAAAGAGAACCGTCAGATGCACTGCAAGGAGCACTCTCGGAGCTGGCAATAGCTTGGATGTGGGCTGCATTTAAAGAAAGAAAATTCTAAGTCCGTGGCCAGATTATCCAAATGCTTCTTTTCTGCATGATCAAGCGAGGTTTCCATACTTCACAAGGAAGGCTGCAGGGACCTGAAATTTGTTGAAGTGGTTCTGTGCCAAGTGCTTTGGTTTTTCAGGCATTTAATTCTCTCCACAGCCCTGCAATGTAGGTACTATCCCACCTTGCAGAGAGTAACAAAATGAGATCCAGAGAAGTTAAATGTCTGTTCGAGGTGATCTAGAGCTAAACAAAACCGGTGGTTGTAAATCTCGTAAAGAGTGGTTATCAAATACGCCTGTATCCTTAAAGGAAAATAAAGCTGGCCTGTGTTGTCAACAAGAATGAAATTCTAAGTGAGTTATATCAGAGCTCTCT
>NC_022020.1:41088285-41101929 GCF_000317375.1 Microtus ochrogaster | reverse complement strand
TGTTTTTTTTGGAGGGGGCTCTGTCGCACATAGTGTTTTAGGAGTCCCTGTTCTTGTGAAAGGTCCCCACAGTCCTGGGCACTTGGTCTGAAGTTTCTTGGGTCACTTACATGTCTGGACTGCTTCCTCTGCTTCCTGCCTGCTCCCAGCCACGGCCTTGTATCGTGTGTGGTGCGCATGTGTGCACATGCTTGTTTACACACTTGCGTCTAGAGGCCTGAAGCTGGTACCAGGCATCTTCCTGCATCGCTCTCCATGTTCTTGAGACAGGGTCTATCGGTTGAACCTGGGCCTTCCTGACTGCCTATTCTACTTAAGCCAGCAGTCAGTTGCAGGGATTTCCTGCCTCTGCCTACCAAGTGCTGGGATTACTGGCAGCCACTACTAGTGGCTTCTGGCTGTTTCACTTGGGTTCTGGGACCAGGGACTGTGGACATCCATCAGGGCTGCAAACTCTTGCCTTAGCTACTATGCTACCCTGCCCCCTTCACAGCAAGGCTTGTAGGATGGTCCTTCACGGCATTCTCTTTACTCAGAAGGACCTATTGCTTAAACACACATCAGTTGTGAGGGTTTTCTTGCTAATTGCCGCTGGCTGGGGAGGATTATTCTCTATGTTGATGTGGGGCTGAGGAAGCTGAAAACATTCTATACAAAGTTAGGTGAAAAAATAAAGATAAAAGCTTTGTAAGCCCTAGAATTAAATAACAAGAAAGTTCTCTACTTAGGAAAGGCTCTTTTCTGTCTTTAAAAAGCATGGAGTGCTCAATAGACCTCAAGGTGAAGAGCTGGCCTGCCAGCCTCCCTGGATACTGGCGAGGGAGCTGAATGAAGAGAGCATGTCGTTCCCGCCAAGCCTAGCAGGCTGCCTTTCCCACTGCGTACTTCGTGTTCATGTGCGTTAACAAGATTTACACCGTCCTAACTCATTTATTAATGCTTCAAAAGCATTTTAAGGGAAGCATCTTCAAAAGCGAAGCACGCGTCTCAGCTGTCAGTCTGAAGCCGACTGCATATTAAAATCAGAGTTCACTGGTTTTAATATGGCGCCGTGCTATAAAAGAAACCAATCGCCGATTTTTTTCCTCGTTCTGATTTCTGCTCTATTGCTTGAATTCTTTTGTTGTATCACCCTCTCAGATTCTATTGAATCAAGAACTTTATAAAGTTTTATTGAATTAAGTTTGAGAATTAGTGAATGTTGTTTTTTTTTCAGTGCAGGATAGGAGATGGATGGAAAATGGGGAGGAAGTAGGGAGGAAGGAAGAGGGGGAGGGAGAGAGAGGAAGGAAGGGGAGAGGAAGAGGACAGACAGACAGACAGAGATATTATGGTAGAAGAATCTAAGAAGATATAAGTGGAGAGCTGTGCCAACTTAAAACAGGATTAAATCTTGTCCTTACTTCTGTAAACCATGTTTATTGACTACAAAACTACATTCTTATCAATAGTAATGTCTAAATACGAAGCTCTCAGGTGGGGGGTAATGAAGAGAGCAAAAGCCATTCTTAAAAAAAAGTGCCTACTAAGTTCAGTTGAGCACAGTTCTTACCATCAGCTTTGTGGAAAATCCCACACTGAGTTCTCATGGATTGCCTCTCTCAGAATCAGAAGGGTTCAGGTGAATTAGCGTTTCAGAACATTGCTATTGCATTTTAAAACTTAATTCTCTGTGCCAGAGTAGTGTGTGTGGACACGCTCACATCATGGCGTGGAGGTGGCGGCTAGAAGACAGCCTGTGAGAACCGGTCTCCTCCCTCCGCCATATGGGCTGCAGAGGTCAAACCTGGCTTTTCAGATAGAACAGCAGGTCCTTTTACCCACTAGGCCATCTCTCCAGATCCCAAGAGTTTTAAAATACTGACTTCACAAAATAGGATAAGAAAAGTGTGCCAAAGAAAAATGCAGTTTTGTTTCTCAGTAACTCACACTCCTAAACTTCTGAATCCATTTACTGTTCAAAACACCATTTTCTTAAGAAGAACTACCATGTAGACGGTAGGAAGGGAAGGGCCTGGGCCATGGACAGTTTGAGAATGTTTCTCTCTGTTAACATAATCGGGCGGGAGAGGCAGGGACACTGCAAGGAACTGGAGAGGGACTGGCCAGAACCTTAACTCTGGTTTCTAAGGGCTCCGTGATGAGCTCTGCAGTGACCCGCAAACATCGCAGGGCAGCGTCAGCGCTGCGGCTCCACAGGCTCAGCTGCAGTTACAGCACATTAGGCAGAAGAACTCTCAAGTAGGAAGCATTAGTCATTCCATCACGTAGAAAAGTCAGGTGCATCACAACGGCCGCGTGAGAACAACTCACACCCCATCTATACACATGCGCATGCGCTGACAGCTCTCACCTGTCTGAATTTTTGTCAGAGATGCCTCTATTATAGGCAGGAGTCCTGACTGTTCTGTGTTCTAAGGCATCTCTCACTACTGGTCAATTGTGTTTATGAATTCTGCCTTCATGAACTTAGAAACGCAGAGAAACCACATGAACAAAAAAAAAAGTGTGTGGAAGAAAAATTTATTGTGGGGGATGTTTGCCTCTCTCGTTTTCTCAAGAGTACATCTTCATTTTCTCACCAATATGTTTTGCTTGTTTGTTAAATTTTTTTTGGCAATCCAACACCTCAATAAGACCCGGTGAGATCATTCCAGGGACGTGTGCCTGTCTTCCCTAGGAACGGGAAAGCTTGTGTCGCCAGCACGCTGAATCTGACAACTCACTGACCGGTTGTAACTGACAGGAGAAAAACTTAGACGCCATCAACATACTTCATAGTAGCAGCAGCAGCAGCTCCACATGATTCTCTGAGCTATCTACCAAGAGACACCTGAGAATTATTCATTTATGACAAGTAAATTGAACCAATGTCATTAAGCATAGTTCATCATGAAACTATACAATAATAGGACAAAGGAAGAAAAAATAGGAGGGTTTTTATCTCAGTAAAGAACCTCGCCGGGTGGTGGTGGCACACGCCTTTAATCCCAGCACTCGGGAGGCAGAGGCAGGCGGATCTCTGTGAGTTCGAGACCAGCCTGGTCTACAAGAGCTAGTTCCAGGACAGGCTCCAAAACCCACAGAGAAACCCTGTCTCGAAAAACCAAAAAAAAAAAAAAAAAGAACCTCGTGAAGACTTAAAGAAAGGGCTGATGAGATAGCTCTCATTGCAGGTTGCTTCTGCTCTCCGTGTGTGTGTGTGTGTGTGTGTGTGTGTGTGTGTGTGTTTCAGACGCCCTGGGGGCTTGCAGGTCATTGGAAACAGTAGACGCTTGCATGGGTGATCTCAGCCTCAGAGCAGTTTAGTTCCTCCCAGGTTGCAGCTGTGGTGACCACGCTTATCACATTTTATAACTTGTCTCTGACACCTTCTATGAGGAAATCACTGCTTATCCCACAAAGCTATCTGAAGTACCTTTTATAGGAAAGATTCCTGGTTGCATACAGAGAAGGCCATGACCACTGAATGCTCAGCCTATCTGGTTTTGGGGGGGGGCTGGTGTTAGAACTACTAATTTTCAACCCTCAGTTGCTCCGCTGTACTTAGCTGTTTGGTATTTGGTTTCCACTGTGTCCTTGTGTTTCTCTTCCTTTCATACACCACACACTGCATAGATGCTTATAATGAAAAGGCCTCCGCTCAGAGTGATTACACGTTCCATCCTGGTGCAACTATACTGGTATGTCCTACAAAGCGGGCCTGAGCAGTTGGGACCAAATCTTGCCTTGAAATGCCGGCCATATGATTTTAAGCCCTTAAGCAAATGCACCACATCAATATGCCTCTGGCATATGGATTTTTGCTCCCTAGTCCCGCAATCAGAGGGAATTTATATCTTCCAATTTGGTCAATTTTTACTACGTATTGTGCATGTCTGATTTTGTGAGGCGCTAAACAATATATTGACAAATCGGAGCAGAGGAACACCCTTTCGGTGGTAGAAAGATTGGTTCTTTCTATAATTTATCAGCTCACCTCTCCCAGCCTTTCCCTTTCTGGAGGATTAAATAAAGGCAGAGTGAGGTTCGTAGGCGAGCCCTGAAAGAAAATGAGATGTCAGGGAGGTGGACCGGCCAGGGTTGAGGAGAAAAACCTAAAAAGCCCAATAGATTTTTCAAAGTAAGATCTATGACAGAATAAGGGAAGGTCTGGGGAGAGCATGAAATTAAATAAGATAGACTAACAGAGACGGAGTGAGCTGCGGAAGGGAAGCTGCAGACCCAGCAACCGGGAGACATTTTTCTGATACCACTGGAAGTGAGAACTGGAGACAGGGCGATTACAGCGGAGGGAGAAAGACAAATGGAGCAATAGAAAAAGACACATCCATACAAGTCTCCCTGAATAGTCCCCCAAGAAAGATAGCAAAGCCAAAAAAGCCTTCCCCGATGCACACAGGCCGGAGGGGATGGCATCATTATTTAGCTTTTGCAGACTACTTTCTATTCAGAAAGGGCTTTTATTTTCTTCTTCTCCAGTGTCAGCCGGGAGGGAGCAATCCATATTATGGCCTATGGTTGAGGAGTTTGAGGTGCAGTAAACGGTGAGTTATCTTAAGGCAAAAGTCAGGAGCCAGTGCCGTAGTGAGACTGGCAGGGCAGCCGCCCTGACGTCACTTGTTTGTTGGTAGAAGCAGAAGTCAAATGTTAAATATTCCCTCTTCACCTTCTCAGGGAAGAAATTCAGGGTCACGTTCTCAACCTGTGGGCCATGGCCCCCGTTGAGGTCAGATATTTACATTACAATTCATGACAGTAGTAAAATCACAGCTATGAAGTAGCAACAAAATAATTTTATGGTTGGGAGTCCCCACACGAGGAACTGTATTAAAGGTTTGCAGCGTTAGGAAGGTTGAGGACCACTGCTTTAGAGATTCAAGTACATCCTAGCTCTTCGAGCCGGTGGATTCCTGTTCAGCCAGTGCAGCTTATTTGCCATGAGACTCAAACGGACTGAATCACAGTCGTGATTTGTGACTTGGGTCAGGACTGGTTCCGCTTGGGATCTGTTGAGATCGGATGCCAGGTCTGTTTGCGATCTTATTCCGGAGAGAATGACTTTAACGAGGATTCTTTGGGAACTAAGAAGGGCTTTCCACCGGTCTTAGGGGCCATAGAATTTGTGTGGACCAGTAATCTGAGGAGCACTGCTTGTGAGACAGACCTCAGAGGCGATGCTTCCGAAGCCAACAGCCTCAGCTCAGGGAAGTCAAAGCTCCTCCATGCACGCTCGGCAGTGCACAGTAAGCGGTTTTGCTTTTGTTTTCCTGTGTCCTTTATGCCTCATTTAAAAAAGTATAAAAGAGGCCTTTTCAGAACTGGGAGGAATTTGGTCATTTTAGACTTCATAGAACATAACAGAATATCATTTCCCACAAGTTAGTAGTATGTGTTTACTAAAAATAGAAAGTACACTTTGATCAAAGATTGCAAACGCCCATTTCTAAAGGCATGAATACTTGCTGTACAGCTTCAATAGCCGTGCAGTTTCTGATTGTGGATTAAAACTGTTTTTTTTTTTCTTACTTTGACCTATTTTCCTCTTCTTTCTCACTTTGGAAGATTAGAAAAACTGATATTTACAATAATGTTTTAGGCGTGACTTCCAGAGTTTTCAAAACCATATTTCATTTTACGGTTGAAAGGGAAATATTTGGATTAGGAACAATCCTGTCTTCCTTCCTTCCTTCCTTCCTTCCTTCCTTCCTTCCTTCCTTCCTTCCTTCTTCGTAAGTTACTCCAAGTAAAGAGTAGCAGAAACACATCTTAAAGACATTTTTAACTCATGTTCGAGCACTTATTTCACTTAATTTTGCTATTATTTTACCAGACTTTTTAAAATGAGTCCAATGGATTGCAATCATTCATAGGTTAATTATTATATCCTTACCTTCATCTCTACTTTGAAGTCTTTGATAATTTAAGTATTCATGAAAAATTACCTCTATACATAGTGTCTCTTGCCAGTTTGGAAATTTAAGAGTTTGGGAAAAATTGACATGGAGAAAAGTTATTTCTGACTCTCTGTGCTTCACAATAGTTATAAAATGTGAGCATATAAATATATGCACACACACACACACACACACATACATATATAAAATGATTGTTGATGATAGCTGCTAACAACAAAATTAGAACACCAGGGATTCTGATAAATAGGAAGGGCATCATATCCCGTCAATCATTTGCTCAGGTAAATTGTCACAAGTGATATTCTCGCCGGGGCAGGAGCAAGGACTTGCCATTGCTTATGTTGAGCACAGAGAGGCGGAGTGTAGAGCCACAGTTAGACAACTGAGCTGACTTCTGGATGCAACCGAGGTGTAGCTTTTTCCAATTTGAGTCTTCAGGATATTGTCACAGGATCTAATAATTAGAAAAATATCAAGTCTTTACCTCTTCTCCTTTGGCATCTCCCCACACAGAAGGGTTATCCTTACCGCATACTGATCTTAGCCAGAGCAGAAGAGCAAACTGTAATATGCTGGAAAAAAATGTACTTGACTCAATTGGCCAACTCTTTTAGAGGTATTTGGTGCCCAAAGCCCAATGCCTTTTACTGCACTGTCCCAATATCCGCCTAGATACCACTGTGTCCTTCTAAGACCCTGCCTTGTATTTGTCATTCTTAGCTATGGGTACTAGCATTTTTGAACATTATAGGCTTGTAGCCCTATCACCACTTCCATATCCTAGACTTATTTTTTATTGTACTGTTTGGTACTTATTTCATGTTGACTGGTTTTATCACTGTCTTGCTCCAACCAACATGCAGGAACTGTGACTACATAGTCATATTTGATCTTAATTATACTTCCAAAGCAAAGGGAAATGTGCCCTAATAGCTGCTTAGTAAATGAACAAATTTTGGAGCTGAAGAGATGGCTCAGAGACCTTTCGAAGGACCCAAGTTTGATTCCCAGCACCCATGTGGTGGCTCCCAACCACTTGCAACTCCAGTTCCAAGGGATCTGACACCCTCCCTCTTCTACCCTCTGTGGACATCACTCACATGGTACACAGGCATACATGCAAGCAAAACAGCCACAGACATAAAATATAATAATATATTTTTATCTTTAAAAAATAACGAATAGTGTGGTTATAGGATAGGGCCATTTCAGGCTCCCTCTCCTCAGCTGCCCAAGGATCTAGCTGGGGACATCTCCATGGATACCTGGGTACACCTCTAGAGTCAAGTCTCTTGCCAACCCTAAAATGGCTCCCTTAATTAAGATATATACTTGCCTGGAACCCCCAGAAATATTTTATATTTTTATGTAACAGCAGGATCATATCCAACTCAAAATCATAAAAAGGGAGGGCTGGAGAGGTAGTTCAGTGTTTAAGAGTAATGTCTGCTGTTACAGAAGACCTAGGGTCAGTTCCAATCATACACGTGGTGGCGCACGAGCATCTATAACCCTAGTTCCTCTGGCTCTGCTGCCCTCTTCTGACTCCAGTAGGCACCAGGAAAACATGCAGTCCACTTACACACATGCAGACAAAACACTTTACACATAAAATAAAAATAAATAATTTATTTAAAACCAATGCCAGTTAACTGTGGACAATTTATATCAAGGTAAAGCTACTTATTCTTTGGTGGGTAGTGGTAAGAGGCACCAGCAGAATAACAAAATAGGAACATGGTCTACACTCTAATGGTAACCTTTACGTAGCCCGGCAGGTTGTTTGTAATGAATTTTGCAGGTAGAGTTAGTAAATATTAATGCATTATATGAAGACTTTATAGTTTAACCCAAAAAGGATTGACTAATGTTGTTTTGGGAACCAATAAGTGTAGCTTAGTGGAAAGAAATCTGTGTTTTCAGAAGACATATATTCTGCTGCAAATAGTCTGATCACACAAAAGCCATGCAACCCTTTGGGGTCTTCCTTTCTACTCTGAGCCAGAGAACTGTCTCAGACTGAGTGAGGGATCACTCACTGAACTCCTCCTGTCGCACGCTAAGGTGCAAGGCTAACACTGAAGCTGGTCTGGCCATCAGGAAACGATATAGATCAATGTCCTTGTTTCTGTCCTCTACCACATGAAATGCCTGCGTGTATCATTGATACACAGTTTTTATCTCTTAAATCACATTTTAGGGAAGTGGTTTATGATCAATGTCAATAACTTTAAGCAGTCATTATTGTTCTCCCTAATCTTTACATAACCTTAAACCAGCCATTCCCTAAATTCTTTAAAAGCCTCTTTCCGATGTGCAAGGAATTTATTTTCTGCCTAATTCCTGCCATTATGTTCTGGTTTTGCTATGATATTACTTTCTTTCTGTCAATCAATTCTTCAGAGTCCTTGAGACCAGAAATGTTAAATATTGCTGGGATCTTAAAAGGAAATTATTAGGAAAGACATGCATATAATAGATTATATGCTTCTAGACACTGAAAATTGTTCTACCTAATAGCAGACTTGAACTTGGGTTATAGGATGGTGAAGTCTCACTTCTGAAGCTGGTACAAATTTGGTTGTGAGTGCTGAACTTAAAAAATGGCATCAACAGTCAAGTTGCTACCTGAAACAAAGCACCTAGAGGTATGGGAATACGAAGAAGGGAGACATTGACCTTGGAGAAAATAAAATGAGATTTGATCTCTTCTCTCTTTTCTGCAATATTTTTGTGCATAGAGTAGATTTTAGATGGGAGACCATAAGAAATTTCTAGAAAGCCATCCCATAAAAATTTATGGTAGGTTCTTCTTAAAGATGGTGTATCTTTAAGCTGTTATCTTCTGGAGTGAACAATTAGAAGACTGAGCAGAAATTATGGCTGCTTTGTTATCAGGATGACTCAAAAACTTGCATACAGACAAGGAACTTGAAAACAAAGTGCTTCGAAGAACTTTGGGTCCAATTCAAAATAATAAGTGGGTTCCCAAACCTTCAGTATCTTCAATTAGATCTTTTTTTTTTTTGGCTTCAGAGACCCAGGATCCTGAAAATATCTTCATATGTTTCCCAAACAATGTGTTCTTTTTTCTGTGTTTTAGTTACTTTCCTACTGCTGTCATAAGACACCATGACCAAGGCAGCTTACATAAGGAACAGTTTATTGTGGGCTAACAGTTCCCTTCCGGAAGGTGAGTCCCTGAACATCATGGTGGCGAGCATGGCAATAGGAAGAAAGGCATGGCACGGGAACTGCAGCTGAGAGCTTACATATTGATCCAGAAGCAGGAAGCAGAGAGCCAGCAGGGAACAGCTTGGACTTTTGAAACCTCAGAGTACACCACAAGGGACACATCTCCCCCAACACGGCCACACTTCCTAATTATTCCCAAACAGCACCACCAACTGTGGACCAAACCTTCCAATAGATGAGCCTACAGAGCCAATTCTTGCTCAAACCACGCTAACCACAAATATCTAAATAGGACCTTCATTCTTTCATACCAAAGTTTCTGTACTGTAGGACTACAAACGTACTGGGGAGAGAAAACTAACAAGTTATTCTATTATCAATGTTTTCTTTAATCTTTCTTTAACCAGAGTCACATCGCTATTTGAGAAAAGCACATCAGACCATAAAGATGGGAGGAAGGTAGCCTGTTGTTCCAAGAAAATGCACTAACTGGGACTGGAGGATAAGTGTGGACCATACTACCAAATCTCCCCCCCTCCCCTTTGGGCCAAAGATTATGGAAGATTCTGTGTGCTGCGGGGTTTCTAAAGCGTGTCCCGAAGGACCCCTCTCTCGCAAGATTCCACTTAGAAAAAGGTTCCCTGATTCACTATGTCTGAAAGCCCCAGATTGTAGCAACATTGTGAATAGGTTTAAATGCATACTTCTGGATGAATCACCGGGAGAGGAAAAACAAATGGTTGCCTAACGCTACCATTTTGTGGACTCCACATTCCCAGGAACGCAGTGTGGGAAGCAGGGGCTCATTCAGCTTCATAGGAATAGGAATCAGCTGGAGGGCTCCAGCTAACAGTTACCACATTGTGTCCGTGAGGAACTCAAGAAGAAATTAGATTTCTGTGGAAGACCCTTATTTGTGGGATGCTTTGTTCGGTGTAATTTAGCCCAATCCTTGTCTAATGACCTTCTGCAAGCCGAACTGTAAGGGCCTGAAAGAAACAGCACTTTACGTTTGACGTCTTATTTATTTTAATACATGCCAGTTGTTATTCCACTTTGTACGCGTTCTGATTGTTATCCCTTTGAACTTTGGCCCGGAGGCAATTTAGTCATGATTGGTTCAATTGTGTAAATCCAATAAACAAATCTTGGCCAAGGTCCCCCGGAGGTATTATCCTGACGTTTCTCTGGGTGTGTTTACAAACTCCTTTTACCCGTGCTTAGAACCGCAGCCCTTCGGCATGTGTCCTTCTGCTCGGTGAAACGTTTTGCTTTACAGAAAAGGCATCTTAGATCATCTAAAGCTCCTTCGCTGCTAAGAAGAACACACTATTTAGCCGATCTTAAGTCTCTCATTTCTATCGTGCTTATAAACACTGCAGAAAGGCACGCCAAAAGGGCAATGCCTGCACAACCATGCCCAGCCTCTATGTGGAAATATAACTAGAAAACTTCTTTTTTCATTCATGAGTTTTCTGTTGATTCCCCACCCCCCCAGGGATAATTTCCAGGATTTAATAATATCTGGGTTCAGCCTAGTTTGAAAGGATGTTTTCTTAAACCTTGAGATAGTTACTTCCAACATCAGGGTGTCATTTTCTTTTTTCAGTCGGAGCTACCTCTGACCAAACGTAAGGGCTGCCCAGAACTGCTCCTCCACAGTAAATGTGCAAAGTACATGACAACAGGGTTATCTGTGTGTGACTCTACAGTAACATGCATGCCCAATGTGGAAGAGAAATCTGAGATGTACCTTTTTCCTCAGAGTTTTGACTATAGGTGGGGGATTGTATATTATTAATTAAGAAACTTCAGGAAATTGTCATTTCAATAGCCACGGCCTTCCTTTTGAAAGGGAGAGAAATGAGCCACTCATGTGAGCACAATTTCATTGCTCCAAGCCGTTTAGATGGCTATCTTCGTGGAGAAGATTTACATCAGCTTGCAAACTGATAGACAGGAACCCGAGCTGAAATGTTTCCACTCCATACACTAATGTTTAGCTCTGGTATTCATCCAAGAATTGGGCCCCCTCACAATTATAACATCTGTTTTTGTTCAGTTAATTTTATAATCTCAGATGTTTCCATAAATCCTGAATTAAAGAGAGAGCTGCTGGGACCAATTTGTGTGGTACTCGGAGTGTAATGGGATGCCTTCGCTGCGCGGGCATGTTTTGATTTTCCCCCCTCTCCACGGCTCTGTTATTACAACTATCACATTTCAGCAAATCCTGCCACCACCGCCCCCATCTTTATATATAAAAAGTGAAACTACACAGAAAATGGTCCATTTCATCTTGTTTCAGGTCGATTATGGTATTTGGGATTCTGCAGGCCATTTGCACCATTGAGAAGATTGGAACAAATGAGTTGGCCACTTTCAGCTCGCTCGTAAAAGTTTCCCACAAGGCTCCCGTGTTTCCAGCTGCTTACATTAGCTCAAGGCGCAGTGAGTGGCAAATGCTTTCAGGGTGAGGGAAAACACAGGGCGAGTGAGCAGAATGGCCAGGAACACAGAAGCGCCTTCTTTGCTGACTTCCTTCTAGGCACCTCCTGGATGAATAGTAAAAAATGAAAACGAGAAAAGGCTGCAGTTTCGCGTCTTTTTTTGCATTACTGGCCAGACTGTCACAGAGCAGTCAGGGATGGATTTGGCACTTTGTAGATTCCCTGGCAACACCAGGGAACACAGAGGTGGCTCCCTGACCACTCACATTGTAAAGAATTGAGCAAGAAGAGCGTCACTGAAAGGCAATGCCATAGCATCTGAAATCCAGAAATGCACACGGGACATACCTTGTTTAAGTTCCATTGGGGTCACTGGGCACAATAGTGCCTTGAACTTTGAAGAACTTAACTGTTTATTTCATTAATGACAATATTTTGTTCAAATCTCATTATCTCTGAGGTCCCAGGAACCACAAACATGAAGGAGCATCTTTCACCAGTTACCACTAAGTCTCTAGGAGAAGTCTTCTCTGAGTTCTGCCCCTTGGTGGGTAAATGATTTAGGAACGACTCTAGAGGATTCATATTTTTAATTGAAGGCTAAAAAGCCTGCTAGGTCCATCTCTCAGATCATAATAATTTTTCTCAATAATATAAAGTTATTTATATAATTTTCATTTTGAACATAATTGAACTTTTTCCCCAAAAATGTCTCTAGTTCTTTTTATAAATATTAATTGATGGCATTCATTTAAGCCTAACTTCTGAATTTTTAATTTTAGAAATAATTTTATGTGCTTTTGAGAACACAGTTTCCTCTTTATTGAGGAATGTAATATAATTTAATTTATCACTGTAGCTCCAAGGGATGCCCTTAAAGTATAATAAGTCATATGGTATTAAGCTTTCTTCTGCAACTTATTTGAATTTTGGTTGTTTTAGATAAGAATTTGCGAATAGATTTAGGAAAAACTTTTTTTTTCCTTATTGGACAAAGGTCAGAAAGCTGTAAAGTGTGTTGAAGGAGAAAGTAGCAACTATAATTACCTCACCTATAAGAAGAAGCATGATATGGTGCACACAACACCCCATCTCAGCCTTGCTATTAGATGAACAATAATTCCAATAGTGCTCCTATTGGGGATACTGTGAGGATTGGGGGAACTGGTACAGCCAGTCACTGTGTGTACAACTATAGCTAACGTGGCATGTGGGAGAAACAAGAAAGGCACAAACAAGTTGCCACTTTCAGCTCAATCATAAACTATTCTAGAATCATATAGGTGTGTGTTTTTATATATAAATTAATGTACAAGTCTATAAATGTATATATAGTTATAGATAGGTGGGCTTGAACATATCTGTGTGAATATATGTAAATTTATGCATCAGTATACAAATGTATATGTTTATAGATAGATGTGCATGAACATGTATATGAGCATATATGCAACACACACACACACAAAACTTAAAACAAGTGATTCTCAAATATGGTACAGATTATGTCAAAAGCTTCCAGGAAATGTGGGTTCTGGTTTCATTTCTGTTGCTGTGATGAAAAACTGTGGCAAAGGCAGCACAGCAGAAGAATGGATTTATTTGCCTTAGTTGTTCAGGTTACAGTCCCTCATAGAGGGAAGTCAGGGCAGGAACTCAGCCAGGAACTTGGGGTTGGCCTGCTTGCTGCACCACAGGACTCTGCCTTTAACCATGGAACTCACAGCAAAAACAGCACAGTAGAAACCACACAGGAATGTTGCCAGGGGGCTCATGGGCCCGGCTTATACTCAGCTAGGTTCCTTCTATCTTCAGGATCACCTACCTAGTGATGGTGCTGCCCACATGCGCTGGTCCCTCCCCTATCAGTCAACAGTCAGGAAGTCCCCTCCACAGACCAGCATGATCTAGCCAGTTCCTCATTGGAGACTCACCACTCAGATGGCAAATCCATAGTGCTAACCAGAACTACTCTGTAAAGACAGACGTGACTTAGATATGGAGAAAAAAAAAAGGCACCAAAGAAATTATATTCTCCACTTTTATATAAGATACCCTTTCAAGTTTATCAAGAAATAAAT